>NC_088201.1:161968003-162269976 GCF_037126465.1 Ornithodoros turicata
ATATTATTTTAATATGTCGCTTGAAAATGGTCGATATCAGCCGTCGGTAGCACAAACAGATCATACTAGTCCCGATATGCTCTTTTTCTAGGAGGACTTTTCCAGTGACCTGGGACAGGTGCTGTACCCTGACAGGAGCACCTCATGTACAGGTGGTCCAGAAAACGTGTTATTGAATAATAATAAGTATTATTATTATTATTATTATTATTATTATTTTATTCACTTCATTCAAATGTTTGTATTGATGTATATATATGATTGATGACATATATGATTATGTTGATGTACAGGGTGTCCCAGAAAACGTGTATTTGAATTATAATAACAAAGCTACGCCACTTAGAATAATGCGGTGAAAAGCATTTGTTCTTATTAGGTTTTTGCCACCTCGTAATGTGAATGTCATGTACTCCAAGTTTAATTATGTAAATATTTGCGAACTGAACTCGTAAATTTGCCAACTAAAGGTCACTTTTTTACCCTACCAATATGAAGAGCGTGCAGAATTCACTCAAATTCATTATAATTCACAGTGATATTCACGAGCTCGGAAAAAATAGCCGAATATCATGCTTTTCCGAGCAGCGGATCATAGCGCGCTATGACTTTTTGACCGCAATCGCTCTCAGTGCGACGAAAGGAGTTCCGAAGCCAGCCCACAGACTGACAGTAGAAAAAGTAACAGTTCCTAAAATTGGGAGAGGGAAAGCATTTTCCCAGCGAAAGTCGGACGCGATAAGCCGTGTCTGTTTTATCTCTTTCTGCAATGTCTGGGATGGCTGGGTTTCCAACCTCCTTTCGTCTGACTGACAAAGATTGCGCTGAAAAATTCATCGTGCGCTATTCTGTGCGACCTCCGTAGAGCATGATGTTCGGCTATTTTTTCCGATGGGATAGCTTCTGAATATCCCTGTCAATTATCATTAATCTGACTAAATTAGACACGCTCTTCACATTGGTGGGGTAAAAAAAGTGACCTTTACTAGGCATATTTCCGACTTAAGCTCGCAAAAATTTACATAATCAAACTTACATTACACGACATTCACACGAGGAGGTGGCAAAAACCCAGTAAGTGCCATTGACCGCATGACTCTAGGTGGTGTAGTTTCTTAATTATAATTCAATGACACGTTTTCTGGGACACCCTGTATATCTGGGCCATGATCATATTGATATTGTAAGGGTCGTTAAGACGCTTGGTGTATATTTTTCCGAAGACCTCTCCTGGGGATGCCACATATCCCATGTAAAGGGCAAAATATAAAGGTCGATAGGACTTTTGAACCATATGCGGTTTGTCTTGCCTTTCAGGGTGGAATTACTTGTATACAATTCACTAATTTATTTGGTCTTGCGCTATTGACTTTTAGTCTGGGGCACAGGAACGCTGAGAGACATAACTAGTTTACTGACCCTACAGAAACGGGCCGTGCGTATAATAGCCGATGTACCTTACGATGCACACACACACAGCCTTTGTTTACCACTTTCAAGATAATGAAGATAACCAGTATGTACAAGTATCATATGTTCAAGTCTTTTCTAGTTGCCACACGACAAAGTAATAATGATATGTTATCCTTGTCCGCGTTATGACACTTGTCACAACGTACTCGTCACTGTGACAAATGAAGAATACCCAGGTTTAGGAGAAACTACAGCGATCAGTCCCTGTCTTACACACTTCCGTACGGTTTGAACAGTTTTCATACCCAGAAGGTATATATCAATTACCTCTATACAGACATGTTTTTCGTGTGTTTCATGAAGGTCAGTTGTGTTGGGGATGGAATGGTATGCGATAAGCCTAAGGTAATGCCAGCCACAAATTTGTATATCAGTAAATTTTCTTCACATGTGGCTTTGAAGAACTGCTTACTTGAAACAAAATAAATAACCAGGTGTAACACATATACAATCATATTTCACAGGCATTTGGTGCCAGTCATTCAGTGAAAGTAGTTTGCATGAGATGTCATGGTGTCGAGTATTGCAACAGCATTCATGCACTGTTTCGAGTGACAAATCCATAGATGTTAAAATCATTTGTCATGACGCTGATGACACACTCTTAGTTACATGCGATCTTGGTTACCGTAGTATTCCCATATTCTGTACAACTTCCACTCACTGCTTTAGGTTTGGAGTGCGATTCAAGGCAGAGGAGCGCGGGTGTGAAATGGGAGTACGCATTCTGCTTAGATATTGTATAGGACGTGTAATATCGGAAAAACCGTGGACACTTAGCATGCACCCGAGCTGGTACAAGGGGAACAAGTTGTAACATAATTGAATGTACAGTGAGGTACTACACATCTGCATATTAGAAATGGATATTGGTTTGGTTCACTATTTTTGAACTCAGCTATTCAGAACGTGTTGAAGACAGCCACAACACCAAATTAGAGGCATTGTGGTATTCGCGATAAATAGTCCTGCTCACAGAAATGATGCAGAACAGCATGCATTTTTTTAGCTTGAAAGAAAAGGGTTAAGCTTCAGTAGACACAAAAAGGACGCTGTTTTTTAGTGCTATATTAACACTCAACACCTGAGTACATTGATAAACTCTGTGGCCATATGAAAGCTATCATTAACGTAAACGGAGAGCTAGTATAACATGGTACCATCCTTTACTACTGTCATCTGTAGGTGTGTCCTACTCCTAATGATATTCATTCTTACATTAAAATTCAACAAAAAAGCACCGCGCCTATTAGCGATTTTCACCGCAAAGGCTCATCATGGTCATTAGAATCACAACATCGGTAAAGTACCACTGCTCTTTAAAATAATAAGTGAGACCACTCAACATCATCACCAGGCTTAGGTAATACATGACCCTTTCTATGCTCATACATTCGTTGTCTGAGGCTACACCAGTGCGCAAAAAGGCGCGAAAGCCTGGGGGCAAAGTTCCATTCGCGCTCGACGGAGGGGCTAGGCAGAACGTCTGTACGGGAACATGATTGTATTCCCACTATATAAATGGTTATTGCATTGCAGTTTAGAAACACTATCACAAAAACTATGCTTAACTATAATTTAGGAGCCTCATAATTTTACTTTCTATGGAAACTATAATTGCCCTGTTACTTGGATCGCTATTAATCAAGCGCTCCAATTTTTTTCTCTCTTCCCATTTCAGCCTTGTCATGCAGTGAAGCAGTCTCACAACCAAAATAATTAATTTACACTAAGGGTGGTGTGTCCTGTGCTCAGATGCAAGCATTTCCTATAGCAGCTGACTTCCTGAACATTCCATGCTCCTTATTACACGTAACAAACAAAAACATACAAACCCTCCTCTCAGCTGTACCATGCGACTTTCTTGTGCGTAAAATCCGTGAAAAAGGAAAAGGGCAACACAAAATTGTACTTGAATTGCCATGACTTCAAAAACCGAAGCATATGCTAATAAACTAAGAAAAAGACTCCCATTTCTGCTATTAGATAATTATTGCATAACGCTACATACACAGCCGCTTCGCCCTCGCGTAAAGAAAGCACAGGACAACGGCACACTAAATCCTTTAAGCAAGCAGCGAAAAAGCTTAAGGCGGAGCGCTCAGGAATAATAGCAGTCACCGGACATCGCCACGCGGCTAACACAAGATAACAACAACAACAACAAGATACTAGCGGCGGGTAAAATTGCAACGCTGCTAAACAAGTTCAGACATGCCACGGTGACGTCACAAATCAAGAAAACAAAAAGCACGCACACACAAACAGCAGCTCAGGCATGCACAAGGAGACGTACTTTGTAGGAATTTCTACTCCACACTCAGATACTAGCATTTCTGCAGAAACACCTATAAATGTAAACAGCTTACTCCATCTACAAATCGAGCAAAGTGAATACTGACAATCAACATATAACAAAAAACAAACACATTCAATTCTCATGAACTCTCCTTTACCAAGCGATATTCTTCTGCTCTACCTAAATGCTGACTGTTTCCCCTCATCTACATACTGAGTAAAAGCAGTGAAAGGAGAAAAGAACCGCGAAAAATTACATGCATTTGTGCTCCAATAGCTGTAACTGCGAGAAACCGTAGCGCACGCTAATAAACTGAGAAAAAGACACCCATTTCTGCCACCAGATAATTCTTGCATATACACAGCCGCACTGCCCTTGCGTAAAGAAAGCCCAGGACAGGGATACACAAATTTCCTTAAGTGAGCAGGGAAAAGGCTTAAGTCGAACCGCTCAGGAATAATCGGAGAATCACCGCTTAATGCAACGAAACTCGACGGCTAGCACAACATGACACCAGCAAAATACATTATCGGCGGGTAAAATTGCAACACTGCTAAACAAGTCCAGACATGCCATGATGTCGTCACAAATCAGGAAAAAGCAGACGCACGCACGCACGCACGAACGCACACAGGACAACGCATTAAACACACGGAGCGCTCAGGAATAATCGTAGCGTTACCGCACATCGCTACGAAGCTCAACGGCTAACACAAGACGACAACAACAAGATATTAGCGAAGGATAAAAATTGCAGAAAGAAAGGCACTACTGAGCAAGTCTAGACATGCGACATCGAATACTAGAACACTGGTGATCGAGGAAAAGGCCTAAGCCTGCGGCGGAACATCATAGAGCATACACAAGTTCATTCCCAGGCGAAAATTTGCGCTGGGAACTGGTACCAGCTTGTTCCCAGTTCGCACCAACTGGTGGTCAACTGGAACCAACTGGTACCAAACTGGTGGCAACTGGAAAGTAAACTGGTACAGCTCCGTCCAAACTTAACTTGAACACGGCGTCGGCCTGCGGAGCAAGAGGGACGACACCCTAGGGGCTCTAACTGGAATTATCGGGAGAGAGCGTTGAGGGCTGTCCTACTCGCATCACGGGGGTGGCTGTCCCTCTGCTTCGCACGGGCGCTGACTTTTATGTTGATATTTGTTATCTAGACACCGTTCCAGTCTGTTCTAGAGACTGCTGCGGGCGATTGAAATCTTCGCCATCTGATCAGTGATTGTTCGCGTCAGCAGCCAGGTTAACAAGCATGTCACCGGTATGGGATACAATGGCGTCACATTGATTGGAGTTAAAGAAGAGAACGAATGAAAAGGAAGAAAACAAAGAAAGAATAGAATGAAAGCTATGGAATAATACACGTGAATGCATGGAGGTGGAAAATATTTTTGCTTAAAGCACCACATTCCGCGCCACGGTGTATCATCGTTTCATGTTCGCGTATGATGTTTCATCGTATCATGTTTGCGATGGCTTTTCGACGTTCTGCATTGTCTTGTCTTGAAGGAACTTCTGTTGGGGACTATTCGAAACATTTATTGTGATAAACATGGTAAACGTAAACACTCCAAGTGTTCAGTGAGAACAGAAACATAATAATAATTGGGGGTTTACGTCGCGAGGCAACTCAGACAGAAACATAATGATGCGATAATGATGGAATACGTTGCTGTCTGCCAACCGCAAATCGTGTAACGCAGGAGTTCATGGAGGAAGAGCGCATTACGAAATGTAACTTGTAAACAACAACTAGCAGGCACTACTATAGGGACGAGAGCAAACTTTTCATTGCCAGCAGCTTTGGTGATGCATTTCTTACTAAAACTCATGTAAAAAAAAAAAAAAACCTGGGGGTGATAAGATTTAATCTCCGTCTCGCAGAGTGGGCAAATGTTCAGCGTGCAAATTCAAATTCAAAATATTTTATTCCAGCACTTGTGCGCTGCACCTTTGCACGGGTGAAGGCTTGGGCTTAGTAACGAATGGGCCCTCCGTTCGCTTCTATTACGAGGTGCATGCGCCGTGGCAGTGAAGCGAAGAGATGGTCCATGAGCCCAGCGTCTTCGCGGAGGTTGTCCCATTCACTCTCTACTGCCGTCCACAGCTCGTCAGCGGAGTGAAACCGACGTCGCTTGTTGCTCAGACGGTATTTCATTATGCCCCATATGTTCTCGATGACGTTGAGGTCGGGGCTTTTAGCGGGCCACTCGAGCTGTCTGACACCAAGTTCTTCTAGTCTGTGTTGCACTGTCCTAGCCATGTGCACACTGGAGCGGTCCTGTTGGTAGAGAAAGCAGCCATCCGGAAAGGGACCGTCGAGCGCATAGGGCAACATCGCTTGTTCCAAGATGTCCCTGTAAGCTAGTGGCGAAAATGTCCAATTTTATAAGAGCATTATTTGAACAACTGATAAATATAGATTAATGTACTGAAACCGAATTAGCTCTTTCGCCCCCTCAGCAGTTAAGGGGCTAGAATGAAAATGTCCCTAATCAGCTACCTATTGTAAATTTGACATGTCATACTTTATGTATATATCTTGTAATGTAATAGTCTTGCCCTCAATGTAACGAGAAACACAAAAGACGACGGAGACATCGTTCTTTACCTATAAGCGGCAGCACTGAACCGCCCGCGCACTCGAACGAGCGGTCCCTGCCCGTGGATGGAGACTGCTCCCCACACTCCCACAGAGTATCGTCAACTGTGGAAGGATCTGTGCACATAAGCTGGAACGAACCTACAAAGAGCGTTGAAGCATTGCGTCATAGCTCAAACTACTAAGCATGCAAACATAAGAGTTTTTGTTGTTTTGAACTGCTCAATTACCTGTGCCGAGGTGGCCGCCAGACGCGGCGCCGCTGGTTGCAGCAAGACGAAAATGTGGCTTCATCTGTGAACAGCACATTAGCCCAGTCCTGCACCGTCCAGTGCTGGTGCTGCTGCGCAAAGCGCAGCCTGGCTTCTCTGTGCTGCTCAGTGAACGCGGTCTTTTGCGCTGCCACACAGCCCTTCAGCTCTATCATTCTCAACCTTCTCTTCACGGTTGAGACGGAAGCCTGAAGTCCCAGTTCCCGCTTTATGTCAGTGGCAGTGAGGAATGGGTCAACAGCGCTGGCGGCAATGATCATTTCGTCCTCCTCCCTGGTTGTGGATGCTGTTCGGTGTCCACGAGGGGCATCCGTTATGCGACCTTCCTCCCTAAACGCTTGTATGACGCGGTTCACAGTAGGCAGAGAGCAACCTATCTGTTGCGCTATTTGTCGTTGCGACAAACCAGCCTGCGAAAGCGCAACGATTTTCGTGCGATTCTCGATGGATACTCGTGGTGGCATCTCAGGCGATGAAGTGTAACACCGAAATGGCAGGAGAGCATATGTGACTGGTTGTATTTATGTTGGCACTTATCTTGTTACTATCAAGTCACGTGTAATCGCAAAACGCGGAGCCGTACTGTTTCATGGGCGCGTCGTCTAATCGATGTGCATCGAGCAATGATGTGGCATCATGTTCAGATCCCGAAGCAAAGTTGCCGAAGGCTCGCAGAGGCAATGCGTTTCTTCAGCTTCGTATAGTGCACCTCTTACTTATGTATATAGGCACCGTTTGGAGCTGAAGCTCCGGATAGTGATGCTTAATGCATTGTTCTGTAGCGATTAAAAATCGAGAACAGCAGGAGCTTTTCTCCTTTACTGGTTACGTTCCCTCGTATACTTGCAGTACTTGGGGTTTCTGTCGCTAGCCCGCTAAACACGTCGCTTGTTCTAAAATGCTTTATCCTTAAATTCCTTCGCTTTAGGACCAGCCAGTTGACAAGCTTGTTCCATTATCCCAGTGATTCTCCATGTGTTGCAGTCGGTAATACATGCCGATGAAGAAATGTTAACAAACAATGCGGAGTAGCCGGTGCTCTTATGAGTGCAACCCTATTATTTATTTCTTCAAACAACAACAACGAGGATGTAAAGCTTGCTATACGACTAGGGTTGTCAATCGGGATATTCCTAATCCCGAAATTCCGGGATCCTGGCCAATTTTTGGCGTCCCGAAGTCCCGGGATTCTGTGAGAGCAAGTATGACAGAAAAACCACCTGTTGGCCGTCAGGCACAGACTCACTCCTTCGTAAGGAAATTGTGAACGTTTTAAGTTTGGAGGTGGCAGGGGACCCCTGCCAGCACGTGCGTACAGATATTTGCTGACTGTTGTTTCTTCTACCGCAGAAGCTGAACAGACTTCATTCTGGCAACCAGTATTTTCACAAATGTTGCTCCGAAATGGGGGACACCACCCCCGACTCTCTCTGTTTTCATAGGTCTTGATGATGAAAGTTGAAAGTCACAGAAAAGGTTAGCCAGCTGAAGGACAGTTCTCCCGTGTGTTAATGACTCGACAATGTGATAAGCACAGAGCGACGGTGTTGTAAACTGATTAGTGTTTCGTTTCTTTCCATTTATTTATTTTTTTTCTGTTTCTCATTCAAGTGATGTTACACTGCTTGAGGAAATTAAGTTGTATTTCCTCTTGCTTCAAGTGGTGCGGAACTCGCCTTCTTTTCACGTGTAATAGTGAAATGCACATGAATAGAGAAAGAACGGCACTGTCATAGGAGAAAAAAAAGAGAGAATTTCGCCTTTACTATCTTACCAATGTGGTCACACTGGGAATTTTCGAGTGCTTTCGTTCGGGAAAATGTAGAATTGGCAAAGCGCACGTCAACTGCGTACAACACACCGATGTAGTCATTTGAGGTAAATGCAGGTAATTATTAATTCTGACCCACGCAGGGCTCTACTTGGAAGCACTATCTGAACTCGTCGCAATCCCGAAATCCCGTCTCGGGATCCCGGGATTGACAGCAAAAAATCCAGAAATCCCGGGACTGCAAAAGTGGCTCGGGATTGACAACCCTGTATACGTCTTACGTCCAAATTTACGGTAAACAAGGCCTCGTAGAACGTCGTAAGAATGGACTTTTCCATGCGATATCACAGTGAGGTTACTTAGTCGAATTATTGACATTCACTGTCCATTACCACTTCCGTGCCGCTTCGAGAATATTTAAAGTCCGTTATGCGAGTGAAATTATCTTCTAGCGTTTGGACGCACACAGCCTTTCCCGTGCAGTGAATAGCAAAGAAACGGCAGTTTTGAGGCAACTGATGATCCCTTCACAGCGATATCAGATGGGACAAGCTCACGTAATCACTACAAACAAGATGAAGCGATGCGTCGCCTATCATCGTCCGTTCGAAGCGAAGCACCAGTTCTCAGACGGGCTCCCCCGTGATGCGAATAGGACAGCCCTCAACGCTCTCTCCCGATAATTCCAGTTAGAGCCGCTAGGGTGTCGTCCCTCTTGCTCCGCAGGCCGACGCCGTGTTCAAGTTAAGTTTGGACGGAGCTGTACCAGTTCAAGCTGGGCTGGTGGCAACTGGGCACTTTGTGGCACCAGTTCGAGCTGGACTGGTAGCAACTGGGAAATGAACGTACCAGTTCAAACTGGGTTGGAGGTAACTGGAAAGTGAACTGGTACCAGTTCAAGCTGGACTGGTAGCAACTGGAAGTGAGTTGGTGCCAGTTCGAACTGGACCAGTTTACATATTTGGGGGGAAGTTTCGGTTTCAGTGCCAGGACAGGTTAATGTGAACATTGCAAGACGAAGTTATAAAGCGATCAGAAAGTGACTTTATTAGTAGTAATAATCATATTTCAATTTTTGGTAAAGTTCCTGTTAACGAAAATTATTTTGGAACTCTTATATTTGTGTTTTGTGCGTATCTTCTCCCGCGATGGATGATGCGTTTACTGTGCAACGGTCGCTTGCTTAGCAGCGTGCTTGTACAGCGATTTTTGCCCGTTATGTTCTTAGCGTGATGTGTGACATAGGCGTTGATTTTGTAATCTAAAGGAGTTGTCTGCAAGTTACGACAATGCGACAGTACAATGAGCGCCAGCGGCCGGGCGGGTGGGTGTTATAGGATTACAGCTTGACTACAACTCTGGAGACAGCTTTATCGTGAGAACTGTGCTTAAGTGCATTTCCCTTGTGCACCATTTAGAAATATTACTTCCACTAGAACCTCTTCTCTCTATTCCACGTCACATTCGTGGCATCTGCAAGTGCATGCCGTTTTACGAGTACCATCCGGTTTATGTTAACGTTACCAGCAACTTTTTTCATTCACGTTTTTGTTTTTGCTTTTTTTTCGTTCATTCTCGTGTTTTAGACCCTTCACACCACGGATGTTGTCGAACTAGCGTAGCGCGCCAGAGTAGTACTCATTGCCCCCCAAAGCCGGCCAATCTCTTAGTTGAAAGGCCCAATTACTGCACAACGGAAATGTTGAGAGATTCGCATACTCTCCAGGGCCACGACTGCTCAAATTGAGTGACTGTCCAGGCACACACTACAATTACATGTTGCAATTGAATGCATATTCACTTGTGCCTTTTCAACTTTCCAGAAACCTTAAGCTGCTGGGGCTCAAATGAAAATATCGATCCATCGTGTGCTATTAAGAACATCTCAAATACTTTGTTGAATGATTTAAGATGTCCACAAGGCAGTCAAGCAAGGGACCAATCAACCATGAAGTATTATCTATTCCATGTAACTTTGTGGTTCATCTACTGCTGTAATTTAATTACGTTATGGTTATGCTACATGTACATTAGAATATGTGTAATGTTTGACTACAAATAAAACGCAATTTCGCATTGCAGTTCTTTGGATCTGCCATTGCTGGGAACAGCGATCCTGCAAAGGGGCACCGGTTACATAAGCTAACCTCTGTTCGAACAGGCCGCTCTAAGTGAAGCCACTTCAACTGGTGCCAGGTCCAACAATGAGGTTTGCAGCCAGTTCCAGTCAAGACTGCAACCAGTTAGAAACCAGTTGGGCCAACTTGTAATAGTTGATCGAACTGGTCCCTGTTCGATAACACAGTTCGCCCAGTCCCAGTTACAACTGGACCAGTTCAACTGGGACTGGATGAGCTGCGTTATCGAACAGGGACCAGTTCGATGAACTGGTACCAGTAGGCCCAACTGGTTTCTAACCGGTCCCAGTCTCAACTGGGACCAGTTGCAACTGGGCCTGGGTGAACTGTGTTATCGAACAGGGACCAGTTGTCCCTTCTGGTACCAGTTGATCTTGGACCGGTTGAACTGGTCCCTGTTCGGTAACACAGTTCAACTGGTACCAGTTCAAAAAATTTTCGCCTGGAATTTTTCTATTTCGCGTAAACTAAACGCGCTCTGCTTAAAAAACGACGTACAAATTTTCTTAGGGAGTAGAGAAATATAGGAATTTCTACTCCGTGCTCAGATACCAGCATTTCTCCTCAAAAACCTGCAAGATTAAGCACTGCTTACTTCATCAACATGTCGTACACCCACCAAAATCAAACAAAACAAACAACCCCACTTCCACTGATAGAACACTATTCAGCTTTTACCAGGATGCTTGTGTCACACATCATGCTGAATTCTGTCATGATATTGCAAAAGACGTGGATAGTGGGGGACAAGTACATTGTATTTTTTTAGATTTTCGAGAAGCATTCGACACCGTATCTCATCCGCATTTGTTGTATAACCCCGATATGCTAAACATAGATGTGTCTGTTATAAAATGGATTGAGAACTACCCATTCCATCGTTCCCAGTGCGTTGTATTGAATGGTAAATGTTCTTCCTATGTAAATGTGACCTCTGGCGTTCCGCAGGGATCCGTCCAGGGGTCGGCTTTTGTTTTTAGTTGATATTAATGACATTGTGAGTGATATTTCATCTTGTATCCGCTTGTTCGCGGATGACCGTATTTTGTACCGTTGGATCGACCATTTCAACGATAGTGTGCAATTACAAAACGACATAGTGCTTGTCCAGAAGTGGTGTAATCACTGGATGATGACTATGAAAATCTAAAAAATGTGTTCACCTTTCAGCTACGTGTAAGGAAAAAAAACAACCAGGACGAAGTATTTTATAAACAGTGAAGCCATTGACATAAAGCATTCCGCTAAATATTTGGGTGTTACGATTACAAGTGATTGTTCCTGGAACGCACACATAGCTAATGTGGTTTCCAAGGCGGGAAGGGCACTAAGTCTTTTTAAGTCTTAAGTCTAAGCGTCTTTAGTCTAAGTCTTAAGCGTAATTTATTGTGTAATTGGGAGTTACTCGCTTCGCGCAGGAAAAAAAAATAGTATGAAATTGTTATATTTAATAATAAATGGCGAAATGGGCATTAATAAAAGTACTTACTTACAGAGAACGCATTATGTATCGCGGCAACTAGACCATAATATTAAAATTAGGGATATCTATGCCAGAACCAACATGTACGTACATTCTTTTTTTGTTAGAACCATTGCGCAGTGGAATCGGTTGTCGCAGTCGCGAGTGTGCTCTGCAAATGTTGATTTGTTTGTTGCAAGTTTGTAACCCCCCCCCCTACGCCTTCGGGCTATGTATGGAATAAAGAATAAAGAAATAAAAATGAGCTTTTGCATACGCGAGATTTTGCTCTATGACATGAAAGTTGTAACGTGCCCACAAATACCAGCGAAGAAGCCTCCTCTCTTTTACTTCATATGTACAGCGACCTTAGTCTATTGTCGGTCCAGAGTTAGGAAGTTAGCACCACTTAGAAAGAGCGAGATTTAATGCTGGTAAACGAAAACGAACAAAAACGAAGGAATCGTCAGCCTGAGCAAGAGCACGCACCATTTGGCTGCGTTGTGGATACCACTGAACTCAAGAGTGACACAGGGGACGGAATATTTAGTACAAGAGAAAGAGAAACACACACAAAAAAAAACACAACGGAAAGCCAGACGGTGTGTGGACTTCGTACTTAGAAAAACAAAAAGAAAACAGAAACTAATCAACTATAACGATCACACGGCTACCTAAATCAAACATTGCGCACACTTGCAGCTCACTCTCAGTTTTTGCTTGCAGTTGCTTGTGATCTAACAGGCAACTAGAAAACTAGAACATATCATGGTCAAAAAAGTAGCTCAGGTGTTGATTAATATTTGCGAAATCGGCCGATTGCCATAGCCATGGCGCATAGCCGTCATCTTTTCGTACACCCATATGCCAGACATCAGGTAGGACGCAGGCTATTAGACTGTAGTTGAAGTTCTAAACAAAAATGTTGTGCTGCCTCTTGTCCTACTGCCCGATTGTGACTGTCTCAAATAAAGGACGGATAAGGAATAATATAAACCGTACGCGTATAGGCTCGCTTGCTCTGGTGTTTTGTAAATGTGAGATATTTTATGTGATAGTACGCGTGTTTAATCAATCAATGCAGAACACTTTTTCTTTCAATACATAGCAGTTGACTTTGCGAAAACATTCCGTCCACAATATGCTTTAGTTTGAGAACTTCGAGCTAAATAAAAATCAATAGGTGAATATAAACAAGCGCGGGCGAACGAAACCTAACACTTGGAGTTTGCACGGTCTCGAAAAAGTCAGACATGGAAAAAGATGACATCACCCCGAGAAATCGGGGAACGGAGGAGGTGGTGGTGGTGCTGTTCAAATGGCTCGCCGTTCTCGGCTTCACATAGGTGGGCAACGTCACGACTGACGCCCTGGGGGCAGAGTTGTACACGTTACTCGAAAAACTAATTGATTACAATTACTGTTACGACTGCGCGAAAAGTAATTCTTGACCGTTACAAATTACTTCATAAAAATGTAATACGTTACCGAGTAAAAATGTAACGCGTTGCTTTTCCCGTTACTTTTAAACCGTGGGCCACACCAAAGCCAACAAGCCTGCAGTGAATGCAACCATGCAGCTCTTGTTGCAAATTCTAGTATGAGACACCAACATCCATGATAAGTGAAATTCACAAATGCATTTGAAAGGAACATATAAAACACATAAACCTATTATTGCGGTCATTCTCGCCTCCTGTCCTAGATGAGGACACGCGTATAGGCGTCGAAACATCTGCTTCGTTTTGTTACTATTGTTATGCTCAGCCCGCACAATTTATCAGTACAGTCGCCTATTTTACTGTTGCTTCAGTAGGCCGCGGTTGTAAGATAATATCGTATCACTGTGGTATGCATGGAACACGTAGTGACTCTAGTATGGACTAGAGACGGCCGTCACACTGCGTCATTCCTTCAGTCGAACTCGTGGTGGAAGAGAAGAACAGATTGGCTTGCTGAAAAGGGTTGCCATTGTTGACAGAAGGTTAAAAAAGTAATCGATTACTCAGTAACTCATTACCGCAAATTGTAATGAGTTTGTGTAGAAAATTATTTGGTCACAAAATTAATTGATTACGTTAAAAAATTACTGAAAAAGTAATTGATTATTAGTAACGCAATTACTAGTAACGCGTTACGTACAACTCTGCCTGGGGGAATGTGCGTCCTGGGTCGGCTTCTAAGGGAACTGTGCCGACATCTTCACAATTCTATTTTTCGAACTTCTTAGAAAGCAGCGCATCATCCGACAGCTGCTAAATAATCAGCTTCGGTCTTCCATCGATGGAGGTAATGACTTCCACAACACAAGATATTACAGTTTTACACGCCGTTGGTCGTTTTGATCGTTTCTATTCGTGTCCAGAGCTCGCTTTTCTCTGTTGTTTCGAGGCATTGAATCGAAAGTTCTATGTCCTTATTTCCGCAGAGGAAATAAGGGGAATCAAATACCTTTCCAGTGCTTGTTGTCTCTACAGGAAATACTAGATGGAAGAACAAACACCTCCCATACACAAAACAGGACCGCTCCCTGAGATATGAAGTTCAAAGACCCTTTCCGAGACTCACGTACACACGGAATTTCAATTCCTTGCACGACTCCGCTATGAACTTACCCTGCAGAATATATGGATAACCTTCCCTGCGTCTCACCACATAATCGACGTTGAAGCGTACTATACAGAAAAAATATATAGAGAAAACTAATTTCACGATCCCAGATTTTCACGAAATGGCCACAGGTCTTATATGCGCGCTGCACTGCATTTCGCGAAATAAGGGTTATAATCTGTGGCAAGATTAGTTTCGTTCAGAGTTATAGATTGCTTCTTCGTCGGGGCATTAACACGCAAGCTCAGCACGGCAACACGTCAGCATGTCAGCTACTTCAATCTCCACACGTCTCTACTGTCCATCATCGAAGTATGCTCGATGAGCTCATACCCCAGCAGCACAAAATCTTCGCGCAGAATTCATCCTGTCTTGGACCAATGTTGGGCCAAGATTGGCAATTCCTGCCCAGGATTAGACTAATATTGGACGAATATTGAGCCAAGATGTTGCGCTGCTAGGGCAAATGCTATCACATTTCATCCGCGATCTGCACAGCGATTTCTGCCGCAATTTTTGGAAAACATAGTCGCATTGTGTAAATGAGCGTTCTGTTTTTCTGTTTTCTGTTTCTGTTCCTCTGCCCGCACGAGTCGTGTCGTCCTTCTGTAGCGATACGGTACGAAGTAATGCCGAAGTTAAAGGAGCATGGAAGTGACCCCAAAAATATTTTCAGTTTTTCGCTGCAAAGTCTTCTTCAACAAATAAAATGAGCTGCTGCGAAAGAACGATGAGCGCAGATAACCCAGACAGCACGCGCAAGGCTCTGTTCCACACACCTTTAAAGAACCCTCTCCACATTCGAAGAGCGCCGAAGCGAAGCCGAAGACGGCGTGACGTATCACGGGCTATTGCACGTGACCAGTGACGTCCAACGGCACAGCTGAAACATGTATAAACGGCGTGTGAGCCGAGATGAATGAAAAGAAAAAGAAAGAAGACGAAAGACGGAGGCGAAAGAAAAAGAAAAAAGGCACCGAGCAGCTTCTACGTCACGCGTGGCTTGCGGCCCTCGCCCGCAACTGCCGTTCTCAGACTGTCTGTTGTAAATTTTATTGCGCAGTGACAATATGCCGCACATCGGAAATATTTTGCACGGTGACTCTTCGTGGACAGCTGCACAAATGAAGCAGGAGTTTGAGTTATGTTAATTGTCACTTCCTTTAAGGAGCTGTTGGCAGTAAGGAATGCGTGCAGTAATAAATTACGGGGCAGGTAATTGGCTGTCCCCTCTTCTTCCTTGGCGCACTACAAGAAGTCGGCCCAGGACGCACATTTCCCCAGGGTGTCTGTTGTGACATTGCTCACCTCTGTAAGGCCGACAACGGCGAGCCCCTTCGCCTCCCACCATCACCATTACAAGAGAGTGGCTTCCACAAGCTTGATTGTGTATTATGCGAGAGTGATGTAATGGATACCATTACTCGGGTGTACATGCAATTCAAAACAAGGGAGCCACTATAACGTCCTTTATTTAGTCCCACCATGTCCCTTAAATAGATGTTATACATATTATAGGGCGTACATACTTCAGTAACACTTGCATCTCATTTTCATGTATTTTCCGCAGTATGCGCCCCTGTATCCTTGAATGGACGTGCAGTGCTTGTGACACTCATAGTGGTTGACTGGACAGCGAAAGGCACCTATAAGGGTACAAGGAATATGTAATCAAATGGCGACCAAACAACGGATTGTTTGCTAGGACGATAGGACACTCTTCTCGATGCATCGTGTAAGTGCGGATATAAAGTAGGCCTAACCTCTCACACGAACAATGGCACGCGTTTTTTGTGGAGAAGTTTACGAACATGCGAAACCAACTTGTCCTTTAGAGCTTGAAGGTTAACAAGACCTCAAATTCGGTTTGATTGTGATTTATATCAAGCGGCTTAAAAACAACTCAATAAAGAGCTAAATAAATAATTGAAGTAGTAATAACAGTATGATGATCGCTGTTCCCTGATATTTCAATCAACATGTCTGTTTTCTTGGACCGCTCATCTCGTTTGGAAGTAGGAAGCACGTTTATGCGTTGTGAAACGTTGACAGATATTCATGATACTGTACTTACGACGAAGTCTCAAGTGTGAAGCCTCTTCAGCTTCTTCGTGGGACTGGGCCAATGTAACTGCGGGGAGGCACGTGAATTACAGAGACTGCGTGCTGAAGGCCACATAATTCTTACTCTAAGTGCCACATGTCTGTTTTTATCTCTGTAGATTAGAAAGCTAATTACAGCTGTATGTAAGAGGTGTCATGTAATGAAGGCATGCTCTGAGAGCTATTGCCAACTCCTTAACTGTTTACCCTGAATTACTGAACTGAATGTGGTTCGAACTCGCTTTGGCCCGTTCCCTTCCCGTGCGCTTAACGGCATCCACTCCCCTCTCCATTTTCGACAAGAGGCTTTGAGCACTTTCTGGTAAACTCAAGCGATGTTTCAACTTCATTGGCTGTGTTGATGCATACGCTTGGTATGACAGGCTAAGACCCCTACTACCTATCCGGAATTGTCATCCAATATCCGCGAAGAGCTAATTAGGTCCAAATTAGAGCTAAAGAAATTAGGTCCAAATAAAGTCAATAGACTTGCTTTGGATAGCCTGTTTGGACATCCAGGACAAATGAGGGCTAAACGAAGTCTATTGCCACTGTTTGGACTATAGTCTATAGAAAGTCAAAGTTAAAAGAAAGGCCAAAAGGGCTAAAGGATGTCCAAATAAAGTCAATAGACTGGCCAAATTAATTTTCATAAGGGTTAAGTGATGCGCGACCGAACGTTGGTCCACAGATGATGATGATGGGTTGGTGTTTAATGGCGCATAAGCAACTATGGCCATGATGCGCTAAACAAATTGCCCAAGTAGCACAACATCTTGGTCGAATGCCCCTTTAGTGGCCTAATGAGAAAGAGACAAAGAACGAAGCGACTGTGAGGGATATCGTAAACACGTCTTTTCATCTGTTAGGTAAACGGTAAATTTCGACTACCACTTCACATCTCCCCTTTATTTCTGCAAATGCGGATATGCAGGAAACCCCCAAAAAATGTGACCCTGCATGTGAGCTTGCTCGAACCAAAGAACGAATTGTATGACACTTACAGTTGAGGCAGCATATATTTGAAACATAGAAGTAGAACCTATTGCGCGCGTATTAAGTCTTACAGATATAAGTCTTACCGGTGGCAAAGGCCAGCACAAGGATGATAACGACGGCCTTCTGCATCTTGATCGGTGGCTAGAAGTGAAGGGTTATCAATGTTACACCGACCCTTTTTCTGTGATTCAAATACATGTGTAGTGGTTAGAAATAAATTATCAACAATCAGAAAAGCATCTCAATAACGGACGCTTAGTATAACCGTAGCTGAAGGACGACGACAGGGGCAGGCAATTTGTATCACGCACTGGTATTGCATTGCACGTAACTCCGTAGGTCTTAACCCAGCGGAGAGACACCGCAGAGTAATATTATCCTGCGGTGTTCCTTTCAGAGTCGAGCAAGGGTTCAGAGAAGAGAGCTCAGTACAGTACCCAACAGTGAAATCGATATGCACAACACAAGTAAGGCAGACACCGTATAGCGTGCTGGCTTCGTTTTCATCAGCCTCTAATTTGACCTCACGAGCCAGGTGGGAGTCCCTCTTACATATATTATATGATTTTATTGCGATATTATCATAATATATATTTCGAATGGATAGTGCGGTAAATCCTACATGTCATTTTAACGCGCATTTTGCGCTAGATCCATTTGCATAGGCTATAGGGAACACTGACTATAATGTCGTGTGCATTATCAATCTTTCTCACGTTCCTTCAACAACAACGACATCGAGAACTTCATTTCGGTTTACATCCCTTCAAATGTCTGAACTTGAATTAGGATTCCATGTAAAGAATCCCGTGAAACCCTGGAACAAAAGTTCACTTCCGATAAAATTTCGGGTTGCAGATTCGTTGTGCATTTTCGTCTAATTTGTGTAGCCCATGCTCAGTCTTGTTTCATCAGGGAAAGTTCACTTCGCTCGCTATGTGAGAAGATATTGGAGCAAGCCAACTCAACTGTAAAAACTGCAACTTCTGTTGGGTGCATCTGTTGCAGGAAAATTTGCCACTTTATGTAGATCTCTGCTTAACGAATGAGATAACTCAGAGTATTACTCTCGTGTAGGAAGCACACTTATCGATCATTTTCAACGACATCCTCGTGATATAATGGCCAGGGTCATGATGCGCAACCTTTGCGCAACCGTAACGCGCACTGAATGCATCACGTTCCAATGATTCGTCGCGAGCTCCATTGCGACACCCAATGGCGGGATTTATTTGGAACCGCAGCCTACCAAAACGTTTTTCCCGTAGCGCCGCGTGCCATTTCGAGAGCGCCAGATAAAAAAAATAGACAGAAAAAAAGCACCGAACGCTACTTTCGGTTTAGGATCGGGTTTAGACACACGATCGGGTTTAGATCGGGTTTAGACACACATAACATGTATTATATCCCTATCATAATAAATACTTCAATAAAGAATCTAATAGCAATGAGTAGAAATATTGTGTGTTCAGCGACGTGGTACGCATGCAAGAAGAGACCATGAGCAAATGGAAAATTTAAACAATCCAGCGTTCGTCAAAAACTTGCATTCCTTGGATGACTTTGAATAGCTCATCAAAAAAGTTCGTTGCGTTGCCCTTGTCTGGCTGTGCGAGCCGGGTTCTTCACATGCAACGATGCACAAATGGGAAAATGTCTGTGTACCCAATCAAAGGAGTTATAAAGCAATCTAGTCAGCTTCAAACTAGCAAAACTCGTTGGCAATATCATCTGTAAATCAACTTAATAATGGACGATGGATGCGTTGGTGAGAAATGTGTGCCTTTAGGTCGCAGACTATAGCCCATCTTCAACTATTTGTTGAAAGCGTAGCCTGAACTAATTTTAAAGCAATATCATGTACACGAAGCTCCAAAAGTTAGGTTAGGGGCATCTGCATCCGAAGCAATCCCTTTCTCTGTGACTTATATTTTGAAGCGTTTGTTCTGTTACCGTGCGAGAAAAGACGTCCGACTGGGAAGCCAAGATAGCCTAAAACGATCATTTTAACATTTAATATGATTTTGTTACTAACTTCCAGAATAACAACATTTATGTCGGCCGGTGAACAATTCTGTCTTTTACTGCTGTTTAGGTCGCTGGCTATGGCACATCTTCAAACATTCGTTGAATGTGTACAGGGAACAGATTGTAAAACAATGTCAAGTACAGGAAGGTAATTCCAAAAGTTAGGTTAGGAGCATCTGCATCGGAATGAATTTTAGTCTCTGACTTATTTTTTGATGGGGTTTGTTTTGTTAACGCGCGAGAGAAGGCGTCCGACTGGGAAGCTAAAATAGCCTAAAATGATCATTTTACTACTAAACGTTTTTTTGTTAGTAATTTCCAGAATAACAGCATTGATAACGGCCAGTGAACATTTCCGTCTTCTACACAGGCAACACCTCACAGGCGGCAACGTGCACGAGTATGGAATGCACGAAACAGGACAGAAAGATGTACTCACCAATGAGTTGTGTGCAGAGGAAGTGATAGAAGCTCAACTGTTCGGAGATCCTTTTTATGATACGCTCGATTAGGGATATTCCTGGAAAAGCCTGCTTCCGATGATAAGAGCTGGACTGTGATGTATTTCGTTCCAGAAAAACCCCGCACGCGATAGCAGCCGAATTCGCACAACACTTGATGTGACTCACCCCCATTATTATAAACTTGCATACATCTTATTGGTATCAGTTTCACAAAAGCAGGGGGTGCAAAATGGGAATCAATGTGGCATGGACAATTTCATTTGCCCCGAAAGGTAGATTCACAAGCCACTAAATCTGATGCAGGCAAAGTTGAGACACCGAAATAGTCCATGCGAATCCGCATCAGAGAAAAATTTACGAGGCTCCTCCAAAGTACATATGCTAAACACAGACTATTTTGGGTTTAGAAATGGATGAGTGAAAAAAAAAGAAGAAAGCAGACAGACTTTTCGAATAATATGTGCTTTTGAAATATTCTCAAATATCAGCTTATTTTTGCTTTCCACGTAAGACCGCGTTGATCAGGTACGACATAACAGTAGTTATTTTATATGAAACACAAGGGGCCAGTAAATGCTATCGTGGTGGAGTCCACACATGGAGCCCCCGCGCACTATGGCCAGGGCCGGAGAGAGAAATTGCGCACCCCCGGGATGTCTCCGGATGTGTCCTGCCGGGGCCCCCTCCTGACGTCTCCTGGTGCTAGTAAACGTCGTGCCCCTGAAGGGGCCCGGGCTCCGGGGCTCTATCCCCTGCTGCGCCCTCTCGCAGACCCTGCATGTGGCTCCGCCCCAGCTCACACCGACACCACCGGTTTCATGTGAGAGCCCCAGCAGTCAACGTATAACGAACTAGCGTGGAGAACGCAGTATATGGTTCATATCATCAAATCTGGTGAATAATTTTTCTCTCCCGCTTTCCTGGCCTGCGTTGTCGGTCATGTGTTTCGACAGCTGCACGGGGTACTTGAAGTATGTGTGTGCACCTTTAGGATGTCTATTTTTGATTTATTTCTTCCTGCGAAATTGGGACGCTACACATATATGCTGATGCTGTCTGTCGAGAGAGCTCTCCTCGTTTTCTCAGTAGCATCACATGCTGTTGTCGGTTTGTCTGTGGCGCTTAGCAAACGCAAATTTTATTGTCTGAATCTAGGAGAGAGACAAATGGGAGCCGGTCCCGCATATACTGGAGAGAGGCCCCTTGATAACGGGGTCCGCCCCCGAGTGGGCCGTGTCGTCGGGGCAGCATCGCTCGCGGTGCTGTTTCCAGGAAGATTTTTGCTAAAATCTGCATATATTCTCTTTCAAGATACTTCTATTTAGTATCAGTGTTAGCTTAACTTTGCTCGCCAACGTGTATTACTGGTGTAACGCGAACTACCTAAAATTAGCGGAAATTCGAAAGAGTTCAATGTATAAATAGGGTGGGGGGATATGTTTATTAAGAAAAAAAGAAAGGAAAGGTTAGCCAGGCAAAGAGCGGGCTTGCTATTCTCAAAAAAAAGAGAAAGGAGGAAGGGGAAAACGAAAAAAAAAGGACTGGAAGAAAAAAGAAAAACGGGGGAATCAAAAGAAAAAGGAAGGAAAGAAAAACAACAAGCAACAAAAAAAAAGGAAAAGGAAAGAGAAACAAAAAGAAACAAAAGGAAAGGAAAAGGAAAGAAAGAAAAAAGAGAATAAACACTAGCAAAACGTTACATGCAGTTCACGAGTCCTGAGACTCGGAGAAAACTGAGGAGAGCGGCAGTGACAGCCCACTGGTTGGGGCCATTAAGACGGGGCCAAGAAGAGCGGCCACCGAAAAGTCGTTACAGCCAATCTGGAGCAGACGGCAGCGCAGGGTGTCCCTATGTTGAAAGTGCTGCTGGCAATACAGGAGTTGGTGTGGGATGTCAGCTTCCACTCAACAGACATTACAGTTTGGTGAATTTAGCCGACCCATCTTGATGAGAAGTGAGGGTGTACGGGCAACGTTGAGTCGTAGGCGGTGGAGAAGGGATTCTTCTCTACGGCTACGGTGGCAAGTTATGACGAACTCCATCAATGGGTCGATAGACCGTAGGAATGAGTTGTAAGTCGTAGTTTTGGCACGGAACTGCTGAGCACATGTGGCACACCGACGGCGTATGTATAGACGGCATGCGGAGGCTGTAAGCGACACAGGTGCCAGGGCCGAAGTGTGACCCAGACCCAGCGCGTCTCGCTACTGCGTCTGCTCGGGTATTTCCATACACGGCTACGTGGCCAGGGACCCATTGAAACGTGATGTTGTAACCAGTGGCGAAGAGTTCATTGAATTCTTGAAGCGTCATGGTATGCAAATCGCTTCTTATGCTGGGGTGAGGTGACGACAACATATCTAGTGATGCCTTGCTGTCGGTAAGAATGACCCACGTTCCGTGCCCGGATTCGGTAATATGCTCCGGTGCAGCCAGGATACCAAAAGCTCGGCTTCTGTCGAGGACACTGTATAGGGGAGTTTGAAACCATGCCCCAGGTCTTCATCCGGAACGTAGAAAGCAGCGCTCGAACTACCTTGGGTTACTGAGCCATCGGTGTATATATGGCGACTTCGTCGGTGTGTTGAGGTGAGGTGCTCCAGTGTGAGCTGGTGGGCCACGACTGTGGGGACGTCTTTCTTGCGTTGGAGGCCAGGGATGTTAAAGTGAATACAGGGTCTTTCGAGAGCCCCCTTGCCGGTGCATAGGATGGTGTAGACGCGGGAGATGGAATGCTCCCTTTCAGGCGGACAATGGCACCGCCGAAAGCAGACGCCGGGCAGCCCTCATCAATGCGACAAAGAGAGTGGTGCGGGTGCCGTGTATTGTAGCGTGTATAAGCGCGAAGGGTATCACCATCCCGCAGTATGTGAACCGGCTGCTCTCGCGCCTCTGCCAAGGCAGAATACGTCTCCGTTGTCCCGGGGACTCCCAAACAGACACGGAGACTACGGGCCTGGGTGTTGAGCAGTTCCTATTCTTGGGTTCGACTGAGACCATGCAGAATGGGTAAGCTGTACCGCAATGTCCCCAACACCAGGGCCTGATGGACACGATAGAGGTCAGAGCATGACAGGCCCCAGGATGCACCAGCAATACGCCTGAGTACATTTACCAAACAGTTTGCCTTGGTAGCAAGCAGCTTCACATGCTGGGACCACGTCAGGCCACGGTCAATTGTAATCCCCAGGTATCGGCAGGTGGTGACAAAGGTCAGGGGTGAGCCATCAATGAAAAGCGGGTACTTATGGGATGGTCTTCGTGAGAATGCCATGGCTACCGTCTTGCTAGGCGAGACAACCAAGCCGCGGTGCAAGAGGTATCTTGACATGATGTTTAATGAACCTTGTTGTCGGCGTTTTATCGTGTCACGCCGAACGGTGGAAGTCCAGATACATATTTGTCGTCAGCATATATTGTAATGTGAATGTGATTATGAAGCTGCACAGGAAGAGAAGCCATAATGATATTGAATAAGAGGGGACTGAGGACGCTCCCTTGTGGGACACCACGGTGCACGCGGAACGTCGCAGTGTCCCCGTCAAGGGTGCGCACAACCAGGGAGCGGTCAGCCAAGAAGTCTTTAATCCATGACCAGGGGCAGCCCCCGACTTCAGCTTCTGGAAGCGTCGCCATGATTGCGCTATGGAGGACACTGTCGTACGCTTTCTTGACGTCGAGGAAGACAGCGGCTGTCAATAAACCTTCGGCCCTTGCCTGTTGTGTCCTACTGGTTAGAGTTAAGACGCTGTCCATTGCTGACCGGCCTGGGCGAACACCCGCCATCTCCCCGGGAAAAAAAAAACCCGTGCTCTCAAGGTACCAGGTCAGGCGATTGAATATTATACGTTCCAAGGTCTTCACCACACAGCTTGTAAGAGCTATCGGGCGGAAAGAATCGATGAGATGCGGTGATTGACCTGGTTTGAGTAAAGGGACCGCCATCGCGGTCTTCCACTCGTTACGGACTTCCCCTTGGCACCAGCTCTCATTGAAGATCCGTAGGAGGGATGCTCGCCCTGACAGGGGAAGATGCCGAAGGGCCTTATACGTGATCTGGTCTGCTCTAGGGGAGGTATGCAGAGGAGAGTCCCGTAGTGCAGAGTCGAGCTCGAGAAGAGTAAGGGGCAGGTCCAGAGCCGGGTCTTTCGAAGACTGCATACCGGGTGGAAGACCTTGAGCTGATGAGAGCACGACTGGAGGCTGTGCTGTGAGGCGCACGCAATAGTCCTCCGAAAGGCACAGTTCAGAACGCGAGGTAGCCAAGGACAGGGAGCGGAACGGGTGCCGTTGAATCACAGGAGTAGAAAGTCCCGGAGCCACTCGTATTCGGCGTCCACTGCAGAGAAATGAAAAGGAAGTCGGAATGTCCTCCTGCGTCGCATTAGCCACTGCGCGGCGGAAGTCCTGATTTCGGAGCCCACCACTTGAAGAAGCAATCTTGATGGCGCCTTGATAGTGTTGCCAGTTTGTCCGTCTAACGCAATGTGTGGCAGATGACTGACGAACATGTCGTATACTGATCAAAACTGGTAGGTGTTCACTACCAAGGGTGTCAGCATCCACGCGCCATACAGACCGGTGGGCTACTGATGGCGATGCAACGGTGAGGTCAAGACACGATGAAAGGTACGTGGTGTGAATAAACATCGGAGAGCCATCATTTAGAACACAAAGACTCCTGTCGGCAAACAGGCCCGCAAGTCTTTCACCTCTTGCATCACAGCGTGTGCTGCCCTAAATCACATTGTGGGCGTTGAAGTTCCCACAGAGCACAAAGGCGCAGGGAGCTCATCTATAAGCGTTCCCAGTTCATTCACGTTATAGTTGACCGCCGGCGGGAGATAGAGAAAGACGATTGTGAGGTCAAAAGGGGCAAAGCGAACTGTGCAGCAGACATATTCTCCAGTCCCAGTCACACGCAGATGGCGTTGGATGCCCGGAATGTCAGAACGGACAAAAAGCGCCGCACGGCTTGGCTTGTCCGACCACAGGGCTCGGAGACGAACGTAAGGTAGTTAGATAGTCGAAAGTCCTTGGTGATACCACATTCAGCGATACAGAGCACGGGAAATTTGTGCCTCCATACAAATTGGCGAAAGTCCGACGTCTTCGACTTCAGGCTCCGCGAGTTCCACTGAAAAATAGCCGTTGTTTGATGGTGAACTGTTGGTGCAAGTGGTGCTGCATTATTCATTGCGGGTTGCAAGGGGGCCACGACTACTTAGTAGAGGTTTCAGAGCAAGCACGGCTTGAACCGCTGGTAGGTCGGCTGACACCGGGAGTTGCTGGACGATGACGCGTATCGCAGAAAATAGCATAACGAGTACAGAATCAAAGACGTTGTCTTGTCCCTCCGGTTCACGGGGGGTTTGCTGCTTCAAGCTGGTCGTGCGCCGGCAAACTTCCTTAGGTGGCAATTCTGATAAAGTAGCGGTTGGCTTCTTGACGGCGGAGGCGAAAGACTTCGACTATCCCTTGCTCTCGCGTGTGGGCTCCTCACTGCTACCCGGAAGATTCAGGAAATGGGCTGCAGAAAGATCTGCACAACCAGGGTGTGAACGGTTAGCTCTCAGAGGAGCGGTGTGTAGCTTCCCACTCAGACCTCGCCGCCGGTGAGCGGCCACAGCCGCCTTGGCAACTCTGCATGCACGATAAGTCGCGGTATGATGCCCGCCGCAGTTTGTTAGTCGGGGTATCCCGAATCCCGAAATCCCGGGATCTCGGCCAATTTTTGACGTCCTCAAGTACCCGGATTCCTCCCGCAAAATCTGTGCGAGCCGATATAATAGAAAAATCCAACACCTGTAGGACATCAGGCACAGACTCACTCCTTCGTTAGGTAATGGCACTTTTTATGGCTGGAGGTGGCAGAGGACCGCTGCCTGCACATGCGTACAGGTACCTGCTGACTGTCGTTTCTTCTGGCGCAGAAGCTGATCAGACCTTCAGTTCAGCAGCCAGTATTTGCACAAACGTTCACTCCGAACTGGGGGACACCACCCTCGAAGCTCTGTGCTTTCTCAGGTCGTGTGTCAATCGTTGTACAATGGTATCAGCACGCAGCGACGGTGTTGTAAACCGTTTAATGTTTTGTTTCTTTCCATTCATCTTTATTGGACGTTTTTATTTTTTTATTTCTGTTGCTGTTCGTCATTCAAGTGGAATGTGATACTGTTTGAGGAAATTATAAAGTAATATTTCCTGTTATTTCAAGCGTAGTGGGACTCGCCTTCTTTTCAATTGCAAAAGTGAAATGCAGATTAATAAAAAAGGAGTGGCATTATCGTAGAAAAAAAAATGAAGAGAAAAAAAGGAACCATTTCGCCGTCACTACCTTACATGCTTAAATGCTTTCCTTCAGGAAAACGTAGCATTGACAAACCGCGCATGAACTGCGCACAACACGGCGATATAGTCAATTGAGGTAAATTGACTTGGAAGTAGACTTCTGCAGGGCCCGCGGGACCTGCGTGCCACCACGGGTGACCCGCGGCGGCGGGTCTACGTTTTCGGTGTCGTTCGAGCAGCGGATCGGCTGAGGTCGTCGCATCTTAACAAACACTATTAGAAAGCACACCGAGTTGCTCAATCTCTTACGCGTCTGTACTGCAGTCGCTCGAAATATGAAGTAGAACGCCGCTAACAAAGGTGGAACAAACGGTCACACCGTTAAGGTGCAACATCGCCTGTGTGTCCTTTGTTCATGCCGCGTTTCGTATGATCATGCCTCAAGTTACAAGCCAACACACATTTGCACCTTTTTGCCCCCTGCGCTGATGTTGTCTCAGGATTAGACATGTCTAATCCTGAGGCGTTGACCAGGGAGTACTCTCAGTTTACTCGTGAACGTTCATCGCGTTGCAGGTATCGGTCGGCTGCGGCTGAGCTTCTGAAAAAAAGAAGAAAAAAAGAACATGGGGCCTGCGGCGGATGCTGGTCTCAATTTGTTAGGGTTGCGTGTCGGGTGCGGATTTGAACCTGCGGGTCAGATAATTCTGACCCGCACAGGACTCTTCTTGGAAGCACCATCTAAGCTCGTCACAATCCCGAAATCCCGTCTCGGGATCTCGGGATTGACAGCAAACAATTCCGAAATCCCGGGACTGCAAAAATGGCTCGGGATTGACAACCCTATGTATAACGTACACCGAAGGATAACGCAAACCAGACACCCGATGATCCCTACGATGTACTATTGAGCAGGAACTGAGTTCTACGTCGTCCTTCATGAATACAGTAATCAAAATGTGTTATTGTTTCAAATCAAATTGTTTATTGCGTCTTAGCCGCAATCACACTTTACCTCACCCTACGCTGGCTCACGTGTGCCATGTCGCCCTCAGTCAAGAAGAATAGCGCTGCTGCAGAAAAATATCGCTAAAGTCGCTACCTATGAAAGCCCAGTGTCGTTTTCTGTCAGAGGTGAACCTCATCATAATCTCCTAGGAGATTGACGCAATTGACTCTTTTAAAAAGAGTAAGGAACCGATCTATTTTGTAGTCCACGATAAAAGCGTTAAAACTCGGTGCAGGGGAACTTTAAAAAAAAAACGTGTCGTGTCATCTTTTGATATTCCCCTGCACTGAGTTTTAACGCTTTTATATAGTTTACGTTGCCCGGCATCCTCGCGGAAAAACTCCGATGTATACATAATACGCAACGGTTGCTAATGAGCACTGCCCTTAGATTTTTTCGAGAAAACATGTCGCAAACCGATCTTCTAGTCGTTACAATATTCTAGACGGATTCTGTCTATTCTTGACAACAAGACCACGGGGTGAGGTGTTGAGCATGGCAATGGGGTAGAGCACTGGGCTGTTCTGTATGTTTCACGACTCGAAGGCTTTAAGTGAAATTATGCTTTATTCACTAATCGATAGCTTTGACTTGGCACATGAATTTTGCGAACTAACTCTTGGGGAATGGAATATTTGAAATGTGAAATTGTTTGATTTAGTGAGCGATAATTTCAAACTGATATACCAGTTTTCTTAACTAAGCCATAATTTTGCGATAATTTTGGTACTGTGACTTCATCCTTTGGTGTGTGCATGTGCAAGAAATTAAAGCGATATATCGGAAATTAGAATTTATTGGCTACAAGTGTCGCAGTACTACTACAGAGTCTTTCACGAAAATGCCCCAGCTGACAGTAGTATAGATTCGAGCCCCACAACGACATCCTTTTTCTAATCCAGTTCTAAGAATTTCCTAATCCACCACCCATTTCTAATCCAGGTGAAGCCAGGTCTAATCCAGGCTCCACCACTTCATGGTGATCCATCCAATTTCTATGAGATTGGCTACCCTTCATTGCCACATTTGTTCATTCGCTCATAGACACCAAAATTATCTATTCTATCCAATTCTAAGTTGGCTCATAGGCTTCCAAATCGCTTGTTTTTTCTAATCCATTTCTAGAAATTTCTAATCCACCAGCCAATTCTAATCCAGGTCAAGCCACTTATAAGTCTTCTGGTTGGTTGATCACAGCTCCACCCCTTCATCCATCAAATTTCTATGTGATTGGCTACCATTAATTGCCACAACATCTGCTCACTCGCTCGTAGACACCAAAATGATCTATTCTATTCAATTCTAAGTCGGCTCATAGGCTTCCAAATCGCTCACCTGTCTATTGGTCCAGGGGTGGTCACTTCCATCCATTTGTAAAACTTAGTGATTGGCTTGTTGGCTTCCTGTCATACATGCTCGATAGACTCATTTGTCATTTCCACTCTCTAGGTACTCGGTCACACGCTTTCAACTGCATATTGCTTCATAATTCCAGCTGCAACATAGACAACCGCTCGTGGGTCAATCCCATTCACTTCTAGGCCAGCTCACAATTCCCTCCAAATTGCTTATTGGTCCGGGGCGGCATTCTTTTTTAGCCTGCGTCGACTCTCAGCAATGGTTGGCACACAAAAGCGTGGTAAATAGTTTTCAATGTTTATTGAGTACATCATGGCAGTCTCGGAGATATTGTAGTTCTCCCTGGGAACACATCCATGCACGCTGTATATCTCCGCTAACATCCATAGTGTTGTTCACATAATTACTATATGGATTACCCAGGCGCTCATCCCTCTCTGTCCATGACCCAGAGGCAAACCGCAGGAGGGAACAGCATGTGACAGAAGCATTAATTCTCCTCCTGCACATCTTCTGAAGCAAAAAAGAACATTATGAGCTTCACTAGTTATATCACCCACTTAGACTTACCATATTCATAGCTTCCATAAGGATAGGAGTCGATGTCATTGCACAGGTATCTCTTGTCATCGTATGCCATCAGACTTCTTTTGACATTTCTGATGGTGTACATACACTGCTTCTTTCCAACGATTGATACTTGTTCATTCGATACGCTCATGTGATTGAACAAGGTATTGCAGTACGTCTCATGGAGGAGGTGCTTGAGTACAATATTCTTTTTGACCCCTTTAGCTCTTGCAATTTGCCTTCCTCCAGCTAATTTGATGGAGCACATTTTAGCTTTCAAACAAACTACTTCCTCAATAGGTACACTACCAGTTTCGCTTTTGAATGCCCCAAGCCTTCCACGATTCTTTTCACTGTACAGTGGATGATCCCGATCGAAGGAAGACAAATCTAAGTGGTCGTCGGCAATCGCTCGTAACTGATCTTCGTAGTCCTTGCAGAACAGGCCGAGCATCAGAGAATCCGTGTCAACCCAAGCAGCACACAATATTGGACCCATATTGGCTGGTCATTGGCGATA
The DNA here is from genome assembly GCF_037126465.1 of Ornithodoros turicata. Lineage (NCBI taxonomy): Eukaryota > Metazoa > Arthropoda > Arachnida > Ixodida > Argasidae > Ornithodoros > Ornithodoros turicata. Next base: position 161,997,990 of record NC_088201.1, read on the forward strand.
CGGGTCCAATATGGGACCCGTTTCGCCAAGATTTTCCCCATATTGGCTGAAAATGGGCAATATGGGCCCCATATTGCCCAGTTTCAGCCAATATGGGGAAAATCCTGGCAATATGGGCCCCATATTGCCCACTTTGAGCCAATATTGGGAAAATCTTGGGAATATGGGCCCCATATTGCACGCGTACACCCCATATTGACTGAACAGGGTACGTAGCCGTGTTGCACAAATGCCCAAGCAGCACGGCAGGATTGAACGTTCAAGCGTGTGAAATACCCTATTCACTACATCGTTACATTCAACAACTTCCCGCAGATGATACACATTGTTCGAAACAGTCAACGTACTTGGCATTCCCAACGTAAAGTTCGCTAGAGTTCGACACCTCAACCACCTCAACATTCCACGTCTTGAAAGTCGCCGCCATCTTCCTTCGCGATGCCAATCGGTCGAGCCGACTGTGAGCAAGCGAGTTGTTTGAGCGTAATCACGCGTCGTACAACTAATGCGCATGCGCGACAGCCCGAACGGACGTTTCATAGGGCTAAAATGTCGCTGGGTGCTGTAATGGTAACGAAATTGCGGCAGGTCATGTAAAAAACGCAATGTTTGATAAGAAGGGATAGCTATTCTGTAAAGTTAGGTGATTTCAAGTTGCTGCAAGCAGTGTAAATTGCTCTGGCGTGTGTCCGTCACCGCCACGAAAGTGTTTCGCTGCTTTGTATTCTCGGAGCGGGTGTGGAAATTGATAGTCCACAGAAAATTGCGATCTCAATGAAGGCTTCTGAGGGATCTTAGGTATTGGCAGTTCTGTGGGACTGCTTGTGATCTTCAGCGCGGGCGTAGCGCCTGTTCTTCGTTTTTTGTGTGTGTGTGTTTGGGCAATGCCGTGTTTCTTTCCTTTTTTTTGTTCTTTTTTTTTTAAGTGATGTGAACGTGGATCAATTAGATCCGCAGAAATAAAAAAGCAAAAATCATACAAAAGTAGTGAATATTATACAGCATAATGCTTTATTATTACACGGGCTCCCCGTAGGTGTTATCACAGAAATATTGGCAATATTGGCGCAAAATAGGCTTGCCAATATGGGCAGCCCATATTGGTCCAATATGGAGCCTGGTTGCACTCCCCATATTGGTCCAATATTGGCAGCCCATATTGGGCCAATATTGGCAATCTTGGCAGCCCATATGGGTCCAATATTGGACCAATATTGGCGTGCTGCTTGGGAAAGTAACAGGTAATCACCGGACAAGTCAGCTTACTCAGCAAGGTTTCATAGTAGAATGAGTACATGGTGAATTTACTCAGTTCCAAAATCGTAAACCCAATCTGGAGCGGGAAATCACATCGCACTTTTCTTTTGCGCATTTCGTACATGACACAATCCGGGGACAAAATTTCCATCCTCACGCATTCCACCCGACTCCCGAGGCGACTCGCCGTCTCCACATCGAAGGCTACTCGAATATCACGCATGTTAAATTTATTTAGAAGTGTTCTCCCAAAGACTGCATTATTTGAGAGTTTGTAGAAGTTTTTTTCGAATGTCGTGCCCGAGGCAACACGTCTGGCAACATTGTCCTCGATGTAGGGACGGAGGAATGGCGCCTGGCGAAATTTTAAAATTCTGTGAATTTTTGTCACCCTCATGCCTAATCTACAATAGAGTGCGAGCAGCGCGTAATGAACGACGTACTCGACTTTGTCCTTGCACGTAAGCAACAGCTTTTTGCTGTTAGCAGGCTGATGCATTAATTCTTCGAGAAGCCCTCACTGGAATGGCGAGAGCCATTCCTTTGGGACGACTGCCTTCTCAGGAGCCAGGGGAAAGTACCGTGTCAGTGCGTGGATAGATTTTGGATACTCCAAGTCACATACATACACGTAGCCAACGTCTGAATCAGTGGGGTGACGCATAAAATCCACGGAGCTAAAATCCTTGACTCATTCGAAATCACCAACAGGGAGGTACTTTATCACACTGAATCCGTAAAGATTGTTGCAATCTATGTATGATACGTACACCTCCTCTTTATCGGGATCATAGCCACTACACAGAGGGTTGTTAGCCCGCAAATGACGCGTGCTCGCCTGACAGAGCCCGCCTCTAACGCCCGATTCGATGGTTCTGTACATGTCCTCGTCGATGATTAACTCCAATTTTGCCTGCGTGTAATTTAGAGCGCATTGCCACGAATAGGATGCCAGAGAAACACAATGAAGCAATTCCAATCCACGCGCGCTGTAGCACAGACGTCGGAAGTGCTGCATCACGTCCGCATGTAGTAGGGCATCCGTTTTCAAGTACAGTGCATTATAATCTCTCAAATTTGAGCATCCAAAATGTTCAAATACGAGCAACGCATAGGCCAATTCATGATACACTGCAAAAGAACTGACATGGCCGTACGGGAATACACCTTTACGAATTAAAATTTCGTAGTCATTTCCAAATGCCTGCTTCAAACATTGGAATGCCTTTGCACCACCCATGGATTTGACGGTTTCCACGAGCTCCCCCAGCGCCGAATTTAGATATTGCATGGTACCTCTAAACAGGAAGGTGCCAATTTCGAAAGAACAAATTTTTTCCATGGAGCTGGCCACAATGAAGGGAGGTCGCTTCCACCCAAGAATGTGAAATTCCCGCAGCAGCCCGGCCAAATCGTAGGACAAATTGTGTACCATGATCGGCAATTTTTCCCTCGTCGTGCACGCGACGTTACAGGGGTTACACAATGTCGCGATATAATTTGTCTCGCCCGCACTACAATGCTTTGAATGGTCGTGATGCCGGACACAGGGTAAGTCTTCGGTAAACTGCTGTTTACAGTACGCACAGTGGGTAGCAGCTCTGTGCTCAGCGCATTGCTCATCATTCAGCACCATTGCGGCGGGGCAAGCGTTCAGAGCGATCATCTCATCCCGCATTTCCATCAATGCTCTCACGCACTGCCTCGCAGCATCTTCCCCATGGTGCGTCCTGATGCGCATCACCTTTGAGTCGTGGGTGCGCACAAGCACAGCACAGAAGCTAGAGGTAATGTGACGTTGCATGCCAACACCACTGGGTGCGAGTACGCTCTCCGTGTCCAATGCAACGACGTAGTTGTACTGCTGCATGTACTGTATTTTAGTAAATTCTACAAAATTTTCTCTGGGTTCACAAAATTCTAATAGGTTTTCGTTAACGTCCGTGCAAAGGCGTCGATGTTTCGCCATGCTCTTTTCCTCATTAAAAGAGCGAGTGCAACGTTCGCATACGAAACGCGTGTTCTTTCTCGTCAACAAACGCTCGAGGGAATTAATTCCGAAAAAGTGCTCGTCAACCTCCAATCAGTGAATTTTCTTTTCGCTTTCCAGTTTTGGGGGTCGTGACACGTGCACTCCCTGATCGACGTACGCGTACACGTACACAGATATCCTATTTTTCTCTTCGAACTTGTCCAGATCAGAGAATGAAACAGGGAAGCGGGTCGGCCACCAGTAATCTGCTGCATAATTTTCACATTTTTTTCACGAATTCCTTTCCTGTGGATGCAGGAGAGCGAGTGTATTGTATTTAAAACATTCACCCTCCTTGAGTGCTGGTAAATGGATATTCGTTAACACGTTCCTGCGTTTAGCCAAATTTGTGGGAAGTACCCCTCGCATCCAAACTTTTTAGTTTTCACAGCGGAAATACACATTTGAACTTTTTGGACGTCAGTGGATACAAACCCACTACCCTCGCGCTGGTAATTTTCAATGCGCCCGGTGGACTCCTGAATCACGTCCATCAAAGTATTTGCGATAGGTCCGTCGCTGTGGACTTCGCGAGCAAGCGCCATAAAATGAGCTATGTGTGCGGTTACATCCTCTCGATTTTCTTTCATCATTAGAACGTCAGAACAAATGCAAAACCTAAAGGGTATTCTTTGTGCTCGCAAAATAGCAATTATATTGTGGAGGTGGTTCATTAAATATTGTCGCAAGTCCTCTACTCCCTGATCGTGAACAGATGCCAATAGCACAAACGCTTTGACGATACCTCGAAATGCGCTATCAGTTTGAAAGAAAGGCAGGAAGGAAATGTCCACATAGGGATGTGATCGCTCGACGTGAGCATGCAATGTGGCAGGTGAAATATCTGGAGAAGATGGTGAATTCTCTTCCAATGGCTCATCGTCCATGATATCATGAGGCTGCGTCCGCGCTGAATGCTCCGTCCGCCTACACCATTGCCGCACCTGAGCGCAAAGTTCGCGCTTTCATCACATATCATTCCGACACGCAAGTCGCTTCCATGAGCATGCACACAACCACCCCTTTTTGTTCACAGTGGCTATGGAAGTTCAATAATATTAGTTAAATGAAACAAATTACAGTGAAATGCAGATTCATCTCAGACAGGAATTTCTACCCTCAGCGTTAAACCCTCAGATACCAGCATTTCTGCTCGAATAGCAAAATAGCTATGACTTCAAAAATTAAAGCTAACAAACTACCATCAACTGACAAAACACCCATTTCTCCTATCAGATAATTATTGCATAATGCTACATACAGTCGCATTGTCCCTGCATAAAGAAACCACAGGACAAGGGTACACAAATTCACTTAAGCGATGAGGGAAAAGGCTTAAGACCTCAGGAATAATCGCAGAGTCACCACACATTGCTACGCGGCTAGCACAAGATAACAACAAGATACTAGCGGCGGGTAGAATCGTAACACTGCTAAACAAGTCCCAACATGTCATGATGACGTCACAAACCAAGAAAAAAGCACACACGCGCGCGCACACAGCAGCTCAGGAATGCACAAGGAGAGGTGCTTTATTGGAATTTCTACTCCTGGCTCAGACACCAACATTTCTGCTCAAATACCCATAACTGCAAGATTAAGTACTGCTTACTTCATCGAGCACCCAACAAAATCAAACAAACAAACAAACAAAAACAAACAAACCCACTTTCCGTGATAGAACACTATTCAGCTTTACCAAGTGATTTTCTTCTGCTTTAGCAGTGAAAGAAAAAAAGAGCCATGAAAAATTACATGAACTTTTGCTTGATTAGCTATAACTAAAAAAAAACGAAGCACATGCTAATAAACGGAGAAAAAGGCACCCATTTCTGCTATCAGATAATTATTGCATAATGCTACATACACAGTCGCGTTGTCCCTGTGTAAAGAAAGCACAGGACATGGATACACAAATCGAATTGGGAAAATCACTTCTACTCGCGCAGCATAATACGATATACGCAGATTTTTTTTACGGGCGAAAATTGCAATAAGAAGCCACTGCTATGCAAGTGCAACAATCCTTATTTTTAAACCAACATTTCATGCAATACCACATAAATTTATCACTCGAGTCACACGAAAAGGCATACACAATGTACTTACTGGTTAAGTGGGGTCACAGTTGCACACACACACACAACACAGACACAACGAGCGACAGTGAAAAATAAGAAATTACACGCACTTCTGCTCGAATAGCAAAGTGTCAAGCATGACAAAACACATTTTCTACCTACAGAAAATTATTAAACAGAATAATTCGCAAAAATTAAGCTTGTGTGGCAAACACACAACCTGAGGAACACACCCATTCACATCTGCTTTCTGGATTTGTTATACAGGCGTGAGCGATTCGGTAAGAATATAAAGCACGCTGCTTGGAGAAAGCATATATCATGTGCAGCGCGGTCTAGTCTATTGAAAATGCGATAAACCTTATTTTTCAAAAAAAAAATCACAGTCGGCATAATATACGGCAATATCGGCAATATCACTGAAGTCAAACACATTGAACTTACTTGTCAAGTGGGGCCCCAGCTGCACAAACGCACACGCACACTCACACATTTTTAGTGCCTCACAACGAACAAAAACCCGAGGTCTATTCACAGCCACATAAATTCATATTATTCCTCACGTCAATAATTATCCAGCCATCGTCAAAACGGGGAACACGCATATGCCAATGCGAAACAATAGGCCTTCGCGCCGGATGTAATACGATATCGCCAGTCGACCGTCCCAAAGCAAAAAAGAAACACTGCATCTCAGGAATGCATGTTGCCTATACATCCAAGAACAGCGTGCAGCAATTATAACACAGAATGAGATTCATTTCTTTGTATTTTTGTTTGCTTGCATATAAATATTTCACAAGAAATATTACAGAGTGTAAAAGGAGAACAGCATTCGCTACACCCTGTGGCTCTTATCATTTTTAAACAAACCAGTTTTCATAACCACACTACCATTCGCTAAATAGGGGAGTCACTAATGATTCAAATAAGATAAAATATCATTCCATCATCATTGATTGCAAACTTCACGCAAGAATAAGCAACTGCTGCGCGTCGTATTTTTCTTATAAGAAACACCAAATCTCGCCGTGTTCAACACCAACAGCAACGATTTTTTTGTATTTTGTGTTCATTTTTGTCGTTTCCAGCAGCTCATTACTTTGTGCGAGTCATCAAAAATTAAAAATTTCTGATCTGCTGCTGTTGAAGTGACAAAACAGTGTGCCTGCACGGGGAAACTATAACGGAGCGCGCGTCATTGCGTCAAGCGTGTCCTAACTGCGTGAACGGGCCAAGATGCGGCTCACGTGGGGGGCACACTGTTTTGTCACTTTAACAGCAGCAGATCAGAAATTTTTAATTTTTGATGACTCGCACAAAGTAATGAGCTGCTGGAAACGACAAAAATAAACACAAAATTAAAAAAATCGTTGCTGTTGGTGTTGAACACGGCGAGATTTGGTGTTTCTTATCAGAAAAATACGACGCGCAGCAGTTGCTTATTCTTGCGTGAAGTTTGCAATCAATGATGATGGAATGATATTTTATCTTATTTGAATTATTAGTGACTCCCCTATTTAGGGAATGGTAGTGTGGTTATGAAAACTGGTTTGTTTAAAAATGATAAGAGCCACAGGGTGTAGCGAATGCTGTTCTCCTTTTACACTCTGTAATATTTCTTGTGAAATATTTATATGCAAGCAAACAAAAGTACAAAGAAATGAATCTCACTCTGTGTTATAATTGCTGCACGCTGTTCTTGGATGTATAGGCAACATGCATTCCTGAGATGCAGTGTTTCTGTTTTGCTTTGGGACGGTCGACTGGCGATATCGTATTACATCCGGCGCGAAGGCCTATTGTTTCGCATTGGCATATGCGTGTTCCCCGTTTTGACGATGGCTGGATAATTATTGACGTGAGGAATAATATGAATTTATGTGGCTGTGAATAGACCTCGGGTTTTTGCTCGTTGTGAGGCACTAAAAATGTGTGAGTGTGCGTGCGCGTTTGTGCAGCTGGGGCCCCACTTGACAAGTAAGTTCAATGTGTTTGACTTCAGTGATATTGCCGATATTGCCCTATATTATGCCGACTGTGATTTTTTTTTTGAAAAATAAGGTTTATCGCATTTTCAATAGAGTAGACCGCGCCGCACATGATATATGCTTTCTCCAAGCAGCGTGCTTTATATTCTTACCGAATCGCTCACGCCTGTATAACAAATTCAGAAAGCAAATGTGAATGGGTGTGTTCCTCAGGTTGTGTGTTTGCCACACAAGCTTAATTTTTGCGAATTATTCTGTTTAATAATTTTCTGTAGGTAGAAAATGTGTTTTGTCATGCTTGACACTTTGCTATTCGAGTAGAAGTGCGTGTAATTTCTTATTTTTCACTGTCGCTCGTTGTGTCTGTGTTGTGTATGTGTGTGCAACTGTGACCCCATTTAACCAGTAAGTACATTGTGTATGCCTTTTCGTGTGACTCGAGTGATAAATTTATGTGGTATTGCATGAAATGTTGGTTTAAAAATAAGGGTTGTTGCACTTGCATAGCAGTGGCTTCTTATTGCAATTTTCGCCCGTAAAAAAAAAATCTGTGTATATCGTATTATGCTGCGCGAGTAGAAGTGATTTTCCCAATTCGATTTGTGTACCCATGTCCTGTGCTTTCTTTACACAGGGACAACGCGACTGTGTATGTAGCATTATGCAATAATTATCTGATAGCAGAAATGGGTGCCTTTTTCTCCGTTTATTAGCATGTGCTTCGTTTTTTTTTCAGTTATAGCTAATCAAGCAAAAGTACATGTAATTTTTCATGGCTCTTTTTTTCTTTCACTGCTAAAGCAGAAGAAAATCACTTGGTAAAGCTGAATAGTGTTCTATCACGGAAAGTGGGTTTGTTTGTTTTTGTTTGTTTGTTTGTTTGATTTTGTTGGGTGCTCGATGAAGTAAGCAGTACTTAATCTTGCAGTTATGGGTATTTGAGCAGAAATGTTGGTGTCTGAGCCAGGAGTAGAAATTCCAATAAAGCACCTCTCCTTGTGCATTCCTGAGCTGCTGTGTGCGCGCGCGTGTGTGCTTTTTTCTTGGTTTGTGACGTCATCATGACATGTTGGGACTTGTTTAGCAGTGTTACGATTCTACCCGCCGCTAGTATCTTGTTATCTTGTGCTAGCCGCGTAGCAATGTGTGGTGACTCTGCGATTATTCCTGAGGTCTTAAGCCTTTTCCCTCATCGCTTAAGTGAATTTGTGTACCCTTGTCCTGTGGTTTCTTTATGCAGGGACAATGCGACTGTATGTAGCATTATGCAATAATTATCTGATAGGAGAAATGGGTGTTTTGTCAGTTGATGGTAGTTTGTTAGCTTTAATTTTTGAAGTCATAGCTATTTTGCTATTCGAGCAGAAATGCTGGTATCTGAGGGTTTAACGCTGAGGGTAGAAATTCCTGTCTGAGATGAATCTGCATTTCACTGTAATTTGTTTCATTTAACTAATATTATTGAACTTCCATAGCCACTGTGAACAAAAAGGGGTGGTTGTGTGCATGCTCATGGAAGCGACTTGCGTGTCGGAATGATATGTGATGAAAGCGCGAACTTTGCGCTCAGGTGCGGCAATGGTGTAGGCGGACGGAGCATTCAGCGCGGACGCAGCCTCATGATATCATGGACGATGAGCCATTGGAAGAGAATTCACCATCTTCTCCAGATATTTCACCTGCCACATTGCATGCTCACGTCGAGCGATCACATCCCTATGTGGACATTTCCTTCCTGCCTTTCTTTCAAACTGATAGCGCATTTCGAGGTATCGTCAAAGCGTTTGTGCTATTGGCATCTGTTCACGATCAGGGAGTAGAGGACTTGCGACAATATTTAATGAACCACCTCCACAATATAATTGCTATTTTGCGAGCACAAAGAATACCCTTTAGGTTTTGCATTTGTTCTGACGTTCTAATGATGAAAGAAAATCGAGAGGATGTAACCGCACACATAGCTCATTTTATGGCGCTTGCTCGCGAAGTCCACAGCGAAGGACCTATCGCAAATACTTTGATGGACGTGATTCAGGAGTTCACCGGGCGCATTGAAAATTACCAGCGCGAGGGTAGTGGGTTTGTATCCACTGACGTCCAAAAAGTTCAAATGTGTATTTCCGCTGTGAAAACTAAAAAGTTTGGATGCGAGGGGGTACTTCCCACAAATTTGGCTAAACGCAGGAACGTGTTAACGAATATCCATTTACCAGCACTCAAGGAGGGTGAATGTTTTAAATACAATACACTCGCTCTCCTGCATCCACAGGAAAGGAATTCGTGAAAAAAATGTGAAAATTATGCAGCAGATTACTGGTGGCCGACCCGCTTCCCTGTTTCATTCTCTGATCTGGACAAGTTCGAAGAGAAAAATAGGATATCTGTGTACGTGTACGCGTACATCGATCAGGGAGTGCACGTGTCACGACCCCCAAAACTGGAAAGCGAAAAGAAAATTCACTGATTGGAGGTTGACGAGCACTTTTTCGGAATTAATTCCCTCGAGCGTTTGTTGACGAGAAAGAACACGCGTTTCGTATGCGAACGTTGCACTCGCTCTTTTAATGAGGAAAAGAGCATGGCAAAACATCGACGCCTTTGCACGGACGTTAACGAAAACCTATTAGAATTTTGTGAACCCAGAGAAAATTTTGTAGAATTTACTAAAATACAGTACATGCAGCAGTACAACTACGTCGTTGCAGTGGACACGGAGAGCGTACTCGCACCCAGTGGTGTTGGCATGCAACGTCACATTACCTCTAGCTTCTGTGCTGTGCTTGTGCGCACCCACGACTCAAAGGTGATGCGCATCAGGACGCACCATGGGGAAGATGCTGCGAGGCAGTGCGTGAGAGCATTGATGGAAATGCGGGATGAGATGATCGCTCTGAACGCTTGCCCCGCCGCAATGGTGCTGAATGATGAGCAATGCGCTGAGCACAGAGCTGCTACCCACTGTGCGTACTGTAAACAGCAGTTTACCGAAGATCTACCCCGTGTCCGGCATCACGACCATTCAAAGCATTGTAGTGCGGGCGAGACAAATTATATCGCGACATTGTGTAACCCCTGTAACGTCGCGTGCACGACGAGGGAAAAATTGCCGATCATGGTACACAATTTGTCCTACGATTTGGCCGGGCTGCTGCGGGAATTTCACATTCTTGGGTGGAAGCGACCTCCCTTCATTGTGGCCAGCTCCATGGAAAAAATTTGTTCTTTCGAAATTGGCACCTTCCTGTTTAGAGGTACCATGCAATATCTAAATTCGGCGCTGGGGGAGCTCGTGGAAACCGTCAAATCCATGGGTGGTGCAAAGGCATTCCAATGTTTGAAGCAGGCATTTGGAAACGACTACGAAATTTTAATTCGTAAAGGTGTATTCCCGTACGGCCATGTCAGTTCTTTTGCAGTGTATCATGAATTGGCCTATGCGTTGCTCGTATTTGAACATTTTGGATGCTCAAATTTGAGAGATTATAATGCACTGTACTTGAAAACGGATGCCCTACTACATGCGGACGTGATGCAGCACTTCCGACGTCTGTGCTACAGCGCGCGTGGATTGGAATTGCTTCATTGTGTTTCTCTGGCATCCTATTCGTGGCAATGCGCTCTAAATTACACGCAGGCAAAATTGGAGTTAATCATCGACGAGGACATGTACAGAACCATCGAATCGGGCGTTAGAGGCGGGCTCTGTCAGGCGAGCACGCGTCATTTGCGGGCTAACAACCCTCTGTGTAGTGGCTATGATCCCGATAAAGAGGAGGTGTACGTATCATACATAGATTGCAACAATCTTTACGGATTCAGTGTGATAAAGTACCTCCCTGTTGGTGATTTCGAATGAGTCAAGGATTTTAGCTCCGTGGATTTTATGCGTCACCCCACTGATTCAGACGTTGGCTACGTGTATGTATGTGACTTGGAGTATCCAAAATCTATCCACGCACTGACACGGTACTTTCCCCTGGCTCCTGAGAAGGCAGTCGTCCCAAAGGAATGGCTCTCGCCATTCCAGTGAGGGCTTCTCGAAGAATTAATGCATCAGCCTGCTAACAGCAAAAAGCTGTTGCTTACGTGCAAGGACAAAGTCGAGTACGTCGTTCATTACGCGCTGCTCGCACTCTATTGTAGATTAGGCATGAGGGTGACAAAAATTCACAGAATTTTAAAATTTCGCCAGGCGCCATTCCTGCGTCCCTACATCGAGGACAATGTTGCCAGACGTGTTGCCTCGGGCACGACATTCGAAAAAAACTTCTACAAACTCTCAAATAATGCAGTCTTTGGGAGAACACTTCTAAATAAATTTAACATGCGTGATATTCGAGTAGCCTTCGATGTGGAGACGGCGAGTCGCCTCGGGAGTCGGGTGGAATGCGTGAGGATGGAAATTTTGTCCCCGGATTGTGTCATGTACGAAATGCGCAAAAGAAAAGTGCGATGTGATTTCCCGCTCCAGATTGGGTTTACGATTTTGGAACTGAGTAAATTCACCATGTACTCATTCTACTATGAAACCTTGCTGAGTAAGCTGACTTGTCCGGTGATTACCTGTTACTTTGACACGGATTCTCTGATGCTCGGCCTGTTCTGCAAGGACTACGAAGATCAGTTACGAGCGATTGCCGACGACCACTTAGATTTGTCTTCCTTCGATCGGGATCATCCACTGTACAGTGAAAAGAATCGTGGCAGGCTTGGGGCATTCAAAAGCGAAACTGGTAGTGTACCTATTGAGGAAGTAGTTTGTTTGAAAGCTAAAATGTGCTCCATCAAATTAGCTGGAGGAAGGCAAATTGCAAGAGCTAAAGGGGTCAAAAAGAATATTGTACTCAAGCACCTCCTCCATGAGACGTACTGCAATACCTTGTTCAATCACATGAGCGTATCGAATGAACAAGTATCAATCGTTGGAAAGAAGCAGTGTATGTACACCATCAGAAATGTCAAAAGAAGTCTGATGGCATACAATGACAACAGATACCTGTGCAATGACATCGACTCCTATCCTTATGGAAGCTATGAATATGGTAAGTCTAAGTGGGTGATATAACTAGTGAAGCTCATAATGTTCTTTTTTGCTTCAGAAGATGTGCAGGAGGAGAATTAATGCTTCTGTCACATGCTGTTCCCTCCTGCGGTTTGCCTCTGGGTCATGGACAGAGAGGGATGAGCGCCTGGGTAATCCATATAGTAATTATGTGAACAACACTATAGATGTTAGCGGAGATATACAGCGTGCATGGATGTGTTCCCAGGGAGAACTACAATATCTCCGAGACTGCCATGATGTACTCAATAAACATTGAAAACTATTTACCACGCTTTTGTGTGCCAACCATTGCTGAGAGTCGACGCAGGCTAAAAAAGAATGCCGCCCCGGACCAATAAGCAATTTGGAGGGAATTGTGAGCTGGCCTAGAAGTGAATGGGATTGACCCACGAGCGGTTGTCTATGTTGCAGCTGGAATTATGAAGCAATATGCAGTTGAAAGCGTGTGACCGAGTACCTAGAGAGTGGAAATGACAAATGAGTCTATCGAGCATGTATGACAGGAAGCCAACAAGCCAATCACTAAGTTTTACAAATGGATGGAAGTGACCACCCCTGGACCAATAGACAGGTGAGCGATTTGGAAGCCTATGAGCCGACTTAGAATTGGATAGAATAGATAATTTTGGTGTCTATGAGCGAATGAACAAATGTGGCAATGAAGGGTAGCCAATCTCATAGAAATTGGATGGATCACCATGAAGTGGTGGAGCCTGGATTAGACCTGGCTTCACCTGGATTAGAAATGGGTGGTGGATTAGGAAATTCTTAGAACTGGATTAGAAAAAGGATGTCGTTGTGGGGCTCGAATCTATACTACTGCTGACGCGACCGATTACTTCTTAGTAAGCATATTAGAGTCGTCGGTCAAGAGTTGTCCAATGAGATACACATTTCAACACGCTCTTTAATGAAATAAAATTCTTCAGTTTTAAAGTTTACAGCTGACGCCTCCTGCAAATCGGACGTTTAGCGAAAGCTATTCCAGGATAAAAAAAGCGTTGCCACTTGCTGTTTTCTTCGGGTTATTATTATATTCTTAAATATTAATGCATTTCTTGCGCAGGGTAGCGCAGCAATGTGCTCTCTCGTTTAGCTACCCAGCTTGCAGTTGCCTAGTCACCAGCCTGGTTCACACACAGGGGCGGCGAAAGAGACGGAATAGACGCTTCGATATTCCTTCCCTACGTGTCTGGTGTGCATAAGTGGAGAGTTTACAATGTGCCAGAGGGGGAGAGGCACAAGCCCCCTCCCCCTTTTCTTTTTTTCGGGCGCACAGGTCGGGCGGGTTGTCGGGGATTCCGAGTCGTGACGGTGTGAGGCAAATATTTACGCGATTTTCATGGTCACTCGTACGGTACATGCCAGTGTTAGGATAACCCTGGGAACGTTAATCTTATCTGTCAGCTGAGTAGCCTTCTCGAAAGGTGTTTGGCCCCACTGGGAAAGCGATACTCGAAAGTGAAGAGGGCAGCACAGTTTCAAGAGCAGTTGACATCAGAAATTACCCTGTTATGGCATACATTTTGTACGGAGAGCTCCACTTTTTAAACTAAACGATCAACAGTCGGCATTGCTTCCAATGACATCCGAGACTGGCTAAGGCACATTTATACAGCTTACAGCGTGCCCCACTTTTGCCACTGACTGTTGCGCCTTTTGAGCGCATTTGAAGCGTGGCGTCGTCTATAAACTCGTGCCGTTACATTATTTTCATTTTCGCGTTGCCTCCACGTTCGTTAATTCTCGTAGTCTGCATACAACTACCATCTTTTTAGCATCCCCAGAAGTGAAGTTACTTGCCTACATTCATGCGTCCAAAATTAGAATATGCTTCAATCATAGGGATCCCCTCTCATGGCAAAGGTCTCTCGTTCAGAAATTAGAAGCTGTGCGCTTTATTTTCAATCAATATGATAGGGATTCTTGCATAACAAAATTCAAAGGAGACTCTGGTAGAAGCAAGCCGGAAGGGACACCGGTTGTAATTAATGCACAAACTTTATTCACAACAGAGTCGATACCAGCGTGCACCGTATTATGTCTCCGAAGGCTCTCATCACACTAACATATCTTCTTTTGTATATCTTCCTTTTGTGTTCATTTTTCGAGGATGAGAGGACTGTTTCCCCCACCCACTCTTAAGCTGAACGGACAGGACCTCGCTATTAAGGGTGAACACAAATTTCTTGGGGTCATCCTTGATAGAAAGCTCACCTTCTTACCTCACATCAAGAGCCTTAAAACAAAATGCGTGAGATCCCTAAACCTATTGAAAGTGCTGTCCCATAAATCTTGGGGTGCAGATCGTGACACTCTGCACAGGGTGTATGCGTCCACAGTGCTGTCCACATCACCAGGTACTGCGTTTAATAACTGGTGCTTTCCGCACATCGCCAGTGGAAAGCCTCTATGTTGAGAGTAACGAATGGTCACTGGAAAGAAAGAGATTTTACTTGTCTGTTTCGTACTCTTTGAGGGTAAGAGGCTATCCGAATAACCCAGTCATTTCCTGCGTTAAAGGGACACGCTTCAAGCAGCTCTTTCTTAATAAACCCATCGTTATTCCCCCATTTAGCATGCGCGTTCTCCAGGGATGTGAGGATTACAATTTCCCACATGATGATTTCACCATAGTACAGGCTAGCCCACGGGTCCCGCTGTGGCAATCACCTCCATGTTTCAATAGCTCCCTGACTATGTTTAAGAAACAGAACACACCACCTGTTGTGCTCCAGCAGGAGTTTGAGTCCCTTAAAGAAAGTCTTGGGCAACACAGAGATTTTTAGACTGACGGTTCCAAAACACGCACCTCAGTCTCATGTGCAATGGTAACCGATGGATTCACTCAGTCATATCGACTACCTCACATGCTCTCAGTTTTTAATGCCGAAGTATACGGAATAATCCTCGCACTGAACTACATCTTAGAAAGTCACACCAAGTCATCAGTCATTTACACAGATTCTCTAAGCTCATTTCAAGCAATAGGCAACATGGTGATGTCCAAAAACCTCCTTGTGCAGATGGCACACTGCCTTGCTGGTAAGGTAATTAAAAATGGTCTCTCTTTAACATTCTGCTGGGTACCCAGCCATCTGGGTATAGCCGGGAATGAACTCGCTGATGCAACTGCTACAGCTGCTCTTTCACCTGAGGTGAATCATTTTGATGTACCGTCCCAAGACCTCCGACCTACACTTATGAGGGTCATAAACAACAAATGGCAACAGCACTGGGATACACTGCACAGCAACAAACTTCATATAGTTAAGCCCACCATTGCAAAACGGACAGAGTGTTTTAACAGTCGTCTTCATGAAGTTGTTTCTGCCAGGCTGAGAATTGGGCACGCGCATTTCACCCACAGTCATCTCCTCTGCAATGAAGAGGCTCCGCATTGCATGAGATGCGACGAGACGAAATCAGTCCTTCACATGCTCATTACATGTCCATCATACGACACACACCGACTTCACCATTTTCACGAATTGTACACATATCATACACCTCTACATCCCTCCCTTTTGCTGGGGGATGAGGCTCTTTTACCGTTTGAACGTGTTTTTAACTTCTTTCAAGACATTGGTATTTTACCTGCATTGTAGTTTTAGTTATTTGATTTTATGTCCTTTGATACTCTAACTGTAAAGTTTTGTTTTACTAAATCGCTATACTTTTAGCTTCTAGTTTTCTTACCATTGTCTTGGCGCATTATGGCCTTCGTTGCTTATGATCCATGAAAACCCGAATTATCATCATCATCATCATATCTTCCTTTAAATCATAGTGACTATTTTGAACATTCTCCTTTATTAACACGTATTAATGATTGGAACTCGTTGCCAGCAATTTTTTTTTTCCGTAACCTACATTACTTTAAAGAAATGTGTGATGAATTGTACTTATTCTAGTTTTGTTGTTCCTGTTGAATTGTTTGTATTTCACGTAGTCACTTGCTTTTCTTTCGCAGAGTTATTTGTAAATTTTTTTGTTATCCACATGTACATTTCTCCCCCTTATGAAATGTGTTTTGGCCCTTAAGGTATTAAAATGAACTTAAATGAAACTGCAGCAAAGCTACGGTGGCTGGCTGAGCGTACCGAAGACTTCAAGTAGGCCTGGCCCTCGTGGCATTCACGTGCACCGCGGAATCACAGATGCTCCGACTGTCAGATACTCTTCCAGAAAACGTGGTTATATTGCGTGTATTTTTTAACGGATTTCCATCCGTAAAAAAAAAATGAAACTCAGGTCCGCATAAACAGCGCACGCAGCAGAGTTACAATCGGAACAGCATATGCTAATTTTTATTTTTCCTTCTTATTATAATTTTGATCAGGAATTACACAGGGCATTTTCTATTCTAAAAGCATTGTTGTAGGGAGGTGGTATTGACCTATTATAATTGATATTTATAGCCGAATTATCTGAAAGCCGAAGCACAATGAGACAACCGTGGTAATCCGAATGCGAGTCGAAAAATTCAACAAGAAAACCTCATCCAGCAAAACTTCAGTGTACACAATTTTCTGATACTGTGCGTGGCACAAATTCTTCACCGAGAACAATGGGAATGGATCACATCTCGCTATTCAGGATACCATGCGTTCACTCCATGCGGGTATTTCCCGTTATCTACCTTGAGTGAAGCACATCGCCCGCTTATCTTTGGAAGGAAGCGTGCCTAGCGGGTTGTGACCAGGAAAGCAATATCTGATTTTTAAGAAGCCGAGCTCGAATAATCTCCATTGCGCTTAACTTCGTGGTAAGTACGTCTTCTTGTGGTACAGTGCTGCACAAACTTTTACGGAACCAGCTGGAGCGCATCCCTTCCTCAGAGTAACAGGCAAGCAGCGAATGTTACTGTACGGACTTACAAACAGGCGACTGGGTTACTGCGCTCATGTCCAAGTCCACTCCAGCGACCCCATTCGCTGCTAGCGTTTCACACTGAGGAACAAACGCGCCGGAGCGTGTTCCGTGCACCTTTGTCCGGCACTGTATATAGCCTACCCCATGAAGACATGCTCATGGCTAATTTTGCAATTCGGATAAGCTATGCAAAGCGATGTGAGGCAAAGCGAAAGTGTGTCCGTAGCAAATCGAGTGATTATCCTACTAGCGTAATCGTCGCAATTTAACGGAATAGACGATTTCAGAAAATCCCAGTGCTGAGGAGGAGAAGGAGGAGTGTCGTTGGGAGGAACCCGAGAGGTCTGCCTGCCTGATTAGGCGATGATGTTTCTCGGGAAGGGAAAGGTGGTGGAGAGGAGGAGAGGAAAGGGTGAAGTGGAAGACCGAGCGGAATCCGCTCGGGGGGAGGATAGCTGCGTCCATGGGCCGACTTCAGGGGAACTGTGCCGGCATACGCCTATTACACATCTGAGGAAAACCCAGGAAAAACCCCAGACGGCACAGCCGGCCCGCGGATTCGAACCGCGGACCTCCCAGTCTCCAAGCGCACGCGTTACCGCTGCGCCACCGGAGCTGGTAATCCCAGTGCTCCTTGCATCACGCGTTGCATCCTGGTGAGATTACTGTCATGAGGAAGGGAGAACAGTCCTTAGCGTTTCGTTTTCGTTGACCTCGGCACTTCGTGGACAATCGCCCGGGATAGATTTGCGCGTTCAATCGTATGTAACGCGCGATTCTTAGGGCAGCCCTGGAAACGTTCATCTGAAGTGCCAGCTGGGTAGCCTTCTGGAAAGGGGCCTGCCCCCCCCCGGGAAAATTTAGGGGGGGGAGGTGCTCAACCACCCACGCAATCGGCGCCTATACGGGTATGGGTAAAAAGGGTATGTGCGTGACTGACTATTCGAAAGCATTGCGGCTGTGTAATATCCAAGTATAATTATTGCAGTAGACAAATATCGGCATCCGTTTTAATGAAATAGAACACAAAAACTTTGACCATATATACATTTCGTTTTCTTGTATTTGCTTTGCATTTTTCTGCTTTTTATACTAAAAGTCGACTGTGCAGCCGATGCCTCGGATAATTGTCGCTGTGTGACAGTAACATCTCGAGTCTAGGGACGACGGAAACAGACACACACAGACAGAGTTTGGACAGACCTGTATGTGTCTGTTTTCGTCGTCCCTAGTCTCCGGGTCTTACAGTCATGAATTACATTCACCAGCTCACTTGTTTTAGGCAATTATTTCATAGGGTCACCGTCTCCAGAAACCCCCATATATATATCCTTTCCATTCTCTTTTTTTTACTTTGCATTAAACATATCCCCCCCCCCCGTATATATAACTTTCTGTTAAATATGCGTACGGAACCAAAGCTTGTGCACATATACACGAGGCTATATTGTATATGTATATATATATATATACTAGCTGATTCCAAATTTAAATAGTCGAGAAGTTTGCTCAAGCTGCATGGCTGTGCCCGAAAACGCTTCGAAATCATCGGTACTGCGTTGCCCAATGGCTGTTTATTCTGTGTTGAAGGTAGAGTCGTAAACATTCCGCACGCGGAGAACATAACCAGAGGTCTTAGGAAAGAGCAACTATTTGGGTATTGAACCATAAAACAGTTTGCGTTTCATTTAGATGTCGTGTTATTATTGTTCAACTATCTTCAATTAATAAGGCGAACGTTTTGTTAAGTCCCCGTTGAATTCGATAAGCACCCTGCGAATTAATCTTTGCCTTGTTCTTGTTAAGTCTGATTTTTCTCCGAATGAAATTTATAAATTGGCACCCTCAATGCACCAGAGAAGCACACTAAACACTCTAACAAAGAGCGTCATTCGCGACATACACGCGTTCTGCATATGTACATCGTGCTGCACATTGTACACGTGTTTCAGCAACTTTCTTGTAAAGAATTTGTCGATCCTTTTGACTTTTTCTATTCGTAAAGCAGATGATAAACGATAATGCCACACCAACTTAGCCAGCGTAGACTGAGTGTCGTGTGCTAGGGAGCGGCCGTGTGTTGAAAAGGTCGCCATGAGTGGCGCTGACACACAAGGTTTGCAGCGCCACCTGGCCCAGCGCAACAGGTCTATAGCGAGAAAGGTGCCCCTAATCCGTAATACAGGGTGTTCAAAATTAAGCTTTCACGAGCACTACGCAAACACAGCGATGACAGGAAACCGGATCATAACTTTACGCTACTTGTGTAAGAAACAGGTGCTGCTAATTATGTTGCACCCGTTTCTTACTCAAGGATCAGAAAAATAGCACCAGTTTTCTTGTTATTCGCCTATTTATAAAGTGCTAGTGAAAGCTTAATTTTGAACACCCTGTATTTGCATTATCATTGAATTTTATTTATAGACACACCTTTGTGCATTTTTGATTCCATCTATTCACGCGACGTGACCGTTCATACCGGCAACCGTCTGTTACGAGGGGGTGTCGAGGTAGCTTCGCGTTGTTCGCCGCACTCAAGTGGGCATCGTCACGACTATAGCCAAAAAAAGAATGGGGGGGGGGGAGGAGAGTTGACAATTTCAAATTGAGGCATAGGCACGATGACCGATACTGATGGGACGGAGGCACACTGTATATGACAGGTGCGCTAGAGTGGTCTGTTAAAAAGGAACGGTACTTGCGCTCTCCTGGCCAATCACTTCTGCCAGCAACCATTTCTTCCGTTCTGAGTCTTCCCAGCATGCCTCTCCCCATGCAAATGGCGTCGATAAAAGTGGGCACAAAATCCGTCCTTTTGGTATGTCACCACACTCTTAAAAATGAACTTCACCGCATAGCACGCTTGTAGCCAACCATAATCTCGAATGATATCATTATCTGTCCTGATTTGTTGAAAACGGGAGGCGTACGCCTTATCTGTGACAATTATGAACAGCATAAGTGTCACAAAAAAGGCGTACTCCTCTCGTTTTCAACAAATCAGGGCAGATAACGATATCATTCGAGATTATTGTTGGCTAGGAGCGTGCTATGCGGTGAAGTTCATTTTTAAGAGTGCAGTGATATCCGTTTCAATCCCGATTAATCGAATTTGTCCAAAATGGTGGCACCCAATAAATAAGGGTGAGGTATAAGTACTGGATGGCCTGCAATAATAGGGAACTGTATTAACTGTATTTCGACCTGTAATTGGCCAGATATCTCAAAGAGTGGGTGGATCCTCAGGTATATGCAGGTCCCAATCGGACACGAGGACAGAGCGACATCTTGTGTGTACAAGGTGCACAACGATAATTAGCCGAGGCGGGCCACATATTTATTTATTTACGTATCCTCAAGGGAAGCAATGACGAGGGGAGTGGGTTCATCAAAGAAAAACACAAGTACAGTCAATGATACGGTACAGGTAACGATGAGAACAGCATGAGATAAGTGGCATGAAACAACAGTAATCAAAGAAAAAAAAAGCAAAGGAGGATGAGGTGCTACAAATGAAGAAAGTCACATAGGCCTTTCTTAAACTCCTTGCTCACTGCGATGTTTGTAATAGATCCGAGCAAGTCGTTTCGCTTCACAGACATCCGGGGTATGAATGATTCATTAAATGGTCTAGTTGAACACGTTATGACACCAACTTTCTGCTAATGGTCAACATGAGAGGAGACATAAAAGGGCTGAGTAATTATTGACTGCTTCAGTACATCGTTATGCTGTGATAAAAAATCGATGGAACAAGCACAAGCGTATCATTTTGCCGCGAACAGACAGATCTGGAAGGCTTGAAGGCTTCAACTTGTATGGATAGCGTTCGTTCACCAGACAGGCTTCTCCCGATCGGCATAAATCCAGCGTCGTTGGGTTCGCCTCCGAGATCGTCCATTACGTAGAACGTCTGGCCAGTAATCAATAGAGATCATACATCGCGTATCGATAAAAGCGATCAATGTCGTTGTTAGAATATATTGTCGATTGGGAATGAACTTGAATTCGCGTTTTGAGATGATCCCAAAATCGGTGGGGATGCTGATTGCGATGTGGTTGTACACCACGTTACTCCGTTAAGCGCTCGGTCCCGAAGACTGAGAGACTTATGCACTCGCCGGTCTACGCTCGGCGGTTACTGACGGACAAATCAACACTCTAGCCAACCCACGATTCCCACGACAATACTTAGTTCGACCCAGGGCGATCAGCACTCGTTAGAGCACGATGGTGTAATCGTCAAAGGAGTGACTCAGGGTACAACGATAACAATCCAACACAACGTTTTACTCAATCTTACAAAATTAAAAAAAGAAACAACCGATGAATGCTTCAACACAGATATTAATTATAACTAAATAATACAAGGTGCAATGCTCATTAAGAAAACATTATCTACGTGGAAATGGCCTTAACACAGTTTCAACGCGGTGACAGAGAATTTCAAAGTCTTAGCTGTTTTGCACAGAAGGTCCGAATGTCCGTTGTCAGAAAGGTGCTGTGATGAGTCGGGTCGCGCGGCGGGGGTCCTTTTCGGTCTGTGGTCTCTGCGGTTTCTCGCACGACGCACCCAAACAAAGGAACTCGCCGACGTCTCCCCTCGAGGACTGACGCTGCCGCACACGCTTGTTTCCAAACCACGACTGACGTTTCTTGGTCTCGCTCCTGGTCTGGTTCACTGTTCGTTTTGCTTGTTATGTTCTTTTTCTCCAGTGCCGGGAAGAAGGAATTCCAGACTTCCAGACGCACACACACTCGGTGGTGTCACTTGACACCTGCGACCACACGGCCAGGGGTTCGCTGCCCTTCCCAATGTTCGGTCCCCAGACATAAACACTAACTGCTTTTCGCAGGAAAAAGGCCATTTGACGGGTTAACATTTCAAACCTTACAATAGACGAGATTCCGACGGTATAATAACACAAACGTTCGATTGAACAACTTGGAACATCAAAAACCCAACAGATGAACATATGAGCACAAATCGCGCAACAAAATGAAGTAACATTTCGATCGGCTGTGTATGCAGCGCACGCTTTACTTATTCCACCTATATGCCCATGCATATACAATTGGCATGAAGTATAATAAAAACGTTACATGGGTACGGAAACAGATTACAGTTAAGAAGCCATGCATAACTCATGCATATCGACATCATGAATAGTGCCGTCATCAGGTTCTACTTAAGTAGTCGGCACCGACATTATCTTTGCCCTTGATGCCCTCGACTTTGAAATCATACTCTTGCACAGCCAGTGCCCAACGAAGCACTCGAGTATTCATGTACTTCACGCTGTCAAGGTATCTAAGCGGCTGATGATCAGTTTGAATAACGAACTGGGTTCCATACAGAAATATGTGGAAATGTCTGATTGCCCAGACAATAGCGAGGCACTCTTTCTCAATGGTTGAGTACGCCCGCTCTCGGTCTAATAACTTTCTACTGGCATACCCTACTGGGTGAAGATCATCGGAACCCCGTTGAAGTAGAACCGCTCCTAAGCCAGTGTCAGAGGCGTCTGTTCGAAGAATGAATGGCTTCGTGAAATCGGGCAACTGCAAAATGGGTGCCTCAGCAAGATGCGCTTTGAGCGTACAGAACGACCGTTCTTGCTCTTCTCCCCATTTTACGTGGGTTTTCTCTCGTTTCTTCGTCAGGTCTGACAGTGGCGCAGCAATCGACGAATAGTTAGGGATGAATTGTCGATAGTAGCCAGTCAGTCCTAAAAACGACCGGACCTGTGTCTTCGTCTTCGGCCTCGGTGCATTCTTGATTTTTTTCAATGTAGCTGAGATGGGGCTTTGTTTCTCGTGACCAATCTTGTGTCCCAAGAATGACAACTCAGTGAACCCAATTTCGCACTTTGTTGGTCGTATCGTTAGCCCTGCTTCTCTTATCTTCCTGAAAACTTCGTTCAGGGTCTGAACGTGTTCTTCCCACGTATCAGTCGCGATGAGTACGTCATCGTAGTAATGTTGCACATTGGGGATTCCCTGCAGCACTTCTCGCATGAGTTTTGCAAATACCGCTGGTGCTGTCTTCAAACCGAACGGCATGTACCTGAACTGATACAGGCCACTTGGTGTCGAAAATGCGGTTTTTGGTTTCGACTCCTCATTGAGGGGAATCTGCCAATATCCCTTGGCAAGGTCGAGTTTAGTGAAATATACGCGAGAGCCAACCTCTGCAATTAGGCAATCCGACCTGGGAATGGGCTCTGCGTCTGCAACGAGGATGTCGTTGAGTCTTCGGAAATCAATGCACACCCTGTTTGATCCGTCGGATTTCTTTACGATCAAAACTGGAGAATGGTACGGAGAGTTGGACTTTTCAACAATTCCCAGTTGAAGCATTCCCTCCAACTCCCTCTCAACCTCACCTCGTACGGCAAACGGAAGGGGATATTGTTTCACATGCACAGGACAGTCTGTTGCCGTCTGTAAGTTGCATTCCACCAAATTAGTGGAGCCGGGCAAGTCGGAAAATATTTCTTGATACGCCGTCGTTAGGTTTCGCACGTCACTTCTCTGCTGTGTGCTTAACTCCTCACCGACGATTACATCTCGGCAATCTTCTCTCGTTTCTCCTAACGTAGTAGGAACCTCCACGTCGACGTCCACGTGGTCTTCGCACTCATCCCTCGCAGCCACCGATGCCAACATGGCGTTTACTTGTGTCGCTGGTTCTCTTTGTTCATACTTCTTCAGAATGTTCGCATGAAACAGCTTCTTTTTGTGTCCGAGGTCGATAACATAGTCAGCTTCTCCCTTCTTTTCAATTATTTTGAAGGGTCCTTTCCATTGCATCATTAATTTATTTCCCTCCGTCGGAAGTAACAGTAGGGCTTCGTCTCCAACCTGGAGCTGTCGGTCTCTGCTTCTCGTGTCATAATACTTCTTGTATCGCTGCGACGCGTTCTCCAGCTCCTCGTGGGCGATTTGACAAGTCTCTTCCAGCTTGTTACGCAGATCCAATACATGCTGATACGTCGTCTTCACCTCTTCATCAATCTGTGCTCCGCCCCACAGCTGTTTCAAAATTGCCAACGGCCCCTTCATCTTTCGGCCGTACAAAAGCTCAAATGGGGAAAATCCCAGGCTTGCCTGTGGCACCTCCCTATATGCAAATAAAAGGGGTGACAAATAGCGATCCCAGTCCCGTGGGCGCTTATGGCACATTCGCTTCAGCATCTTCTTCAGTGTTCCATTGAACTTCTCTACGAGTCCGTTGGCCATCGGGTGGTATGGTGTTGTGGTGAGCTGGCGAACTGATAGCAGCCGACTGATCTCCCTCATCAGGTCGGAAGTGAAGTTGGACCCCCTGTCGCTGAGTATTTCATCTGGCAATCGAACCCGGGAAAATATGTTCAGTAGAGCTTCAGCTACTCTTTCTGTTTCGATGCTTGGCAAAGCAACGGCTTCCGGAAATCTGGTAGCATAGTCGACGAGAGTAAGTATGTAGCGATTGCAACGACTACGCGAAGCTGAAAGAGGCCTTGCTGAGTAGATTCCGTTTGACGGAAGACGGTTTTCGTGGCAAATTCCAAACCGCACCACCCGTAGATGGGGAAACGGCGGGTCAGTACCTCGCTAGGCTAGATAACTACTGGGAAAGATGGTTGCAGCTAGTAGGAACAAAGAAAGAATACGAAGGTGTCAAAGAACTGATGATCCGCGAAAGGTTTTTAGAACGATGCGACCCGAAGCTGGCATTGTTCATCAAAGAGAGGAAGCCGAAGAGCCGAAAAGACCTGTCCGAATTAGCGGACCAGTTCATGAACGCGCAGGGGCGTACAAACCTGTGGAAGAAAACTAGCGAAAACGGAGTTCCAGAGAAGCAAGCTACTCCCGTTTCGGGAAAAACAGGAGCCGATGGGAAAGGAGCAAGCCCAGGTGTAGCACAGCGGCAGCGATGCCTGATCTGCAATAGGCTCGGGCACAAGGCCTCTAATTGTCGTACAAATGTACCTAGAGGAGCCTCAGACATAATTTGCTACAGGTGTGGACGTCGTGGGCACAAGAGCTCGGAGTGCAGGAGTACAAATACTGCAAAGAAGGATGGAACTGAAAATTCGGTATCCACATGCGTTCAGGGAGGATATGTTGAACTCAAGAGCGGGGAGAAGGTACCCGTGGTAAACGTTGCGTCCAAGGACAAACGTCCATCAGAGGAGAACAACTTGCCGGTTGTGGAAGGCATTATAGACGGCAAACGCGTCAAAATTCTCCGAGATACAGGGTGTAACACTGTCATCGTTAAAAAAGCACTGATTACGCCCGAGCAGCTGACGGGAAAGACGATGACTGTGTTCCTACTTGATCGCAAGGTCAGAATGTTACCTGTTGCCACCGTTCACATTCAGTCACCGTAATACGCGGGGGAGCTTGAGGCAGGATGCATGGAGGATCCTTTATTTGACGTTATACTTGGGAATGTGCCCGGAATACGACGCGTTGAGGAACAAGACCCACACTGGGAAACCGAACCTGGCAATGCAGAAGACACTGGTTCAAAGGAACAAGACGTTCCCGAACTAGAAGGGAATACACCGAGCGTGGGAGGTGGCCAGCAAGAAATCCCTCCTAAGATACTGGCGGTAACTACGCGACAACAGTCCAGAAAACAGAGGGAAGATTTCCGGCAGTTGAGAAGTCCACTCCTAAGCGAGGGCATAGTGACCGAAGATTTCGGTAAAGAGCAAAAGGACGACCCGACTTTGCAAAAGTTTTTTGCTTCCATCGGAAAACAATTCCAAAGCAAGAACCGGCGTCAGGGCAGCTACCTATTTTTTTAGGAAAACGATTTGCTTCATCGGAAGTACAAATCGTTTGGTGGGGAGACAACAATTCAGCTAATGGTACCTCAAAAATTCAGGCTTACGGTCTTGGAGTTGGCACACAATGGAATAATGGCGGGACATCAAGGGGCAAAACGCACGGCCGAGAGAATTATGACAGAATTTTACTGGCCAGGACTGCAGTCAGACGTGAAAAGGTTTGTCCGAACGTGCGACATTTGCCAGAGAACCAGTGACAAGGGCAGGACGCGACCGTTGCCACTAGGGAAAATGCCTATCATCGACACTCCATTCAGAAGAGTGGCCATTGATATCGTCGGGCCGATAAGACCACCGTCGGAAGGGGGCAATGGGTCCAACCCGGGAAAATATGTTCAGTAGAGCTTCAGCTACTCTTTCTGTTTCGATGCTTGGCAAAGCAACGGCTTCCGGAAATCTGGTAGCATAGTCGACGAGAGTAAGTATGTAGCGATTGCCCCCTTCCGACGGTGGTCTTATCGGCCCGACGATATCAATGGCCACTCTTTTGAATGGAGTGTCGATGATAGGCATTTTCCCTAGTGGCAACGGTCGCGTCCTGTCGCGGACGCCATTTTTGTTAGAATATATTGTCGATTGGGAATGAACTTGAATTCGCGTTTTGAGATGATCCCAAAATCGGTGGGGATGCTGATTGCGATGTGGTTGTACACCACGTTACTCCGTTAAGCGCTCGGTCCCGAAGACTGAGAGACTTATGCACTCGCCGGTCTACGCTCGGCGGTTACTGACGGACAAATCAACACTCTAGCCAACCCACGATTCCCACGACAATACTTAGTTCGACCCAGGGCGATCAGCACTCGTTAGAGCACGATGGTGTAATCGTCAAAGGAGTGACTCAGGGTACAACGATAACAATCCAACACAACGTTTTACTCAATCTTACAAAATTAAAAAAAGAAACAACCGATGAATGCTTCAACACAGATATTAATTATAACTAAATAATACAAGGTGCAATGCTCATTAAGAAAACATTATCTACGTGGAAATGGCCTTAACACAGTTTCAACGCGGTGACAGAGAATTTCAAAGTCTTAGCTGTTTTGCACAGAAGGTCCGAATGTCCGTTGTCAGAAAGGTGCTTTGATGAGTCGGGTCGCGCGGCGGGGGTCCTTTTCGGTCTGTGGTCTCTGCGGTTTCTCGCACGACGCACCCAAACAAAGGAACTCGCCGACGTCTCCCCTCGAAGACTGACGCTGCCGCACACGCTTGTTTCCAAACCACGACTGACGTTTCTTGGTCTCGCTCCTGGTCTGGTTCACTGTTCGTTTTGCTTGTTATGTTCTTTTTCTCCAGTGCCGGGAAGAAGGAATTCCAGACTTCCAGACGCACACACACTCGGTGGTGTCACTTGACACCTGCGACCACACGGCCAGGGGTTCGCTGCCCTTCCCAATGTTCGGTCCCCAGACATAAACACTAACTGCTTTTCGCAGGAAAAAGGCCATTTCGACGTCTAGACAAAGTACATGATGTAAAAAAAACAAATGCAGCTCTCGGCTACCGTACTTTTAGCTACATAGTCCATGTTCGAAAAAGTTCCCGAAATGCGTCGGAATCACGGATTTGTGACAGTCGTCTACACTTGCGTGCTTAATTATCATGATTCTGCAACACATCCATTCCATCCAGCAGTTCGACGTTTAGTGGACGGACCGTACACTTCAAACACCAACATCATATACCTGTAAATGCATTATAAGAATTGTTAGTCATGAAACGTTGAATACCACAGGAACAGACATATCCGAGACGCAATTCCATAAACCTGTTGTTAGTGCCCGTCAGCAATGTTATGGAAGCTCGAGGTGTAAAGAAGAGAAATTAATTGATTAAAAGTTTCCATTTGATTTGTTATACAAACGTTTAACACATTAGCTGGCGTTACGTAAAACTCTTGATGTATAGAGATTATGACTCAAGCACATGAGAATATGTCACTAGCGAAGCCGAAATCTTTGTATGTTTCCTTCATATCAATAAGTCGATCAATATATCGCAACGCTACATGTGCGTCCGCGTATTTCCCTTTTCGTACTGCATGCTCACATCACATGTGGGAAAATACGGTTACGTAATAGCTTCGTTACCATAAAAGCTGTGGGCGTGGCGATACAGTAAGTGATTTGCACTCCCCAAGCAGCACAATGTACTGAAAGTTCAAGTACATATGTGTGGCTGGCAGGTGACTTATCAGTGGGGTGCGTCATTGCGCAGAGCTGCCTGTGAAGACAGACAATAGATAACTTTATGACGAATTCGTGTTGCCATTTCATGGCAACACGGCCTAGCGCTCGGAAATTGCTCGGTTGGCACCCGAGCAGAATCACGTGGGCTTTGCCACCCGTACATGAGTGCCAGGAATCTAGCGGTTTTAGTCACCTGGATCACGCTAGGGTCACCGCGGTTGCCCGTCTTCGGGATCCGTCGTCCGCTAAACCACGTGAACTTCGACGTACGGGCCAACAAGAGCACTCGCCATCGTTGCAGTGCGGATGGGACGACACCGGGTATAGTTGGGCAACCCGCTGCTCCATCGTGTCGAGGCACATTTAAAAAAGTGCTAGCTGGGAAATTCCTCGCGCTCGGAAGGCGCCACGTGAACATGCGAGATCTGGCAAAACTGGCGAGAACAGGAGGGACCTGGCAAAAAAAGAGTTGCCACGAAATGACCACCCGAATTCGTCATTAGGAAAACGTACATCCTTCACGGCAACGTTTCGGAAAACGTGATAAACCAATCGCATGATTCGTCTGGAGTGGCTGATATCACATGGATCATATATGATTGACAGAGATCGATAGGAAGTCGGAATTGGAGGACCCTTACCATTTCCCAGGACTCCCGAAGCCTGCTCTACCCGGGCACCCCATATGCACTCGCGCTTTCAGCACATTGTGCTGATTCGGTCAGTTCACAGGTTAAGTTTCATTCCAGAGGAAACATCGGGTTAGCTTGTCCAGCTCTAAGCGTGTTTAAGCACACACCAAGAACTCTACGAAAACTATACGATAAATGAAATCAGAGGCGGAGAGTTTTCATTTTCCCGGGTGGGCAAGGGCGCACCGCGAGTAAGTACTCTCGCGGGAGGGGGGGGGGGGCTTTGTTTATTAAGAAAAAAAAAGAAAGGAAAGGTAAGCCAGATGAATGTCGGCTTGTTATTCAAAAAAAAAAGAGGCAAAGAAAAAAGAAAGCAAAAGGAAACAAAAAGAAGGCAAGAAAGGAAAAGAACAATGAAGGACACAAAACTAAAGCTGAAGAATCACACACTCTGGCGGGATCCTATGATGTATGCAGAACTGGTATAGAAATAAGAGGAAGGAAGAACAAAAAAAAAGAAACAGAGATAACGTACACAGTGAACATGTGCACAACTGAAGGCATTACCCCTTTGAAAACTATAAGCGGTGCCCCCACACACACACACACTTCATGTTCCGGGGACGGGGGGGCCTTGCAGTCGGCGCCTATGAATGAAGTCATGAAATCGAAACTTCGCGATGGTGATGCCACCCGCTTCGAAGAAAGCCCAAGCTGCAAAATGTACTGAAAGTCGAGTGCAAGAGGGGCGGACGGGTAGGTGGCAGGCCTTGAACAAACTCGCGAAACTAAAAAGCACTGATAAGACACATACCACATAAGACGGTTGGCTTATCATGTTTTCGGAGCTGTTATCATGAACACCTCCCCATGCATTAAAACTCTCTATTGTTTGAAGGTTTGTTGCAGGGTAAAGATACCGTGGAAAAACCCAAGTGCACGAGACACTCACACAAGTGATTTCCGGAGTTAAACGCTTCGAAGGCAACGTGTGACCATGAACCTATTCGTTGTCGTGGCCCTTACTATTTGCTTGGTTTCAGGTGAGTCACGCTGTCTTTTTTTAGGTCTTTGCGTATAATCGGATTTCGAATTCCGAATCGAATTCTGTATTCCAACTTGAAATCGAAGTAATGTATCTTACGAATCGAATGTATTGCAACAATTCCGGAGCTCCACTCCTAAGCATAAAGGCTTCAGAACAGTGGTATGGAACTAAGTGAGTGCTGCATCGCATGATGATCCGTTAGCATATGATGTGTATGTATCCGCATATCCGTACATATGCCGTATACATAACTGATTCGATTATATTCACTTCGTATACGCTTCGTATTTTATGATTATGATTACTATTCCCACATGTCTAGTTTTTTCTCTCTCTCTCTCTCTCTCTCTCTAGGAAGCTTCTTGTTCTCTAATTCTGCGAAGCTCTATTAAAAATCACGCCAAAGAAGTGGTTGTAATATAAAGCACATTATTCCGTCAATAAAAAGATTCGGCACGGTGTAGACGAAAGAGCAATTTTAATCTGTTACTTGCATCCGTCCGTTTGTGGTAACCAAGGTCGTAGTGAAGACTGAGAGGTAGCGGGTTCAAATCCTTCCACCGGCTCTGATGTCCGAGGTTTTGCCTGGGTTGTGTTTTCCGGCAAACGCTTAAGGCGAATGTCGGCATAGTTCCCCTTCAAGTCGGCCAGGTTGTTTCGCCGCTTCGCAAAATGCAAACGCTCAAAAAACGCAAAATGCTTCGTCTCTTTCTTTCTTTTCTTTTTCTCTAAGTGTGGTCCGACTTCGTTGTGTCACCCTGTACAGGGACGTGCTCTTGTCCAGGCGGCGCGCCGAACACTGTGGCGGCAACACCACAAGTGGGACAATTTTAACTGTCCGGTTGCTCCCTACGTCGCCTTTTCCTTCCTACCGGCTTCCTTGCCACTCAGGTAAAAGCAGATAAGGGAAGCAAACGAAATGTGGACGATTGTCCCGAACAAAACACGGCCGCGGCACGTTTGTCGGCGTTCCTTTGCGGCAGCTACACGACCGCTTTGCGGCTTCTTTCTCGGCTCCGAAACTTTGCTGCACGGTCCCTATATTGCTATTGCTGCTTCTATTATTTGACCCCTCATTTTCTTTGTGCCAATAGCGGATCGTCCCAATGCCTGCTACATGGCTCCGTCTAAAGGCCCGTGCAAGGCAAACATCACGAGGTTCTACTTCAATCCAAGATCTCTGGATTGCCTGAAATTCATCTACGGAGGATGTGGGGGAAACGCCAATAATTTTGCCACATATCAAACATGCATGAAAACGTGTAAATGTAAGTCAATCTTACTGTGCTATAAAAGAATAGCATTTTTTGTTGTTGTTGTTGTTAATTTTGTAATTGACTGGGCATCGTTCCTTTCGAGATTCTGCAGCTCCTTCTGTAACATCACCTGACCTTGATCTTGTGTTCGGAAAACCTGATACGCATTCTGCTGACAGTCTCGTCAATTTTTCAGCTACAGATACAGGATGTTTCACCTAAAGTAACAAAAAATTCTAACTGGCGACGTACTCGCCGGAGTATTTTGGAACTTTCGGTAATTGCCTTCGGGGAACTTTTGCCGTCATTTAGGAAAGCTTTGGACAATTTTTAATTGAGGGAAATTTATTTTTTTAAATTGAACATTGAAAATTGCCAAGTGAACCTCCCTTTTTTACACAGATATGAAGTCCTCCACGGACAGCCAGAGACCCAACAAAAACTATGCACAGTATCGCAACAGAAATAAACTAAAGCATTGTCTAAATATACTAAATAGAAATAGACTAAAAATAGTAAAAATTCTGCTTTTGGCCCCTCCCGCTTGATTGTCGCAAAGAAGAGCGCACGGAAGATGATGGGAGAGGAGGAAGTGGTCCTTTCGTACCTACGCGTTGACCTTGATGCTGGTGTCAACCGTCTTATCAAAAAGAAAGCTAAATAACCGTCTTATCACAAAGAAGGCAAAACTAATGAAGGCGGGGACACCTCCTCCTCTAGACGCACATTGCGCGCGCTTCTTTGCGAAAATCAAGCAGGCGGGCCTAGAGTGTAATTATTACTAAGTTTTTTCGACTATTTCTGTCGCGATACCGTGCATACTTTTGGTTGAGTCTGCGCTTATCCGTGGAGGACTTCATAGTTCTGTCAAAAAGTGAGGTTCGCCGCTCATAGCCACAGTTGCTTCGCGGCCATATCTAGCGGAATGTCATTCATGGGGTCTGTGTTTATTTTACCGTACTGTATACGAAGACAAGAGAACAATTATTGTCCAGATGCTTACGTCATCAAAGAACAGAACGTCGTGCTGAAATATTAACTGCAAAAAAAAGCTATTGTCTTTAAAAAAATAGGATGCGTCACTGTGTGGATTGCGCTCACATAACCTTCGTTGTAATTGATTGTTATTGATTTTGTTTTTGTTTTCATTTTGATCTACGTAAACTGATTCGATAAGGGCAACAGATTTTTTCCCAGCACCGCCCAATAGCCTCCCGAAGAACTTGCAATATCTCCCAAAACATGGTTCAAAATGGCCAGGTAATCTAAAAAAAAGAGCGAAAAAAATCCGAAAACACGAGCAGCTACGAGTGTCACGCTGCATCACAAAATTCAAGCACCCCTCCCGCCAAGGTCTAAATCCTGCCCAAATCCCTGGTTGTACACTCTTAAAAATGAACCTCACCGCATAGAACGCTCCTAGCCAACCATCATCTCGAATGATATCGTTATCGGTCCAGATTTGTTGAAAACGGGAGGCGTACGCCTTTTCTGTGACACTTATGCTGTTCATAATTGTCACAAAAAAGGCGTACATCTCCCGTTTTCAACAAATCAGGGCAGATAATGATATCATTCGAGATGATGGTTGGCTAGGAGCGTGCTATGCGGTGAAGTTCATTTTTAAGAGTGTATCATTGCGCGTCCTTGAAAGGAGCGGTCTAGATGCTACAAGGCATACGTCGGTCATTATCAATGCCAGTTCGCGTGGCGCAGTGGTTAGCGTGCTGGCTGTGTCACGTCGAGGCTGGGACGTAACCGGGTTCGAATCTCGGTTCCAGCTGTACTGTCTGGGGTTTTCCCTGGGGTTTCCTCAGACGCTTTCAGACATATGTCGGCACAGTTCCCTTAGAAGATTAGAACATTCCCCAAGGGCGATAGTCGTGACATTTACCACCGCTTTGAGGCCGACAATGGCGAGCCCTTTCCCCATCACCGGTCTGTATCAAGATGCACAAAATAGTTATCTGCCTTCAGGGACGCCGATCTCGTATCTCTAATAAATTTCCTTTCTGCTCTGCACTTCTGGTTGCATCTGGATTCTTCTTTAGCTCCCAATACGAAGAATTCAATGGCATCATATAGACGTCCCCAGGACGTGCCTATGCGAGACATACACAATCATGAAGCTAGTTTCAGATCGCCGTCCTCCAAGCAACTGCAATACTGCCGATATGACTTCAACCTCCTTCCCGCTAAGTACTGTTGTATCGCCTCTGCCAGATATACGCAATCCTGAAGCTGAACTCGACATGAAAAGTGTAGCTGAAATACTTTCATGGTCGTTTTGATTATATTACCTGTCTACCTTCCCGTTTCTCAAGCCGATTTCATTCGTGCCATCATTGTCATTCGTGCCATTTGATTATTATAAAGGCTTTGGCTTGCGCGAGACACGTGCAAGGGCCCTGTGATTTCGGGTAAAACCGGTTTTTATCCCCCGTTTTGCATCATCGTCACTTCTGGTAAAACCCGTAAATGAACTTGGAGCTGTGCTAATTCAGACGTCAATAAGGGCACTGAAAGACTCTAACCATTGGACACGCAGCACAGCTGTTCCTCAACTTCTGCCAATCTAAAATGCGAGAAGTGCTAGGAAATAAAGGGGTAGGAAATAAAAAAGTTCTCTTTTTATTTCCTACCCCGAAGTCTACTTTTTCAACAGATATCCCCCGGTTTTACCTGGTTTTGAAATAAAACGTGATTTCTGAGCGCCGATTTTCAAAAAAAATAAAAAATAAAACCTTAAACCATAAAACATAAACATAAAACCTAGAGCCATGAAAGTCCAGCTGCGGTACGGACAAAACAAGAACACCTACATTGTATATTAAAGGCGACCAACCAGCTTTGAAGTGCCGTGGTCAGTACAAAAAGTTCTT
The DNA here is from genome assembly GCF_037126465.1 of Ornithodoros turicata. Classification (NCBI taxonomy): domain Eukaryota; kingdom Metazoa; phylum Arthropoda; class Arachnida; order Ixodida; family Argasidae; genus Ornithodoros; species Ornithodoros turicata. The sequence continues at coordinate 162,032,147 of NC_088201.1, forward strand.
ATATTCCAGAATATTACGCACAGCACGGGAGCCTGAACTATCGCATGAACAAGCAAGGTGGCACATCCTTGAGAAGCAGGAGCCGTACGAGGAGGACATTGAACACGGAGTTATCGGTCGACGCATCATTCATCTGCACATTGACATCACCAGAGCTATTATCATCAAATATTGCTGCCATTCTACTACGCGCTTTCATTTTAATGCATTAGCGTTGGGAGAGCCAAAATAGAAAAAGCTGTATATGTGTGTGTGTGTGTGTGTGTGTGTGTCTGCGTATGAGATGGTGAAGCTTCACCGAGACAGAGGTATAAGTGGACATGTAAAGGGATATAAGAGGGTAAATGTAAATGGAAGTAGTTGAAGGCAATTAAGAGTAAGAGGGATTAAAAGTAATTAGGGGTAATTAAGGGCATTTAAAGCAAAAAAAGCTGAGTTTCAAGGTAACGAATGTAAGATATACGCAATTAAGAGAAAGATTAAGTGAAATTGAAGATCACCGAAGGTAACCGCGAGTTACCGGAGGTAATTAAGTGTAACTAAAGGTAACTGACGTCAATTAAAGAGGAAGTGACAGTAATTAAAGCAAGTAAATGTAATTAAAGGGTAATTGAAAGTAATTGAGGCTAATTAAATGATAATTAAATGGTCAATGGTCAGAAGTCAAGTATCGACTGGAAGTGGACAACCAGAAGTCAGGGGAGACCGGAAATCGAGAACGGGAAGTGAATGCGGACCGGAAGTTGATACCGGAAGTCAAGTATAGACGGGAAGCGGACAACCGGAAGTCGGGTTTAGACCGGAAGTGGGTACCCAGAGCAAAGTATGGACCGGAAAAGGCGCTTCATGCTAACGCATTTCTCTCGCATTTACCGCTAAATCAGCACTAAATTTTTATTTCTACTACTCAATCTCAAAGCTATGGCGCTAGAGAGGAAAGCTTAGAGCAGACTCCTCTAAGTACCAGCTACATCGCGGTCACCCGACAAAGAAGTGATTTATCAAAAAATACGGACTGATCTTGGTACAGCAAGCATGTGGTCAGCCTGCTGCACGCTGCCTATTTCTTTCCGCTAGTATGGGGGTATATGGTGTACGATTTCGTTATGTAGGGTCTGACTTATTCGGGCACAATGCCTATCCAGAACACGGGGGAGGAGATGAAGTTCTTAGATATGTAATTCGTGGTGGAATCGGGTGCAACTGATACATTCGTGTGCTATCTGGCAAGTGACTCGCAGTTAAAGCGCATATATTAGTCTAACATGCATACCTTGCGCTTTCTAGTAACATCGCTACTTTCACGCTTTATTTCACGATAATGAATGGGGAATTTCATCGCCAGGGGGACACTCTACCCTATTGCAGGTGATATCGTGAGGGATGACAGAGGGATGAAATTAAGTTATTCGCATAGTTTATTATTGCAGTGAAATAGTATCTACATTATACATTCGTGCAAATTGCCACCACGCCATTGACGCCATCCACTCAAACGTTGCCTGCCTGCGTACTGTTGATGAGGCCCAACAAGGCCGAAACAGCTGTCCAGTACTGGCATGGCGACGTTTGAGTTACAAACATATGCTATACGTGCAGCTAAAGAGCTCCTGCTATTTTTTCCTTGTATACTTCACTGGCTTTGTACTGGGCTTTCAGTCAGTGAGTTATCTCACCCTGACAGCAGGAATCACGTGTTACGTGACTTTCTGACGCAATCCACTCAAACGTTGCCTGCCTGCGTACTGTTGATGAGGCCCAACAAGGCCGAAACAGCTGTTCAGTACTGGCATGGCGACGTTTGAGTTACAAACATATGCTATACGTACAGCCAAAGAGCTCCTGCTATTTTTCCCTTGTATATATATATATATATATATATATATATATCCTGAAAAGTTGGAGTTGGATCGGACGGCTACGTAATTATAGTTGAAATAAATGGGAGACAGAAGACGAAAGTAGGGGAAGTAACAAAAAAGGGGTTTATTGAAACTTAAAAATCATAAAAGTTAGGGAGGATGTCTACGTTACGGCGGAAGCTCCGCCTTCTTCGGGACAAAAGAGGATATATATAAAAGAGGAAGAGTATATATATATACAGGGTGTCCACGCTAACTGTGAACGTATATTTTAAAAATATGTATCACACTTTTTTCCAAGATGAAATCATTGCAATATAGCATATGCTGAAGGGCACTCTCTAGCAGGGCATTAGCAAAGTCCAAAGGCAATGTCTTAATTAACTTTCACTAATTAAGTTTTTAATTATAAAACCTACAAAGTTGTCTCAATGAGAACATCTGTTCCTTTCGGTCACCTGATATCGTAGCCGTTTTCAGAACAAAAATCAGTTCGATAGATCGTCCGCAAAAAATTCGATTCGTGAAGGAACGCCATTTTTTTCTTTGTTTTGTTCATTGCGCTTCTTAGAAGACACGTCTTTCTTTCACCCCCAATGTGAGAGGGAGAAAGAGCACACTATCGGCTCTCGCGTCCTGGAAAAAGATTAAAATGAAACAGAAAATGCAACCCAAGATAAGGCCAGTTCCGATAGAGCCACCCGACACATTTGCTTTTGTTTTGTTTCACAAGTTAAAGCTCATCTTCGACGCATGAGGCGGCACTGTGCTCCTTCCCACTCTTCCGTTGGAGATCAAGGAAATACGCGTCTCCGAAGATGCGCAATGAACAAAATAAAGCCAACAAAGGCGTTCTTCACTAACTTCTTGCGGGCGATCTATCGAACGGATATTTGCTCTGAAAACGGCTACGATATCAGGTGACCGAAAGGAACAGAAGTTCTCATTGGGACAACTTTGTAGCTTTTATAATTAAAAACTTAATTAATGAAAGTTAATTAAGACATTGCCTTTTGACTTTGCTGATGTCCTGCTAGGGAGTGCCCTTCAGCATATGCTATATTGCAATGATTTCATCTTGGAAAAAAGTGTTATACATATTTTAAGAAAATATGTTCACAGTTAGCGTGGACACCCTGTATATATATATCCTTCAAAACTGGGGCCCAGAGCGAACTAGTCATATTCAATCATGTTTGCCAACGCGCACACATAATGCAGGTTATCAAGTGCGAATTCTATTAGAAGTACTGCAAATGAATATATATTTTTTTAGGTTGAAAACAACTGAATGGACTGGTTGCATTCATTTATGGAACATGCATAGAGTGTGTCCATTACTAGTCGACGAAACATCAAGCATACACACTAAAAAATTTCACACCTCTTTAGGTGTTAAAAGGGCGTATTGCACAATTTACACCCCACACCTAACTGTCTAACACCCATTTGAGTGTAAAGGGGGTGTATCCTGCTGTTTACGACCTTCTGTCTGCTTTTTACACCCCTTCGCGGGAAGGTAATCAGGCCCATAGGGTGTAAAAGGCGGGTCAGCTGCACACAGCATTTCTGTAATTTTAGCAGCGATGGGACTTGATTGATTGATTTTAAAAGAAAAAAATGGAGATGGTAGTCTCGAGCCACTCGGGACTGGCTACTCCAGGGACTTATGCACCTTAGCTTCTGTTCGTTCTGTGCTGTGAGGATAGTCCATGCACTCCAATGTTTTTAAATGTGGCACTGAACATCATGCACATTACTTAGAACTGCACATAATTAAATGATGTGCTGCAAATGATGCCAGCCGACTTCTTACACAGGCCAACTACCAAGACCATTAACTGTGGATATTTTATTTAGGGTCTCAGAGGTGAACATGGGCATGGCAGTAATGGACTGCACTTAATATGTACACAACCATGCAGGAAAAAAATTGATGCCTTCGAATGACATCAGAATGGCAAAGCAAAATCATATTAAAAAGGGACAGTAGGGACACCAGCGGGTATTCAGATTCCGGCTGAATAACGTTCTCCTCCCGACGTACATATTGTATGTGCAAGGATACATCTGAAAATGAAATAGTTTTCGAGGAATTGAATTAAATCGAACACCCGAACCATATCCCGTTTCGGTTTCCTACTCACCGTGACGTTACGAACAGTGAGTGCAAAACTACGGTAATTCGATGGAAGCGAAGTCTAAGTTTCATTCCCATGCGCAGCATGAAACGCATCAAGGCAGGTACAAAAGTTAGAGCACGTTCCCGTGAATATATTCAGCAAAATGACCATTTGACAGAAAAATGACGTCACTACCGGTGTATGGTGCAGCCTACATTCAAGTCACGGTCTCAATCTTTAAAATGCTGTAATAAATTTTCAAAAGCAAATACAGAGGTACAGCTTTCTAAGGGGTGTGACTGCTTACACCCTACAGACTTTACACCCAAATGGGTGTGAGTTATCAAACACCATTTTTACACTGGAAAGGGTGTAAAAAAGTTTAGTGTGTACAATGACGCGTGCATTCCTTTGAGTGCTATTTAAGCACAAACTTCGACAGCAGAGCGCAACCGTTCGAGGTGGCGGTTGAACCCCATCGAGCGACACTGTGGTGTCGATGGGGTTCTCGGTCTAATATTTAGGACTAAACCGGTTCTATCAGGACGCGGTTTGTTGTGACGGATTTCCCAATCCTTTGCCTTGACGTGCACGCTCACGGCTCGCAGGAAATCCTAAAAGTAGTCGAGATACTTGGAAATTCCAGGCCTCCGTCTGCACTTCTCATGCATTCGGAGCTCCGTATAACATGCGCCCCGCTAGTCAGGTCGACGCCAGAATTTCCGTCCTAGTAGGACTTGAGTCGCTGTACGATTGATCAAATGGAACCATGGATCAGGTCTTTAGCGGTTCGGGGGTTGTGGGCAGAGACGCGTTCGTAACTCTATTTTCTAAACTTTGAGGCCCTTTTTCGGAAGGAAGCCCGCGTCTGACAGCTTTCATCTTTCTGGAGTGTACTCGCCTAAACCCGGTGAAAGTGGCAAAATTTACTACAGCTGTCCAAGTCTTCTGGTTCTCGAGCTACCGGTTTCCGTGTTTACACTCCTCCCAATACATGGGACTGCCGGCTGTTTTTTTCCTAAAAACGTTTCCATTGCACCTACCGGGCCGTATTTGAGATAGTTTTGAAGCTCTTGACGCGCTCTCTCCAACCACTTTAATCCCGTAAGCGCGCGACTCTCCGTTCCCCAGATATGGGCTTTGGAGTTTGAGGGTCATGGCGCTGGCGCCAGGAAGTCTGGCTGACTCCGCTCGGAGACGCTTCCGTGGGTGCCGTTCCTTTAGTGCCGTAATCTCGCTTACCTAACGTGCAATTTACTGGAAATTTTGGATGCATGTTCTTCGTTCTTTGCTCTACAACTTTTCAGTTCGCACCCTCCGTCTATTTACTACAGGTTATGGCGTTATTCCCGGAATTCCTTAGGCTGACTCTCCTTCTGCAACCTTCGTCCCTGTCTTTGGGGGTCCCTGTCTTTTCCCCCTGCGGGAGATCTGAATCACCTATTAACGGGTTCGTGCACTCCGAACACCGAACGGCTAGAAACTTGCGGGATCTTTCTATCTCTCTCCATTCTCGAGTGAGGACAACATGGCAACGGTGGCTCGTTATACATGGGGCTGGGGGCATTTTTTTCTATGTCGGTTGTTTGTTGGCGTAGAAATGTGATTGAAGAACTTATTTTGACGGGGAAAACGTCCTCTTTCCAATGGCATTGGTCGCCCGTACGCGCGACTATCTGCTTTCTGGATGTAGCGCGAGGAGAGCATGGAGGAGAGCCGTTTCAGCCAGGCAGCGCCAGTGGAGTGCACCTGTAGCTTCCACAGTTTCGCCACGAAAACCACCGCCCCCCTTGACCACGTGATCATCAGTAACGAATCACGACAAAGTAGCCGGAAAACGGCGCCAAACAGCGCGCGCTGGCTGATTGAACTGCGCATGTGCGCTGCGTGCCCTCTCCACACCCTCTCACTCGAATTATCTCCCCCCCCCCCTGTTCCGAGCGCTTCGCCAGGCCATCTGCTAATATCATAGGGAAGCAGAAAATGAAAATTCAGAAGACGAAGGAATTCACATGTACAAATTTATTGACACGGTAAACATATAAACAAGAAGCAACATTTGAATGCAAGTAAATCTACACGATTATTACAGAATACTGCAGAATAAATAAAGAATAAATAGTGCCGAGCAACAGAAGGCGTGACTATCATATTATACAATCCTTAAGGGAACCTATTCGGTTTGGTGAAAGTAGATATTATTATACACATATATAGCACGTGATGAGTCGCAGAAGCCATCCGCTTCATCCCAGCACAACTGTCGAATTTTCTGGTGACAGGGGCCAATGCTCGCGGATCGCAGGGCCACGAACAGCTGTCGGTGCCTGAATGAAAAAAAAAGGACCCAGGCAGCACAGCGCTACGACCCAACGTCGGTGCGCCGGCGGCGACCGACCCGACCGGGTCGGCTCCCGACCATGGTCCGGCATACGGTTTGCAACACGGGGATGTTAATGGTCCGTTATCGGCAGCCTGTATCGTACCCCAACGATTTCCCGAGGTGCAGCCAGTGCACACTTGCGGGTACCTCCTACCCCCCAAACAAGAGTTAATTTGCGCTATTTTTAAAAACAAAATCAATATGTCATTGTAGAAAACTCTTTATTGCATCATAGTCACAAAATATATGGGTTCTTTAATGCATCACTTCACCAGCAACGAAAGAAAGAGTGTTACATTGAAAGTATATAACCACCAGTCCCGCATATGTACTATTTACTTCACAAATATTCACTTAACACAGGTTATATGGAACAGAGATAGAAGCTGGAACTCGTTGCCAGTTAAGTTAGACTGTTGAAAGATGGAAGTCACTGAAAAGGTTAGCCAGAACATAATTGTAGGCCGGTTCCACGTTAGCTCGGACAGGGACGTCCCATGGACCTTCTGAATTTTCATGAGTTTTCATATATATTTAGACGCTCATCGCAGATGATGATCAACATTGGTAAAATTAATCATTCGAATACTTTCCGTGCAAAAAATCGAGAAATCCAGCCCTGAATTTGATTGTTGCAATTTCGCCGTGTTTGCACGTGTATACACCCCGAGTTCTACAAGATATCGCAGTGCATTTTTTTTTTTTTTTTTGTGGTTTAGTATACCTACCTGCCAGCACTCCGAGCGCAAATTTAGGCGAACAGGTGCAGCACTGTATCGTATAAAAAGCGGCGAACATGCTCTGTCGCGCAGTTTTGTTCAAACTTCGACGCTTCTTGCTCTGGCTGTCGATATCTCCGACACGTTCGTACGCAGTGGGGCCGCCTTTTAACGCGCTAATCTGCAGTATACGCCTTTGGAGAAGAAGTTTTTGCGTTAGATGAAAGCCTAACATCGGGCCATATCCTGGCAAAATATATACGAAATCAAGTGGGACCTTCTTGAGAAATACACGCGCAAAATCCATGTTTATTTCGAAATATGCCTAAACATTTGCCTATTTAAGCACATGCCGCTTGGAAGTATATGTAGGATAGATATATCAGATGAAAGAGCATTAAAAGATGAGTGAGCTGATACCAAGTATTGCGTTCAGGGACATCTATAGCCAGAGATATCAGGCGTTGAAATTAGGACAAAAGTGCGCGAGAGGGCATGTTCGTCATTTTTTTATAGCACACAGCGTTGCACCTGCGCGCTAAAATTTGCTCTCTGACAGCTGGCCTGTAGGCATAATAAAACAGCATCAAAAAATTTCACAACAGTATCTCTTAACACTCGGGAGGTATACGCGTGCAAACACGGCAAAACTGAAACATCAAAATTCAGGGCCGGATTTTCTCGATTTTTTTGCACGAAAGCTATTCGGCAAAAATGTTGATCATAATATACGATAAGCTTATAAATATCAAAAATACTGAAGACCCAGGAGGTCGATGGGACCTCCCTGCCTTAACTGACGTGAAAACCTGTGGTAACTAAATTTCAAACGCAGTTACACGTAATAAAAAGTAATGAAAATTGACGTGAAGTTAAGCTACTTTAGAAATGTAACAGGTTACCTTCGAGTTATTTGCTACTCAATATATATACTTTTCAGCTCTTGACCTGTCTATATGGTTAATTCAGACCTCGCTGTCACAATGGGCGATTCAAGACGTTTCAAAATAGTCTTGATATACAAAAATGATATCAATATCTGCTACGACAAAAGAAGCCTACATTTACGGGCCTCTTTAGGAAGGGATTTGATGATTTTAATCTCGTAATAAGGCACATGAAAAAGGAGCACAAAGCAAGTTTATGCTCTACGAGTTGTCCCCAACATACATATCGTAGAACTGTGTTAAGTTTTATTCCTGCTACTCAATGCCCTCTATCATTATCAATACACTTCTTACCGTTAAGATGCGCGATACATGAGCTTCCTAATGCTCGGCTAAAACATAATTTGTAACGTTCACCGTATAACAACACGGTGTAACCGGAGTTAGTCGCGCCATGCACGTGCCATCTTTCATCTCAGGTCATGGGGGGAGGACTCAACCTGCGATGTTTGTAGACCAGGATCGAAAAAAGGAACTTTGAACTTTCTTCAAGTTACTTTGACGAACTTAACCCTCCACCCCCGAAACAAAAGAAAAAGGGAAAGGAACGAGCTCCTCAAGAAGTTACTGGAGCCCAAAAGCAAAGAGCTATGCAAAAAGTTACTGAAAATAGCAAAGCCGAGTAGCCTAGTTACGGTATCGAGTTACTGGTAACGAGTTACGCCCAACAACATGGAACACGTGAACAACTTATGAATCCGTACTACATGTGTCATGATCGTCCTATACCTTCTTTTACGAAAATAGAAGAAATATTTGCGCACCTTTGCTAATACGAGGACAACATACACACAATTTGGGAACCACAATCTAAGAAAAAAGGCGTGAGAAGGTGGTAACTTCCTTAGTTACGTCCTAAGCAAACATAAGGGGTGTAAAAAGGTGGTAAAAGAAATTATCCTCCATCCAAATTACAACAAAAAGGTGTACGCCCCCCTCTGTCACCGAATCAGAAGCGGTAGCCCTATTATTCGTGGCAGAGAGTGAGGTAGCAGGTAGAACTTTGCAACCTTTTAGGCACAACATATGCGACAGCTATTACCTCCTAAAAGGTCCACCCTTTTTTCTGAGAGTGCAGTATGGCACATGCTGTGTGACTCGTACTCTTGTCTTTAGGATAAATATTAATGTATCAAGAAGATGCCTTTTCTTATGGCTTTCTTGCTAGGAAGGCCTCTTATTATGGATACCTGAAGTTCTTTTAAAAGAAAAACAACACAGCATACCAGACTGAATTCCTTTCAAGCAATCATCACAGCGCGATAGGTTCATAGTGTTGTAACCGAAGTGCGGGGAGGATTCTGAAAGTGGAAGATAGCTCGAGGTCAGGGTTACACTGAGAAAAGTACACCAGACCACATGATGCACACGTTATTGAATACAGACCAAATAGCCAAACTTACAGTTTTCAGCATGACATGACAAGATCCACTAGAAAAATCTGACCATCATCACTGGCTCTGAAGCAGAGAGCTGGTGGTGGGCACTTCGGTGATACCTTCATCAAGGCATTGATTCCTTTAAGCACGCTCTGGTAGTGGTCCAGCATAACATTCTGAATGAAAGGTCAGGATAGCTTTCATTCACTCACAGTTTCAAAGAAATTGACATATCATGCGTCGATCACATTACGCAAACGGACTAAAGCGGAATAATTTATTCACTTCGGTGGTTCCTTTTTTCTTTTCTTTTTATTTAGAATGACTCCCAAAACGAACTTTGAGCTGAAGTCCTCCAGCATTCCAGTTTTGTACGCACGCAGGAGATGAAAGCACAGCTGCAGCACGCAGTCGTCCTGAGAAATTGTTACATTTCGTTTGATGTCAAATACACAATACATACGATTCCACACTTTACTGAACCATATTTTCACCAAAACGGAGTCCATTATCCTAAAAGCAACGCATAAACCACAATGGATCACTGAAATCGAAACTATGCGATGCTAAGTTTCGAGAGAAGCCTTCTAGAACGGTGTCACTCATGTTGAAAAGCATCTATGAGTAACATTTATCAATGCGAGGAATACCACAAAAAGAAATAGCACTTACCACTCGATGAATCGCTTAAAAATGTTGGAATTCCTCAAAAGTTTCGGGAGCACGGCCGGATACATTCGTTTCTCGCAGCGAGAGCGACGGGGACTCCGACAGTGCAAACACGGCTGGATGATCGAGGAACATCATTGGCCAGATTCGAAACTGTCGGTTACGTGATTGCATCACTCGGCGCCTGACTGTCTGGGAAGAGAAATCCGTTGCTGCACCCCGGTCATGTGACTGATTATCGTGAAGTGATCAGATCAGCATCGGGGAGCGATCTTATATTTTGATCACATGACCAAGGTCAGTCCAGACCGTGAAATGATTAGAGCAGCATCGGGGAGCGATCCTATATTATCGTTTACATGACCAAAAGGAGACCAGAGCGGGAAATTATCAGGGCACGGTCGGGGGACTACCTTATCTTCTCTTATGTTCTACCTCCTCAGTTCCCACACCACTGGGAACCAGTCGGGCACTATCGCCCGTTCAGGAGCCGAAGCCCCCACTGCGTTCCCATTCTTTTCCCCAGGGTTTGTGCTGCCTGGGGAACCTGTTAACGATATGGTAAACCCGAGCACAGGCAACGTTAATGCCTGAATACGCTCTGTAAGACATGCTATCGCGACCATGTCTAATGCATGCCTAATGTCGACTAATGACAAAATTCGAGGAGCCCTGCGTACGCGATGCACGATGTTTTCCTTTTCATGCACACCAGTGTATTAAACATCAGACACATTCAAATAGCGAAACAAAACGCAACAAGTAACGCCACGCAGAATCACCAACCAGATCATGACTGATAACCGGCAGAAAGTGATGTAATACGGGACAAGGCGTACCTCCATGCACACAGTTAGGCGACAGTATTAAAGGCGCCAATATACTCCGACGTTGTCCGCGCGCCGGCAGACGTCCACTACGCCAAGTTAGCTGAACTACGCCAGGCCAGGAACACGGCACGCTATACTCACATGCGAAGCATCGTGAAACGGTACGCCCGCGCATGCGTCGTGCATGGATCAACATACGCGGCAGCTGTCGGCGAGGCGACGAAGCTGTCAGACGCGCGTCCATATCCAAACGTTGGTTTTGTGCGCGATGGCATGCGATGGAGTCGGCATTATTTTTCCGAATTTGACAGGGGACAGAGCAGCATGGACCACCCATCCTCTTCGGCAAAATCTGCTGCGAGCGTTGCTGATTCATCGTCTGCGGCGCAAGCGGAAGCGTACGATGTACATTCGGGATATATTTGACAAACGCACTGTCCTCGGGGAATACCACCATCTCGTACAGGAACTACGAAATGACGACCCTGAGTACCATTTCAAATATTTCAGGTAATTAACTTTGCAGAAAACGTTGCGTCTGCAGCTCAATTGCGTTAGTGTGACTACTGCACCAATTTGAATGTGAATCACACCTTGCAAATTGCCTGCACTGGTTTGTTAACATTTTTACAGAATGACTAAAGCATCATTTGACCATTTGCTTGGTGTTGTACGCGACCGGATTCTCCATGCACCTACACATAGGAGGCCCATCCTCCCTGCAGAGAGGCTTGCAGTAGCACTGAGGTAAATTTGGTTCTGTAGTCTTTTTTCTTCTACTTTCTGTTCTTTTTTCTTCTACTTTCTGTTCTTTTTTTTCTCTCTCTCTCTCCTGGGTTGTTCGGGGTCAGAGGCCGTTACCACCATGTTCAAATCTTTCACCAGGTTTTTGTCGACCGGAGGCTCAATGCAGGACATTGCTATGAGCTATCGAATGCACCGATCAACTGTCTGTATGATCCTCAAGGAGACATTGCCTGCAATATGGGACTGCTTATCACCAGTCGTACTGAAGGTACCCACGAGAGCTGCGTGGGAAGACATACGAAATGGCTTCGACACAAAGTGGAACTTCCCAAATGCCATCGGAAGCATAGACGGCAAACATTTTGCCATAAGATGCCCCGACAAAAGCGGCTCAGACTATTATAACTATAAGGGATTCCACTCAGTGGTCCTGCTTGCTGTAGCAGATGCAGACTACAGGTTTATTCTGGTGGATATCGGGGCACAAGGCCGCCTTTCAGATGGTTCTGTGTTCAGAGACAGTGCAATAGGGAAAAGCTTTGAGCAAAGCACTCTTGACCTGCCAGCGAACATGTCCAGGTGGCCTTTGTGCTTGGTTGGAGACGCTGCATTTCCTCTGCGCCCATACCTGATGCGCCCTTACCCTGGAAGGAACCTGACAGAGAAGAAGAAAGTGTTCAATTACCGTCTATCAAGAGCTCGACGTTGCGTGGAAAACGCATTTGGGATTCTTGCATCCAGGTGGCGTTCATTTCTTGGAACTGTTGAAGGTGATCCGGACTTGCTGACAAGCATGATCAAGGCAGCAGTGTGCCTTCACAATTTCCTTATGTCAGATAGTGTGTACTGTCCAAGCGACTATGGTGACACAGTGTGCGGTGAGGCACTGCAAGAAGGGTCCTGGAGACAAGTTATAACAGAAACTGTCAGTCACAACCGATCAACTTGTAACCGCTCTGCACCAGCAGCCATGGCGTTGAGGGATGACATCGCTACCTATTTCATGTCCACAGAGGGCTCCCTGCCATGGCAGCTCAAGGTCGTAAGGCGAAGCTGAAACAAAAATGAACTTTGTGAAGTGTACCGAACTGAAAACTGACTTACACATGTATTTTGAAATCTGCACTCTATTAAACTATAATGAAAGTAGAGTTCTCACACAAGCAAGTGTTATATTTGCTCGAATAAAAACCTAACAATACATAATAACCATTAATGATGAGAGTGAAGTTAGTCATTGACAGAATGGCGTAAATGCAGGCTAGCTGGTGGATAAATTCCATGATAGGCAAGCCTGAGCGACGGGCAAAACACGTAAACAAACACAAACACGAAGGCTCAAACCAGCAAAACGTTTTGCTGGTTTGAGCCTTCGTGTTTGTGTTTGTTTACGTGTCTTGCCCATCGCTCAGGCTTGCCTATCATGGAGTGAAGTTAGACAGCGAAATGGCAAACTGGATAACGACATACATGTCCTGTTCTGTGTATCGAGGTGCTGACAAAACAACAAAGCACATATTCACAGCTCATTCGTCGTATTCAGCAATGAGCGCCATAATCTTTGCTTTGCACTGAGAGGCTTGACGTGTTGGTAGTCTGTCGAGTGACATCCCAACAGAGAGTCCAAATGCTTCATTCTCAGAAATTTTTTTGTCTAGGCGGCACAACAGCTGCTCCTCGAATGCCTCTGTGTTACTTCTTCTTTTCTTTTGCTGCCGCGAAATCCCTTCCCGCTCCACTGTTGTTGGAACTGTTTCAACAGGTCGTGACGATGCTTCTGTATCTGATGGCGCCGAGTCCATTAGGGGTGGCGGTGTGTGCGATGCTTCGCCACGTACTATTGAGTTCAGTATAAATGCTGCCGTCGGCTGTACCGTATTCGTGTGATCGTCTGGTCCGTTGCAACCCGGTCCTGGCGCCTCTAGGTTGGACACTGTCCTGATGCAAAAAGGAGAAACGATGAGTAACTGCAAAAGGGGGCACATTGAAGAACGGGGTACACTGAAACAGTCAACTTTACTGGTTCCATTCTGGCCCAAGCAGCTCCACCTTTCGGCGGTAGCATAGCTCCATACTTCGGCTCCATTCAGAACAGTGCTGCTTAGAGCGGATCATCCCCAAGACAACAAAAAGTGGTTTCTGGCCTCGGAAACAAATTTTCTCTGTCTACATTTATTTTCCCTTTCGTTGGGATTGTTCACACAAGAAGCACGAAAGTTGGGACATCCTTGGAAGTCCTTCCGCAGTTTTAGCTTCTCAAACTCTAGTAACTTATGACGTCTCCTTCGGTGACAAAATGGCATTTACCGGTGGCATGCTGCTATGGGGCAAATTGCAGGGAGTGTTTCAACTTGTGGTATTTACATCACAGAGAAAAGCAAGGAAAAACAAACATTGAGCAAAGCAAAGCATAGGAGAGTGAGGAATAAACTGAGCCCAAATGTTGCAGTGGACGACTCCACGGAATATTACATTCTGGTGTGCCAAGAGTACGAAATAAGCCAGGAATAGGCTAGGTGTGAGGTTTATAAATGCTGGTCACACTGTGATTGTAGTAACAGAGTTTATAAACGCTGGTCGCACTGTGATTGCAGTAACAGAGTCCCATTATATATTTGACATGAGTGCACAGCAAATCTGTAAATCCTGTCTCATGCAATACCCAATTGTTTGAATACTGCTAGTTCGTTATAATGTAGGGTTTTATAGGGGGTATATAATGTATGTGTTTCAACATATTACATGTATAATGTAATATGTTGAAACACTCTGCCTTCTGTTGCATATCAACAGTTCTTGGTCATATAGTCATGAAATACTATTGTCGTTTTTATTCCGAAGTATCTTGAGGGATCAACACAGCAGTTAGTACACTGAGACGCATACACCCCCCAAGTACGTTTAGTTGTTAGGACGGTTTTCTAAAGAAATTATTTACTTGCCCCCATTTCCCTACTAGCCTGACCGCTATATATGCTCACTTTCGGGGACGTCCGCAGTCTTTATAAAATTCCATGGCCTGGAAATATTCCCATGTCCGCCTCCGAACAAAACCGCTCCCACTTGCCTGTGTTACCTCAACCGCCTTCTGCTCTCGGCTGTAGCGATCTCGCAGCCTTTTCCATATTTTCTGACACTCATCCGCTACAGTCACAAACGAAAAAGGTGTGCTATGTTATTATGACACTGCCAAAAAGCAAAGGCTCACAACAGAATTGTGTTCAGAAACGAAACGCAACTTGCCTGTGCGAAGTCCGCATGACGACCTGATGATTTCCCAGGCGTTGTTCTTTCTCATCTGGTCGCGATACTCCATGCGCTTTGTATCGTAAACGCAAGGATGTTGCCGAACTGCCTCTATTAACTTTTCGACAACATCTGCAGACAATGCTTGCACTTGGTCGCCGAGTTCGCCGGAGGCCGCCATGATGAAACGCAATGCACTCTGGTCTAGCTACCACCGACCAAGCACGGCCTGGATAGAACAACTTCTATCTCCGCGCCGATCCCGCCGAGGCAAGCTAGCGGACGCCGGGCGCCGCTGCGTCTCGGGTACGCCGGAGTATAGTAGTTTCCATGCTCGCCGACGTGACGTGGAGTTGACGCGCGCGCACGCTACGTCGGAGTATATTGGCGCCTTAAAAGTGTGATCACTGACATGCATCATACGTTTGTCTGAGTACCTTCCATTCAGACGTTCGTCCATGGCTCGAACATCTTCGAAATTCACGAAACGAAATCACCGTCTGCTCACATACGTAGACGCCAGCTACGCAACGGTCAGACGGGTCGGCGCCTCGGAGAAACGAACGCGAGCGAATCCACCACAGGGGTGGCATCCAATATATTCCTCCGTAGACGAAAGCGTGCTGAGCGAACGCAATGCATCCTGGACAGGTCCTGGTCGCACGTCACAGCAAACGTCAAGGCGCACGTGACCTTAAAGATGGCGGCGCCCGTGATCGGCGGCCAAACCGTTTGTAAACAATGCGGTTGTTGTTTCTGGACGACGTTTTGGATGTTTTTCGATCACGGTAATTATTTTTATCCGATGATCTCGCAGTAAAACGCGCAGTTTTGCACACAAGGCCTCGTATTATTGACTTCCAAAGATGTGATGACGACTACGCGTTAAGACTTCCCGAGCCGATGCCATGTACTTAAACTAAGGAGAAATGGGCTACGATGTTGCGGAAGAAGCACTGCATAGTTTACGCTAGCAAAATATGGTAATCTCTTGGTGTTATGAAGGCGAAAATATGTCGGTAAGCGGCAAAACGACATATAAACAAAGTCACATGACCTGAAAATGACGTTTTCTATGACGTGCGACCAGGACAAGATGGCAGTTTTGCCAAAAGCGCCCGTTTGAGGGTAGTTACAACAATGGCGGGTTTGTGTCACCCCTGTGGAATCCACCGGTTAAATGAGCCTCAGCCAATCATGATCGAGAAAGGTCACGCGGGGGACCGGGGCCAATGGAAAGTAAATAGCCGGAATTTGGCGGGAAATGCCAGCGGCGACACTATTGTCGCGGCGGCGAAACCCGCTTACTGTGCCTCCTCTGGCGGCGCCCTTGAAGCCAGAGGAGGCACAGTAAGCGGGTTTCGCCGCCGCGAAAATAGTGTCGCCGCTGGCATTTCCCGCCAAATTCCGGCTATTTACTTTCCATTGGCTTCGGTCCCCCACGTGACCTTTCTCCATCGTGATTGGCTGAGGCTCATTTGACCGGTGGATTCGCCCGCGTTCGTTTCCCCGAGGCGCCGACCCGTCTGACCGTTGTGTAGCTGGCGTCTACGTATGTGAGCAGACGGTGATTTCGTTTCGTGGATTTCGAAGACGTTCGAGCCATGGACGAACGCCTGAATGAAAGGTAAGCAGACAAACGTATGATGGATGTCAGTGATCAGACGTTTAATACTGTCGCCTAACTGTGTGCATGGAGGTACGCCTTGTCCCGTATTACATCATTTTCTGCCTGTTATCAGTCTTGATCTGGTTGATGATTCTGCGTGGCGTTACTTGTTGCGTTTTGTTCCGCTATTTGAATGTGTCTGATGTTTAATACACTGGTGTGCATGAAAAGGAAAACAGCGTGCATCGCGTACGCAGGGCTCCTCGAATTTTGTCATTAGGCGCGTAACGATAGCATGTCTTAGAGAGCGTATTCAGCCAATTAACGTTGCCTGTGCTCGGGTGTACCATATCATTAACAGGTTCGTTTTTTTTTTTTCATTCAGACACCGACAGCAGTTCGTGGCCCTGCGATCCGCGAGCATGTGGCCCCTGTCACCAGAAAATTCGACAATTGTGCTGGGATGAAGCGGATGGCTTCTGCGACTTATCACGTGCTATATATGTGTATAATAATATTTACTTTCTCCAAACCGAATAGGTTCCCTTAAGGATTGTATAATATGATAGTCACGATTTCTGTTACTCGGCACTATTTATTCTTTATTTATTCTGCAGTATTCTGTAATAATCGTGTAGATTTACTTGCATTCAAATGTTGCTTCTTGTTTATATGTTTGCTATGTCAATAAATTCGTACATGTGAATTCTTTCGTCTTCTGGATTTTCATTTTCCCGATAATATTAGCAGATGGCCTGGCGAAGCGCTCGGAACAGGGGGGGGGGCGGAGAATTCGAGTGAGCGGGTGTGGAAAGGGCACGCAGCGCACGTGCGCAGTTCGATCAGCCAGCGCGCGCTTTTTCGCGCCGTTTTCCGGCTACTTTGTCGTGATTCGTTACGGATGATCACGTGGTCAAGGGCAGCGGTGGTTTTCGTGGCGAAGCTGTGGAAGCTACAGCTGCACTCCACTGCTTGAAGCTTGGCTTGGAATTCCTCCAGCTCATTTGGAAGGGAAATCTTAGAAGCGTTCGGACGCATATCCAGAGAGCTCTCGTTCGGGAAGCGTCTTTCGTCGTAGTTTGGTGGTTTTGGTGCCCCGCAGTGCTGTGACTGTATTTCATGCCTTACTAGTGGTATCTGAACCTGTTCCTGTGTGTGTACCTTGGAAGACCGAAAGCTGTTGGATTTCGTGAATTGAAGGTTAGTTGTGTGCATCTAATGCCATGTTTCGTGCACCTTTTGCTTTGTATTCTTCCTAGCGTGTGGGTTCCTATAACTTGATCCACTCAGTGCGATTATTACCCTATTGTTACCTATTGCCTTATCCTCCATCCGTAATCTTGTGCTCTTACCCTGTTGGTTAACGTGTACCATCACTTAACATCAGGTTGATATCATGTGTGATGCTTCAGCGGCCCTGCTACAGGGTACCGGTGCTCTAAAGATACAGATATTGCTTTTTTGGTTATTAATTCATAATAACTCAGCTTGGGTCATGCATATTTTCCCCGAGTGTGGAAGAAATATGCACAGAATGTAAATAATCGCGGGATTATAACTCAACGTGCATTGTTTTCACCCTGTTCTGGTAATGCCCTACTGACACCCTTGCTGTAGCCCCAATTGTCATAGTTAATTGATCCTGCTGCTAACAAATAAAACAATTGTCTTTGGACCTCAAGTAACAGCATATGTGGGAAGTCTGCTTTACCTGTGCACGAGTTTTGGCACATTTTATGTGACACATAATGTATTACTCCTTGTTAAATCTAGCTTCCTAACTCGCTTTATTGTTTCAGATGCCTCCAAGAAATATATCTTAGAGCTATCATCTAGCATGATCTGTAAAGGTGTTGAAGACGCTGTACATCAGGCGAGAGTGTGATTGTTCAACAGACATGTCAGAGGGATGATGAACGATATCAATAAAAAAGAATATGCTGCATGATTTGTTATTTCCTAATATACACAGCACAATAGGGTGCACAAATTATACAGGATCACCACGAGAGACTTGGTATTCCGCCATTTTAGCGTATATGTAGCAACCTATTTGCATGTAGGACCCAACGTAGGTCCCACAATCAAATAGGATCCTGTTTATATGTAGGATCGCATTTGCATGTAGGACCCACAATGAAAGAGGATCCTATTTGTATGTAGGTTCCTTCATCATGTAGGACCCGGTGTCATAATACCATACGGAGTCAAGTAGGAATTTCCAACAGTGACGGAGCACGTGTACCTCCACTTACCGTATGACATTGCCAATTTGGAGGTGAATAATGACACGACCCAAGGTTTGCGACGGTGTTGTTACTTGATGAATGGAGATACGTGAATTCTTAATCAATTGAATTTGGAGTTCCTTGTAGACGTGTTCGTTGATGCAGGTGATCGTTGCTCCCGTATCAAGAAACGCGCGTACTTGATGGTCATTTACGAATGCGTCGAAGTAAATGACCTTGGGTCACCTTCCCCGTTCCCCTGGTCCTCAGTAATGGCGGAAACATTGGGTCGGTATGGGCACACGTTTTGCCAATGGAGCTGCCCATTCAGACCGATGTTCGCACAGTGTCGGCACTCGGCCCTGGGAAGAACGTGTCGCGAAGTCGCCGCTCGGTTACGAAGCGCGTCGCCAGCGATGGGGTGGGCTTGTAGGCGACCATTACCGCGATTAGCGTCCCGAGATCCACTAAACGTTGGAGGCGACGTCCTTGTTGAAGCACGTTCAAGTTTCTGGACGTTATCCAACGATTCCAGCGGTGACTTAGGCTCCGTCCCAACGAGACGACGTTCGAGTTCGGGGAGCAAACCGTCAGTGAAGCCGGCGATCATGTGAGGGGGCTTTTATCCCGGCTGACTCTCCGAATCGTCTCTTTTCCTCGTAATATTCCCTGACAGATTGCTCCCGCCTCTGTCTGCAGTGGATAAATGACCGGAACGGGTCCAAGACCACAACGCCGAAACGGATAGTCATAGACTGCTTGACTTTCTCCCATGTTTCACAAACTTCGAATATCTCACTGAGGCACCAGCGGAAGGCTTCCCCTTCCGGATACTAATCGCAGAGGGACTTCAGCTTGTCGTTGTCCGTCCAGTCCAAGGCATATGCCTTGGACTGGACTTGGACTGGGACTGCCTTGGACTGCGACTTTACGAAACTAAGGCTGATATCAGCCTTAGTTTCGTAAAGTCGCAGCCATTTCCCGAATGGAACGTCTTCATGTGCTCCAGTATACTTGATGATCGCCAAATGCGGCAGAGGTGGCTGAGCTTTTGGAGGCATAATAGGTAACTATCCTGTCGACTAGTGTGACAACAAACAGAGAACGTCCGTTCCCGATGGGGTTGCTTCTAATTAGTGTCCATGCGCTCGCCCGCCCCGCGCCTCTTCTTTCATATGTCACAAACACACACACACACACACACACACAGATATATATATATATATATATATATATATATATATATATTGTAAAGAGGGGAAAAAGTCATTAATGAAATAAGTAAATGACGCTAGACGTGTTTGAAATTCAAACTTACAGATTAAGATGGCTTCTATGGCTGCACGTAGAGAAACAGATACTCATGGAACGATGCGACAGCACCAGAGGACACGTGTTTCGCCGTGTTTGCGGCTCGTCAGCCCTGGGTAGCTGCGCATCGTTCGTGATTGGCAAACTAAGGGTCACTCAGCGAGCGATATACACCTGGGAGGGTGACTGAGCACTCCTCAATGCCACAGTGCAAGCAAGTGAAGCCTCTGGTGCTGTCGCATCGTTCCATGAGTATCGGTTTCTCTCCGTGCAGCCATAGAAGCCATTTTAATCTGTAAGTTTGAATTTCAAACACGTCTAGCGTCATTTACTTATTTCTTTAATGGCTTTTCCCGCTCTTTATATATCTATATATATATATATATATACATAGACTACAAGTCCATCTGTACTCAGTTATACATTCATATATATATACATATATATAATCAAATATCGTTTGTTGCTGTGTTAATATATCACTTCCATGTGTCAAAATAATTCATCATGTCCTCCCCACATGAAACCAAACAGGTCACGTAAGATCTCCCATAGCTCCTTTTTGATGCCTTGTAGGATCCTACAAGTCTGCTACAGTGCTACGTAGCCGGATATAGGCAATGTAGTGTCCTACAACTCTCCTATATTGCGGAATATGGGACAAGCAAGACACCAGAACTCTCCTATATAGCCTAATATGAGACATGTAGGATCCTATGACTCACCTATATGTGAATGAATATAGGACATGTAGGATCCCACAACTTTCCCACATGATACATAATAGGACATAAAGGATCCTACATCTATTTGTATAGGATAAATAGGATCGCATACAACCTATTTGGCTTTTTTTCAACAGGGTATTACATTTCTGCACCGTAAAAACTGAACTTCACGGCATAGCACGCTGTGCGCCAACCATGGCCACGAGCGATAGGGTCATCGTTTCTAATTCGAAGAGAGAGGAGGGCATACGGTTTTCCGTGTCACCTATCATATATCCGAATTGACACAAAAGGGGGTGGAGGGGGTGGACACAAAGGGGGGGGGGGTAATGGCAGGATCGGCTCGCCGTTGTTTTCCACACAGAAGTGAGCGTAGTCACGACTCTAGCTAAACAAAAAAGAGAAGAAGCAAGACGGAAGGAGGATAGAGGAGGTGCGTAGACGGCGCATGAGTTCGTCGCGGGGAGCAAACTGTCAGATGGGTCGTTGAGCAAGACCTGCCTTCCGGAGGAAGAGGACAAGGTTCCTTGCTTTAGCAGAACGTGCGGCAGAAGAACTACCACACACACACCATTGACACAAAAAGGTGTACGCTTCACTCTGTCCTCCATTCAGAAGTGAGCCCTACACTCTTAAAAATGAACTTCACCACATAGCACGCTCCTAGCCAACTATCATCCCGAATAACAACGTTCTCGCCCCTGATTTGTTGAAAACGGGAAGCGGAGCCTATTCTGTGCCATGCAGACTGGGCACAAAATAGGCTCCTCCTCCCGTTTTCAACAAATCAGGGGCGAGAACGTTGTCATTCGGGATGATGGTTGGCTAGGAGCGTGCTATGTGGTGAAGTTCATTTTTAAGAGTGTATCATTCGCGGCAATGGTTGGCCCAGGGTGTGCTATGCGGTGAAGCTGTTTTACTGTGTTCGAAAGGTGCTACCTTTACGCCGCAACCGTCCCAGCTTTACATCACACTCAACACCGTCATATTGCTGCGGAGTCACGGTAGAAAACGAAGGCACGCAGCCTTCATATGTAGCACTTTCTTCTACGCTCATTCGCGGTCAGTCTTATTTACGAACGCTTTATGAATTTAGAGGCATGTTTAAGCGCACATAATTCGAACGAACATGTTACAAACGGGTTAGGGAAAGACTATCACTGGCTAGTATACTGTCCCGCATATTCGTCTCTATACTCTCCTTCTGCGCTTTGCCATACGGAGCAGAATGTATTCAAAAGTGGCCGCATCCATTCCCAAAACCTTCCGGTAGACACACACTCTAAAAACAGAACTTCACCGCATAGCACGCTGTGCGCTAACCATTGCCTCGAAAGATATGGTTATCGCTTCTGATTCGAACAGAGAGAGGGGGCGTACGCCTTTTTGTGGCAATTTGGATATATGAAAATTGCCACAAAAAGGCATACGCCCCCTTCTCTCTTCTCCCCCTCTCTTCGAATGAGGGGCCCTATTCCGAGGTGCGTCGCTCGCTCAACCGAGTCGTTTGCAAGCGACGTAGTGTGTGATGTCATCGAACAACAGCGCCGAGAATTTGGTATTCCTGTGCTTCCAGACGAGCCGCGCGTGAACGATCCTGTAGTTTGACCGATGCGCACGCTTGTTCAGCGGGGAGAGCTCAGCAGAAGGGAACGTGAAAAAGAGCAACTTTCAAGACGAACCACCAGAAGACGACTGCCGCATGGTTCCGACCCTCACAAGCTAGCAACGTGTGTAATGCTTTTTTTTTTGTTGTTTTGTTTGCTACATTCTATAGCGGCTTCCTGCTCTAGCAAATTTTTCCACGGCTGACAGTGAATACATGCAGTGAAAAGCAGTCGGAGGTGCGAAAGGCAAAGGCAAAGGAACCACTGACAACTTCCCTATCCGTTTAGCAGCTACCACATGTAGTTCCGGGCCACCGACGGTGTCGGCAGGCGAAGCGATCGAGGTGGCGGGAACGATACATGCCACTTTTGGTATTTCGGGTTACGTCTAACGATCGCGCGCTTGGGTTATTTACCATCGTTCAGCCTGTCGACGTGTTCAACGTCACTGTCACGCGCATCCCAGAAGACGACGACAAACCGATTGCACGAGCGCGTTCGCAAATATCACTTCGTGCATTTGAGATAAAAGCAAGCACAGGCAATAAAAACAAACAAACAAAAACAGAAAAAGAAAAGAAACAAGCTGTGCTGCTTTTTTTTTGTATAATTTCCTCTATATGCGATGGATTCACTGGTACGCGCTTCACGACCCACATCAGAGCAGTTTCACATTGTGCTCGACTGTGTGGGGGAGCACCGTAATCTCTTTACGGGTGGGCTGTCCGCTGGCTACACATCGCAAGACAGAAATAGGGAGCAGTGCGAGCTGGCTACACGTTTGAACGCCAGTGGTGGTGCAGTGAAACCCGTTGAGAGGTGGAGAAAAGTGCGTAAATTAGTATCAGATACGAAACACCACCAAAAATCTCAAAATTGGCGGCAGCAGTGACGACTGCAATATCCCCGTCCTCGGCCCTTGGGACACCGCGGCCCACTCCAGGGCGGCCTTATTATTATTATTTATTGGTCCATCAAGGGGCCTTTAGGCCATTACATGAGGGAGTGAGCACGTATGCATTGCAACACACTGGCACTGTACATCAAACAATAAACAGAGACTAAAAAAAGGAAAAAAAAGACAGCAGACAGAAAAAGATTATAAAAAGATGAAAAGCAAAGAATATATCTACATTAGAGAGCAATGATGTGCATGTACATGGAGCGACAATGGTCAAGTGAACTCTGCGATTAATGCGTTGGTAAATTGGATATGATCCGTGAGTTCTGCAATATGCCGTGGGAGTTTATTCCAATCTGATGATGTTCGTTGCAAGAAGGATGCCTCAAATGATGTTGTACGTGACCGAGTTACTAGTACCTTATGTTGATGGTCAACGCGGCAGGAAAGGTAAGAAGGGGAGCGGATGTAACAACTGCGGAGCGCCGGAGAGTGATAGAACTTGTGAAATAATGACAGCCGTTGAATCATGCGACGTGTTTCAAGGTCGGTGAGCTCAGCTCGGACCTTGAGTGAGGTTACGCTGGTGTAAGGTGAATATTGTTTGAAAAAGAACCGGGCAGCCCGATTCTGCAAGGCTTCGATATTATTCGAAAGATAAGTTTGGTGGGGATCCCATATGGCACTGGCATATTCGATTTTCGGGCGGACAAACGTGAGGTATGCCAGCCGTTTGAGGTGTGGAGGTGCGTGAGTAATGTGTCGCCGAAGATACCCAAGACTACGATTTGCATTAGAAAGAATGTTCGAGATGTGTGTGTTCCATGTTAGATCAGATGAGAAATGCACTCCAAGGTATTTGTAGTTAGTAACGCTTTCTACAGGTGATCCACTTATGATATATGTAGTGGGACATGATCGTTGTTTTCGTGAAAACATCGCATGTTTACATCCTGTGGGGTTAAGCGACATCTGCCAGGTTTCGCACCATTCGCCTATTTTATCCGAGTCTCTCTGTAAGGCTATATGGTCAGCTGCACTCTTAAAAATGGACTTCACCGCATGGCACGCTCCAGGCCAACCATAATCTCGAATGATATCGTTATCTGCCCCGATTTGTTGAAAACGGGAGGCCTACGCCATTTTTGTGACAATTATGAACAGCATAAGTGTCACAAAAAAGGCGTACGCCTCCTGTTTTCAGCAAATCAGGGCAGATAACGATATCATTCCAGATTATGGTTGGCTAGGAGCCTGCCATGCGGTGAAGTTCATTTTTAAGAGTGTGTGGAATTGACTGTGCGATAGACGACGCAGTCATCTGCAAATAGGCGAATGTGCGATGAAACTGACTGTGGGAGATCATTAATATATATTAGAAACAACAAAGGTGCTAATACCGTACCCTGTGGGACACCAGAGATGACATGCGCACTTGAAGAGTAGTGGTTGTTAGCGTATACCGTCTGTGAGCGATCTGTTAAGAAGTTCTTAATCCATTGAAGTATAAGTGGGTGGAAGTGGAGCGCTGATAATTTTTTAAACAGCAATGAGTGTGATATCCTATCAAAGGCTTTTGATAGGTCGAGGAAGATAGCATCGCATTCAGTGTTGTTATCTAAAACGAGGCTGATGTGATGCGTGAACGATGCAAGTTGGGTTTCGCAGGAAAAACCCTTTCGGAACCCGTGCTGATTGTGGAAGAAGAACTGGTTGTTTTCCAAGAACTGGATCACGTGTTTGTAGACGACATGCTCTATGAGTTTCGACGGGACGCTTGTTAGTGAAACTGGTCTATAATTCGATGGAGTGTGTGGGTCGCCTGCCTTAAAGATGGGAATGATTTTGCCTGTCTTCCAGTCACGGGGAATGTCACCTGTCTCTAACGATTGGTGAAACATAAATGACAGGAAGAGTGAGGATATGTCTCTGGTCTGTTTTAAGACTTTGATGTTTATACTATCAAGGCCGCATGATGAGGTATTCTTAAGAGAGTCGATGAGTTTAGCGATACCATGCGGGCTGACGGATATACTTTCCATGGTGGGATATGGGGGCGTAGAGAGTTCTGTGTGCGCAGTCCTAGTGGAGTCACTCGTGAAGACGGAAGAGAAGAAGTTGTTAAATACATCCGCAGAGTCGCCTTCCGGCACTGGGTGTCCCTCAGAGTCCACCAATTGGAGTTGTGAATTAGAACGTGGGTTTATCATTTTCCAGAACTTTCTAGGGTTATTTGACATAATCTTGGGGAGTTTAATATTGTAGAACTTTTCCCTTGCATTACATAAGGAACATCTGTATTTCTGAGCGATCAGCCTGTAGCTGTTCCACAGGACGGGATTACCCAGAAAGCGAGCCTGCCGAAAAAGGCGTTGTTTTTTCTTTCGCAGCAAGAAAACATAAACAAAATACAGAAGCCGACACTGAAGATTTTTGTTTAAGTTTAATTTGTACAAGCTTGTACAAATTAAACTTAAACAAAAATCTTCAGTGTCGGCTTCTGTATTTTGTTTATGTGATCTACAGGACTTGACTCCCCTCTTCGTATACGCATCTTTCGCAGCAAGTGTAATGTGCGAGTGAACCAAGGAGCATCGGCTCGATTACGTATAGTCGTTGTAGGTATATGGGTTTCCACTAAAGAGAGCAACTTTGTTTTGAAGGCAAACCAGTTGTCTTCTACAGTGCGACTCACGCATTCCACCGAGAATCTATCATAAAAGTGGCGTAGTTCGTTCCGCATCGCATCAAAGTCACCTCTTGAATATAGGAGAATGCGTCTAACAGAGGTTGACCTATTGGTTCTCGGTATGGTCATCCTAGCGGTGATCATGCAATGATCGCTAAGGCCATCGTCTGTCGACAGGTTATCAAGAATTCCGGGTTGTGACGTGAGCAGAAGGTCTAGAGTGTGAGGCGCAAAAGGTGGATTCCTTGTTGGGGAAAGGATCATCTGTGTTAGGTTCAGGGTAAGGCACAGTTCGACGAAATTCTTATCATCGGTGCTAGTACCGTGTGGTTCACTTGACGTCCAGTCAATGTTAGGATAGTTGAAATCCCCAAGTATGAGAAGGTGGTGACGTGGGAAACGATTAATGAGCGAAGCGGTTTCGTTGTGAAAGATGGTGGCAAATTCACGATTACCTTGGGGGGGGGGGGGGTAACACACACCAACAAGAACAGGTGGATGAGTGCATTCTAGTGATACCCAGCACGTCTCTGAGTTACTGTCGACATGAATCATATGCGAGAGCAGATTAGACTTCACGGCCAGAAGTACGCCGCCTCCCCTCCCTGACACACGATCAGTACGATAAATAGTATATGCGGAAGATTGACGGAATATTTCGTGATCTCTAATAGTATTCTGGGACAGCCACGTTTCTGTGATGGCAATGAGGTCAGGGCTGTGGTCGTCGATAGCAGAGGATAGAACATCTACTTTTGACATCACACTACGTATGTTTGTGTAGAAAAGCGAGAGACCAATGTCTTCTAGCCGTGAAGTCAGGACTGGACAGCTCGAAACTAGTTATGGAGCACGTTTCCCAGTATTTATTTTTTTGACAGAATTCGTGGAACAATCGTACTCGTACCGCTTGTTGTCGACATGCAGTGTGTTGAGACGCAACTTATATGGTGATGACAAAGACTTTGCAAAAGTGAAGAGGTGTTTTCTAGCCGTACGTATGACTGCTGGATAGTCGTCATGACGTCGCCTTACGTCATGTAGTTGGCTCTTTTGAGGCGACAGGCCTAAAGAACTCATTATGACTCCAGCAGCGCTCTCGGACATTACCACCATCACGATCACGTTCATCATCGCCATCGCCGCTCCGATCATTCCCGTCATCTCTCATCGTCATCACTCATCATTGTCACCACTCATATTAGCCCCCTTAGCTATGGGGTAGCGTTCCACTCCTAGAGTGGAACCCCCCCCCCCCCTTCATCATCAGGATATATATGTTGTTGTTGTTGTTGCAATATCCCACTGCTTGATTGAAGTTGTGTTCAATGGGAACTTTTAGACGTGGACCGACTGGAAAAGCGCCACCAAAGCCAAGGCAGCTCACATCTTACACCACACGCGGGGGACGGGAGGAGGTCCTCCCTCCGAAAGAATCGCTCTCTGAGCTGGAAGAGCGGCTCGCCTCTGTGATAGGGCAACTGGCGACGACCGGGATGCAGGAGACTCGGGATACGGGCACTGCCGGCCTCGGAGTCCGCATCAACGGTCATTTATATGGCACCGCCCGAGGCCGCTTCTGCCTCACAGAGCAATGAAGGCAGGTCGACGTGTACATAGGTTTCGACCGCGTTGGCCTCGATAGCAGCCACGCGAAGTAACTTGCAGCCATCTCCGTTAAATGCTCTCGCTAATCGACAGACCATACGACTGAGTCTGAGCAGTCGCTCGTGCACCGACACTCAGCCGATAGCGTCGTTCACAAGCGACACGTTTAGAAGACAAGGAAATACAAAATGCTTGGTGCCGTCGTTACGTGACATCACGCATCACGTGCCATCGGTTGCAAACGACTCGCTAGCTCGTGCAGTGCACCCCGCGATTCAAGCTCGCCGCGCCGTCGGATTATCAAAAGTTGCATGTGTCGTTCCCGCAATGTCGATCGAGAGCGAGCAGCGAGCAGTGTCGGTCACGCGCAATCGGTAGCTCGGAAGAGGGACCTTACTATTCTTCGCAATGGTTGGCGCCCGGCGTGCTATGTGGTGAAGTTCTGTTTGTAGAGTGCATGGGTCCTCGTGTCGTAGCTCCCGTAGAAGGCTATTTAGGAGACCATGCTCTTTCCTCAACACCCATTCTTTCGTCCATATCTTCCTCTGTATTGTTTTCTGTGAGAATGTGCCTGTAACCGCTTATCTTCATGGCAATGTTCACTGTCGTCAATGAGAACAGCAAGAGCCACCAATTTTCGCTTTCTTCCATCCATTGCGTATCAAGCGCCGTGCACATAAAATTAATGCTGCGACCTTCAACCACAGCGCGAACGTTGTCCCCGGCATCTGAGATGACAGCATATTGGAACACGATGTGTAGGCATTCCAGAGGGGCGTAGCCTCAGCGCCTTATTATTTACCCTCTCGCTCGTTTAGTTACTGCGCCGTCAGAAAACACGCTCGTGTGAATACACGGTTAACGGCATTAGCGTCACAAAAAAAAAGAAAAAGAAAAGGCGTATACCTCCCGTTTTCAACCAGTCAGGGCAGATAACGATATCAATCGATATGATGGTTGGCTAGAAACGTGCTATGCGGTGAAGTTCGCTTCTAAGAGTGTATATGGCTGCATGTGAAGATTATGTTTATAAGTTTTTCGGCAGTATCTCTTTAACTATACGCTATGCAAGTTGGTCAGCTTTTCTCGCAACCCCTCAGCTTTTTCCCTTTCCCCTCGTGCATAGAAGGGTCTCATTGGGTTGCCGTCAAATGGGGTACCACAACAGCTACACGTGAGGCCATGTGCTGTCTGGAATTTTTCCTCAGCCGCTGTCAGACGTATGTCGGCACAGTTCCTTGAGAAGCCGGCCCAGGACGCACATTCCCTCGAGAGCGTTAGTCGTGACGTTCCCACCTGAGTGAGGCCGACAACGGCGAGGCCTTTCACCATCACCACCAGCCATTTCTTTCTCTCATGCGCACACACGTACTGCCGTAGCATATTACCAAAGTAGTATGCAAGCCACTTTGCAACACAATGGGTACATCCGACGTGCGTCTTCTGTTTCTGTTTAAAAAAAAAACGACAGGTTGACATGAGGAAGTTCGGACATCAATAGGGAAAATTCAATTTCTCGCTAGTTAAATTTCATAAAAGAGCTCAAACGTAATGGCGAAATATCTCCCGAGATAAACGAGATACACATAAATTTTTGTAATACGATTTTTTATCACATTAGGTGAGACAGCGGCCACTTGAAAGACGTCTAAGGTATTTACTACAGAAGTGCAGGTAGGAGTCCGTTGAGCGACGAAACGAAATCAATCAATTCTTGTAACCATGGCCGTTGCCTCCACAGTCGATGTGGCTGCTTCTTATTGCACACCCTTTCACCATCAACACCACCTATTGTCCAGAAAAATAATTGCTTACAGAAGAGGCGGACATTCATGACTTGTACGGATAACATCCCTCGCGAGACCCCGATACTTCACGAGTTTTCATTCTAATGTTCCACCAAATTGTGCCTTCAATGCTTCTATTTGGGCCAGAAGGTTCTGCATCTCTGTATCGCGAATCTCTTTTTCCTTCCGCAGTTTTTCCTGGGCTTTTTGCTCTTCTAGTTTTTCTCGGTTACGCTCTTCACGCAATCTACGCACTTCAGCCTCTAGGCTATTCACTTGAATCTTTAACTCATGAATGAAAAAAGCATGCTTCTCCAGCGTCATGTGATGTTGCATTTCGTCATCGCCTGCCTCGAATGCACATCCCAAAGAGGCCATTTTGCAAAGCTTCGGTGTCTTACGGCAACCGGCGCCATGTTCGTCCAACTTCCCACGTCGAATGTTTTCTTGGTTGCAGAACCGACACGTGACTGGGTATTCCGCACAGTTCTTAAAATGATTCCCAATCTCGGAAACGAAATAGTTCCCATGGCAGAAACGGCATTCCTGCGTACGTCTCACACATTCATCCGTCAGGTGTTTAGGCAGGTGCACGTTGGGGACAATAGAAGAGCACTTGTTGGGACATTGCGTCGGGCGTCGAGGGCAGGTACGGAGATGGACGGCGCACTCACGAGCGATGCTCGTCTGATATTTGCAGCCAAACCTTGAACCGGGACAAAGCAAGATGTCGTCAAGTGGAAGATGTTCCTTATCGAGCAGACACTTCTTGCAGGTGCTAGTATTGTAGGTCGTGGACATCCAGACGTCGATTGATGAACGTCCGCAACTTGCACAGGTATCTACGGGATGCAGCAAGGGTGGGTCCGTGGAGTCCAGCGACGATGGTGGGGTACAGCGCACGGCGGGCATTTTGGAAGCTACCAGACTTCACGGGATGCAACTTGAAGCAATGAGTCCCAAGCGAACGTCTGATCTCAACAATAGCAGCTGGAAGTGGCACCTGAGCGTCGGCTAGAAGATACCATATCAGTCGCTATAGCAACGAGTGTACCGCAGATAGGCAGGGACGACGATCTACAGTCAAGCACAGCTGACGCATGGCTTTATCTACCGTTGCTTGTAATGCGGTATACCTGCTTTGCCAGAAAACTTCACACAGCTCGTCGCGATTAGTTCTACGTTTGTTATTTGCTCTGGATGCACCCGTACACTGATACTTTGGCTTTTTATCAGGGCACCCTCGTTGGGAAATTTGGAGAACATGTCAACGGAATTTTCTCCCGGTGTTTGCTCTACTCATATTCCCTTTTGGTGCAAGACACGCTCTCATTTCACCAATAGCAACCGTATGAGTATGCAGTTAGGTCCGCCATTCATGTGCCCCTATATATCGTGCTATTGTCATTTGCGGTAGAAAGCAACTGTGAACGTAATGTTATACAGCGTAAACCTTTCGCATTAGAGTCTTAAATTGCAAAGAAGAACAAGAGAAACATCGCACAAACAAATGTTTTGCAATTATTTGACTTTATAGTTGAATCACCAACTATGCCAATGCTTGCTCTTAGTGCTTAGAAGCGTAGAAAGTCCTGCGAGTCGAGAGGTACGGAAGAAGAGAAGGGAAGTGCATCAGGACGAGAGCCGCCGATATATCGAACCGAGATTGCTCTTCACCTCGGTTCTTAGTACAGTCGACCTGCGTTTATTCGGACTTCATTTATCCGAATCCTGCGCTATCAGTCCGGAAAGCGTGGGGACGGATTTCTCGCCATGTATTTCGCCGTCGTTTACCCAGACTTCAGCTTCCGGACTCGGACAAGAATTCCAGGGAACACATGTGACTAATACCCAACAATCGGATTCAGTTACTTGGCCATTGTTCAGGAAGAACACTTGGCCCACACCTAGTCAAGCGAGGTCGAGAACCCTGGTCGTGGCCACCTTTTACTGACACAAAGAGGGTGCGTCTAGAAAGCATTTTGCTTCCATTCCGACTTTGCACGTTACACAAAAGTAATCCACTGAGCAGTCTGGTCATTTCAGACTGAGAAGGTCCGCAACGAGGACCCCTGCGCTGCAATCACAGATGTCGACATCGTCAGTGTCGTCGCTTTCAATACTGTTCAAGAAGAATCTGCTGATGAAAGCGGGGATGCACCAGCTGTGACGGTAAAAAATGCGTGGGCGGCACTGAGAACAACGCTTTCAGTTGCTTTCAGTCAACACAATTTTCTTTGTAATAAAGATGTTCTTATGGGATCACTCTGGATTTTCGTGTTTTACCTATCCGCTTTCCCCGCTATCCGGACGTTTTCACAGGAAACGCAGCCGTCCGGATAAACGCGAGTTGACTGTACCTGAATTTAGTATGACGGGTTACATAGCGGACTTGTGCGTAACGCGTTACTAGTAATTGCGCTACTTGTAATCAATTACTTTTTGGCTAATATTTCGAGTAATCAGTTACTTTAATGCCAAAGTAGTAGTAGGAGGGGGTGCAGTATAAGCATGGGTGAGATTTACAAACCTGGACCCCTGACACCTGCCCTGAGCCCTGCGCGTATTTTTCCCCATGCTGCGCGTGTGCGGAGGGTTGTCCGCGCGCTTATCGGCGGGGGTGGGCTGCGCGTGCGGTTATCGTAGCGTATTTTTCAGCCTGGGCTGACTTCTTTGGTCATACGTGGGCCGACTTCACATATTTTTTCCAGCTACAACAGGTGTGCAGTAGGCTGTTTGCATGCAAAGGATAGCCATACACAAAAGCACAAGTGAAAATATATTTATTAAAATCAATAGTGCAAGGAATTATACTGTGACTCTGTGTGAAGGAGAAAAACCCAGCCAAAAAAAACCTGATGCAAAAGAAACACAATACATCTAACAAATAATATACTTATTAAAGGTATGATACAATAGCATTGAATAGGTATCACAGATCAAACACAATATTGTTTATTAACTCGAATCAGAAGTGGTAACACATTTAATCAAAGAAGATATTCTTCATCAATACGATTACAATCAAAATTACAAGTTTTATTATAAAAGCCTGAGACGTGAGAACCTGATAGATGTAAGTAATTTCGAGCACAATATGGAAGCTAAGTTTAATATTCCAACATGATGCAAATTTAAGTAATCAGTTTCTTATGAAGTGAATAGCACAGACATAAGGCAATAATTCGAATCAACACATAGCATTCATATAGAACCAATCATCCAACATGTAGGGAAATAATAGCTACATCATATCAAGACGAGAAACGATCACCACATTGAATCAAAGAAGATATTCTTAATCAATATGATTATATAAACAAAATTATAAGTTGTGTTATAAAAAGTACAATATTCCTATATGTGAGAACCATTAGTGTAATTAACTGTGAACAGTAGAGACCCTGGAAGACTATGGGACACGAACACAAGAGGAAATAAAATAAAATCAAAACAAAATAGTAATCTATCATTCAGAAAATCAGAAGAAAAAATCAAACTCATCAGAAAATAGATATGTTAAAAATGAACTTCACCGCATAGCACGCTCCTAGCCAACAACCAGATCTAATGACATCTGCCCTGATTTGTTGAAGACGGATGCCGATAGATGTATGGAAGACTATGGCACACGAACGACAAGAACACAAGAGGAAATAAAATCTATACCACTACAAAGAAGATATTCTTAATCAATATGATGACAATCAAATTACAAGTGTATTATAAAAAGTCTAATATTCCTATACGTGAGAACCATCATTGCAATAGCGTGAATATCTGTCATAACATTTCGAGCGCAATAGGGAATCTCAGTTTCATATTCCCACATTACTCAACTTTTAATTAGTCCATTTCTTATTAAGTGAACAGCATAGGCGTAAGGAAATAACGAGAAACAACACAATCAACAGCTACAACTAATAGAGAGCCAAACCTGCGCACCATCCAACACATAGAGAAATAATAGCTAACCAATCCATCAAAAGGCGAAATAGCACAGACTTAACACTATAGCACAGACTTAACGCTGAAGAACAGAGGAACACGCGGCGACACGTAAACAACATAGGAAAATAATCTATCGTTGAACCATTATAAAATCGACCAATATACAATTTTCATTCTAACAAACACTACGAACCTTAATGGAGGTATCCAAGACGTAGAAAATATGTACTGTTTTCATCTCGGTTTTCACTCTTTTCCTCAAAGCCGGGAGACTTTATGTCTCTATCTATATGACCAAAGCACTGCGCATGCTTTATCACTCAAAAGGTTGGCGGCTATATTCCTTCGTCCAGCAAACAGAACGCTCTAGAGGTCAGATAAGATAGTTCAAAGGCGATATATTTTATTGTGCAGTGCAAATAGATGCCGATATTACTCGTTGGGATCACTATCTTTTCGCATCCTTTCCTTGAAACGGAAATCTTTTGTCAAAGTGGTTGACAAGTCGACTAAGTTTGTACAGATGCGATATTCTTATTGAACATGTAGAGAAAGTCCAAATTATTAAATGGTAGCAACAATACTCAATCAAAAACGAGAAACAAATTTAATTACATCAATTTTTGTAATATCTTGCAACAGAAATTTCTAATGAACCACACAGAAATATCAAATGTGAAATGCAACTCAGAGTTATGAGGCAGGACTTACTTATGTTAATCGAGTGAACAGTTGAAACAAATACAAGACAATAATTATTTCAGGCAGTGACTTCACAACGTATAGAATATCAATCGAGTGAACACTTGAAACAAAGTCAAAACAATAATTCTCACGACAGGTGGAGATTATAGCATTCTAACCAGATAATAAAATTTTAATCAATAAAATGAGCATAGATATGCTTTTAATGAAGTGTAGACGTGCACTTGAAAACAGAAGAGACATTTGCTCTACATTGAAAGATGGACAGATTTTGTACTCGCTGCCATAAATCATGAGAAGATGTGATAAAAAACTGCTTCAAAAAGGAAGAGCCGCGAAACGATTCCATTATCGCTGCCTTTCAATATGTCCTAGACATGGTCGTATTCGGAGATATGGTACAAATTACAGAACTGAAGGTGGCAAGAATTTATATGCCGAATCTACAATACTTATAAAAATATCTGCACATCAACGTCGGAAGGGCCACTGGGATTGATGGCGAAGTTTTTGAGGTTTGCTAACGAAGAATTGAAATACACTAGACCAGATGTGATTTCAATCATTGCAATGGGTATTGCATTCATCAAGAAAGCAGTCAGATCAAATTATCATATACAAGCGGTCTATATCGCACGATTCATTACGGATTTGTTGGAATCAGCCGTGTCTTGTGACCGTTTGTGCGGTCTGCATTAACTTGCAAATGCAGACCGCACAAACGGTCAGAAGTACGAATTCCAACTTTACCATCAAGATCAACGCAGACGTAGACTGTAACTCATGCAACGTTATCTATGTAATCCAATGCAACACATGCCGGGCCCACTACGTGGGTCAGACAAAAACTTCTTTCCAAATAAGATTCAACAATCGCCAATCGGATGTTACCAAGAAACCTAATCTTCACGTCTCACGCCATTTCAAACAACCAGAACATTCATTCAACGAAGCCTCAGTTTTTATTCTCCAGTCGAACTTTATCTCCGACCGCTCCCGGAAACAACGGGAATCCTACCTAATTTACAAATTCCGATCGGCCATTAACGACGACCCTGGCATGCTGTCAACAATAAGAAGTTTAACAACCTACATAAGACCCTGTTGCCTTTTCTCGTTTCAGCCGGATCAAAATCTCCACTGACCCACAAGGACGATGACCCCACTCCTGGACCTGACACAAAAGCGCTCTGAATCCCCGCCAGGTGGCGGGGATTTCCCCCAACCGACCACGTCATTCTCAAGCCCCTTATCAGCCTCGTGACCACATTTAGCTCTTTTGCCCCGAAGAAGGCGGAGCTTCCGCCGTAACGTAGACATCCTCCCTAACTTTTATAATTTTTAAGTTTTAATAACCCCCTTTTTTGTTACTTTCCCTACTTTCGTCTTGTGTCTCCCATTTATTTCAACTATAATTACGTAGCCGTCCAATACAACTCCAACTTTTCAAGATATATATATATATATAGATTAGAAGCTTAGGAGGGCGGTTGACCACGACAATGAAATAAGCAGGAAAAATCAGAAGACGACAAAGAGCTTACAGGAAAACACAAAGGGGAGTTTATTAAGACATATAGGGATAGGGGTCGACGTTTCGGCAGTCAGCGCTGCCTTCGACGGGACTGGGGTTTGGTGACAAGAACAAGCTTTATATATGGGAGAGGGTTATGTACAAGGGAAAGAGAGCAGCGCATGCGCTTTTGTCATGACTAACATAGGTTGGTGACTAAGTGAAAGGGGAATGACCGGGTCTGTGCAGCAGGACCTTGAGGAAATACCCGTGAGCCTGAAAAAGAGACAAAAGAGTGTATGTATTGTGCTGGATTAGGAATGCAGGTTGCGAATAGTAGAAAGGATTCCTGGATCTTCGTTTATCTGACACTGAAATTTATGAATGAGATAAGACTCGCGCTGTTCCCTGAGCCGCTTGGAAAGAAAGCCTGACTGTAGGATGAAAATAGATATATTGGTAATTGAGTGTCCTGGTTTACTGAAATGGCGCGACACTGGCAGATTAGGTTTCTTCGCGACGTCAGATTTGTGGTTATTGAATCGCGTTCTAAATGAAGTAGCTGTCTGTCCGATATATTGGGCGTTGCATTCATTACATTGAAGAAGATAGACAACATTGGAAGAATTACAGTTAAAGTCGCCATTAATGTTGACCCGATAATTTGAATTGGCACTATCTGCAGAGTTAGCGGCTTGCATTGATTTACAAATTTGGCATCTAGTTGCATTACAAGGGTGGCAACCAATGTTATTTTCTGGAAGTTTGTTAATTTTGGCATTTACTAGTCTGTCTTGGATGTTCCGCGCCCGGCGATAACTTACGCGCGGTGGCTGTGAGAATATTTCCTTCATCCGATCAGATTGTGAAAGAATTGTGTAGTGGCGGTTGAGTATCCGGCTAATGTTAGGAACGCTGCCATTGAATGTGACAGTGAGATTTACTGCAGAATTACCATTGGCTCGAGGAGATCTTTGGAGCAATTGTTGGCGATCTGTGGATCTTGCTCTGGCTATAGCGTCTTTAACAAGTTTGTCCGGGTATTCACGATCAATGAAGGTTTGTTCTAGTCGTTGGAGATGGTTGTCTAGTTCGGCATCGTTAGTGCATATTCTGCGGTAGCGCAATGCCTGACTATAAGGTATGGCTAATTTAGTATGCCTTGGATGGCAACTGCGGAACGATAAGTATTGCTGAGCATCTGTAGGCTTCCGGTATAAGTTGGTTGAGATGCCGCCGTCTTGTAACTTGACTTCCACATCCAAGAAGGTAACAGTGGAGGCGGAGTAGTGGGAGGTAAATTGAATGTTAGGCTGAATTTGGTTGAGCCGGTTGATGAACGTGAGAAGGTCGCTTTCAGAATGAGGCCATATGATAAAAATATCATCTAAAAATCTCTTGTACACAAGTGGTTTCAACACGGAACATTCGAGAAATGTTTCCTCCAGGGATGCCATGAAGATATTTGCATAGTTGGGGGCCATTCTCGTGCCCATAGCTGTCCCGTTAACTTGCAGATAGTGCTTGTTATCAAATTCAAAGTTATTGGAGGTCAAAATAAGTGTTAGCAGTTCGGTGAGGACAGTAGGATCATACGGCTGGTCAGGTTGATTTTTGTATGCTGAAACGGCCGCTGCTATACCATCTGCGTGGGGAATATTAGTGTAAAGGGACGTGACGTCTAACGTTGCCAAGAGACAGCTTGAGGGAACGGTTACTTGCGATACAGTTTGAAGGAAATGGTTGGTATCTTTGACGTAGGAAGGTAATTTAGGGGGGATAGATTTGAGAACGTGATCGACGAAGGACGATATATTTTCTGTAGCGGTACCGTTACTGGACACAATTGGTCTTCCGGGATTGCCTGGTTTATGTATCTTAGGGAGCATGTAAAATCGGCCTGGTTTAGGGTCTTTAGGAAGTAAGTATTCGTAGAGCGCATCGCCAATTTTCTTAGTGGTCTTTAACCGTTTTAGTGTTTTACATATATCTGCGGCAATTTCATTAGTGGGGTCGGATTCGAGAGGTTTGTAAAAGTCTGCACAATTAAGTTGACGGAGTCCTTCCGCCACATAAGCTTGCTTATCCATTACGACTATGGCACCTCCTTTATCAGCCTGTTTGATGATGATACCTTCGTTGCTTTCTAGCGCGGACAAGCTTTGCTGTTCTGCTTTCGTAAGATTGTGCCGGAATTTCCGATTGTTTGAGCTTGCATAAGTACTGAGAATATCTTTCTGAACAGCTTTGATATACATATCAAGACTTTTATCTCGGTTCGGGTTGGGAGTAAAATCGGATTTTATACGGAAAGGATTTAGATTTGATTGCGGTTTGTCGTAGAAGTATTCCGTAAGGCGTAGTCGCCGCGCAAAGTTGTCAAGATCCAGATGTAGCTGATATTCATCGATTTTACTGTTATTGGGACAAAACGATAATCCCTTCTCCAGTAGAGAGATTTCCGCGGGTGTAAGGTCACGGGAAGAAAGGTTCACTACGCTAGATTTGGTTAGTGTGGGGATGTCGGGGGCAAACTGGCTGTTGCTGTCTAACGGAGTATCTGGACGTAGTTGTGAAGTATTGCTACTGGCTTCGGAATTAGAGGATGCCGAATCTGTGGAATTATTATGAGTTGGAGGGCAATCGATTTTGTCTCTAAATAATTTCTTTTGCTTTCGGAGCTTCAGGTGGACGTTTTTCTTTTGGAGGAATTTGTCTAACTCTGATCTATGAGAATGTGACAACGGGGTAGTGCTGTTAATGGCGTCGGCGTCTTCGGATAGAGACTGGATAGTATCTTGGCAGTGAGAAATTAGAATTTTAGTTAGGTCTAAAGATGCTTTGTTAAGAATGGACAGCCATTGCACATTGCGTTCATGGTTCAGGGGGAAGGTTGATGTTTTTTGGATTTCTAGCCCACGCGGAATTCTGTCGTTTTCATGATAGGTAGCCAAAGTATCACGGTGGGAGGTGTAGCGTGCAACTTTATCCGCGATTTTTCTGAGCTTAAAAAACGCCTCAGTGCTACTGCTGATAATTTGTGGAGAGTGAATTGGTACTGACTCACCGGCTAGTCAATCCTGCTGCTTGGATCGTGACGATTTCTCGGCACGTGTGCTTCTTTGTGTCCATGCTGCAGCCTCCTGAAGTGTCGGCCATACGGGGTCCGGCGTTCCAGTGCTTGCTGTACGTGTGGGTAGGTGACGGAGCAGCCGGGGTACCTACCCACCTACCCACCTACTCACCTACCCACACGTACAGCAAGCTCTGGAACGCCGGACCCCGTATGGCCGACACTCCAGGAGGCTGCAGCATGGACACAAAGAAGCACACGTGCCGAGAAATCGTCACGATCCAAGCAGCAGGATTGACTAGCCGGTGAGTCAGTACCAATTCACTCTCCACAAATTATCAGCAGTAGCACTGAGGCGTTTTTTAAGCTCAGAAAAATCGCGGATAAAGTTGCACGCTACACCTCCCACCGTGATACTTTGGCTACCTATCATGAAAACGACAGAATTCCGCGTGGGCTAGAAATCCAAAAAACATCAACCTTCCCCCTGAACCATGAACGCAATGTGCAATGGCTGTCCATTCTTAACAAAGCATCTTTAGACCTAACTAAAATTCTAATTTCTCACTGCCAAGATACTATCCAGTCTCTATCCGAAGACGCCGACGCCATTAACAGCACTACCCCGTTGTCACATTCTCATAGATCAGAGTTAGACAAATTCCTCCAAAAGAAAAACGTCCACCTGAAGCTCCGAAAGCAAAAGAAATTATTTAGAGACAAAATCGATTGCCCTCCAACTCATAATAATTCCACAGATTCGGCATCCTCTAATTCCGAAGCCAGTAGCAATACTTCACAACTACGTCCAGATACTCCGTTAGACAGCAACAGCCAGTTTGCCCCCGACATCCCCACACTAACCAAATCTAGCGTAGTGAACCTTTCTTCCCGTGACCTTACACCCGCGGAAATCTCTCTACTGGAGAAGGGATTATCGTTTTGTCCCAATAACAGTAAAATCGATGAATATCAGCTACATCTGGATCTTGACAACTTTGCGCGGCGACTACGCCTTACGGAATACTTCTACGACAAACCGCAATCAAATCTAAATCCTTTCCGTATAAAATCCGATTTTACTCCCAACCCGAACCGAGATAAAAGTCTTGATATGTATATCAAAGCTGTTCAGAAAGATATTCTCAGTACTTATGCAAGCTCAAACAATCGGAAATTCCGGCACAATCTTACGAAAGCAGAACAGCAAAGCTTGTCCGCGCTAGAAAGCAACGAAGGTATCATCATCAAACAGGCTGATAAAGGAGGTGCCATAGTCGTAATGGATAAGCAAGCTTATGTGGCGGAAGGACTCCGTCAACTTAATTGTGCAGACTTTTACAAACCTCTCGAATCCGACCCCACTAATGAAATTGCCGCAGATATATGTAAAACACTAAAACGGTTAAAGACCACTAAGAAAATTGGCGATGCGCTCTACGAATACTTACTTCCTAAAGACCCTAAACCAGGCCGATTTTACATGCTCCCTAAGATACATAAACCAGGCAATCCCGGAAGACCAATTGTGTCCAGTAACGGTACCGCTACAGAAAATATATCGTCCTTCGTCGATCACGTTCTCAAATCTATCCCCCCTAAATTACCTTCCTACGTCAAAGATACCAACCATTTCCTTCAAACTGTATCGCAAGTAACCGTTCCCTCAAGCTGTCTCTTGGCAACGTTAGACGTCGCGTCCCTTTACACTAATATTCCCCACGCAGATGGTATAGCAGCGGCCGTTTCAGCATACAAAAATCAACC
Source organism: Ornithodoros turicata (assembly GCF_037126465.1). Taxonomy (NCBI): domain Eukaryota; kingdom Metazoa; phylum Arthropoda; class Arachnida; order Ixodida; family Argasidae; genus Ornithodoros; species Ornithodoros turicata. Next base: position 162,072,529 of record NC_088201.1, read on the forward strand.
TGACCAGCCGTATGATCCTACTGTCCTCACCGAACTGCTAACACTTATTTTGACCTCCAATAACTTTGAATTTGATAACAAGCACTATCTGCAAGTTAACGGGACAGCTATGGACACGAGAATGGCCCCCAACTATGCAAATATCTTCATGGCATCCCTGGAGGAAACATTTCTCGAATGTTCCGTGTTGGAACCACTTGTGTACAAGAGATTTTTAGATGATATTTTTATCATATGGCCTCATTCTGAAAGCGACCTTCTCACGTTCATCAACCGGCTCAACCAAATTCACCCTAACATTCAATTTACCTCCCACTACTCCGCCTCCACTGTTACCTTCTTGGATGTGGAAGTCAAGTTACAAGACGGCGGCATCTCAACCAACTTATACCGGAAGCCTACAGATGCTCAGCAATACTTATCGTTCCGCAGTTGCCATCCAAGGCATACTAAATTAGCCATACCTTATAGTCAGGCATTGCGCTACCGCAGAATATGCACTAACGATGCCGAACTAGACAACCATCTCCAACGACTAGAACAAACCTTCATTGATCGTGAATACCCGGACAAACTTGTTAAAGACGCTATAGCCAGAGCAAGATCCACAGATCGCCAACAATTGCTCCAAAGATCTCCTCGAGCCAATGGTAATTCTGCAGTAAATCTCACTGTCACATTCAATGGCAGCGTTCCTAACATTAGCCGGATACTCAACCGCCACTACACAATTCTTTCACAATCTGATCGGATGAAGGAAATATTCTCACAGCCACCGCGCGTAAGTTATCGCCGGGCGCGGAACATCCAAGACAGACTAGTAAATGCCAAAATTAACAAACTTCCAGAAAATAACATTGGTTGCCACCCTTGTAATGCAACTAGATGCCAAATTTGTAAATCAATGCAAGCCGCTAACTCTGCAGATAGTGCCAATTCAAATTATCGGGTCAACATTAATGGCGACTTTAACTGTAATTCTTCCAATGTTGTCTATCTTCTTCAATGTAATGAATGCAACGCCCAATATATCGGACAGACAGCTACTTCATTTAGAACGCGATTCAATAACCACAAATCTGACGTCGCGAAGAAACCTAATCTGCCAGTGTCGCGCCATTTCAGTAAACCAGGACACTCAATTACCAATATATCTATTTTCATCCTGCAGTCAGGCTTTCTTTCCCAGCGGCTCAGGGAACAGCGCGAGTCTTATCTCATTCATAAATTTCAGTGTCAGATAAACGAAGATCCAGGAATCCTTTCTACTATTCGCAACCTGCATTCCTAATCCAGCACAATACATACACTCTTTTGTCTCTTTTTCAGGCTCACGGGTATTTCCTCAAGGTCCTGCTGCACAGACCCGGTCATTCCCCTTTCACTTAGTCACCAACCTATGTTAGTCATGACAAAAGCGCATGCGCTGCTCTCTTTCCCTTGTACATAACCCTCTCCCATATATAAAGCTTGTTCTTGTCACCAAACCCCAGTCCCGTCGAAGGCAGCGCTGACTGCCGAAACGTCGACCCCTATCCCTATATGTCTTAATAAACTCCCCTTTGTGTTTTCCTGTAAGCTCTTTGTCGTCTTCTGATTTTTCCTGCTTATATATATATATATATATACAGGGTGTCCACGCTAAGTGTGAACAGATTTTTAAAAAATATCTCAATCACTTTTTCCGAGATGAAATCAATTGCAATATAGCATATGCTGAAGGGCACTCCCTAGGGGGGCATTAATAGACTCCTAATGCAATGTCTTAATTAACTTTCAATAATTAACTTTTTAATTATAAAAGCTACGAAGTCGCTCCAATGAGAACATCTGATGTCTTCGGTCACCAGATACCAAAGCCGTTTTCAGAAAAATCCGTTGGATAGATCGTCCGCATAAAATTCGTGAAGGAACGCCATTTTTTTCTTTATTTTATTCTTTGAGCATCTCTAGAGACGCGTCTTTCCTTCGCCCCCAATACGAGAGGATGAAAGAGCACACTAAAAGAAAACAAAAAATGCAGCCCAAGATAAGGGCAGTCGCGATAGAGTCACCCGATAGATTTCTGTTTTTGTTTTGTTTCCGCAAGTTAAATCTAATCTTCGACGCGTGAGGCGGCACTGTGCTCTTTCACTCTCTCACACTGGGGGTAAAGGAAAGCCGCTTCTTTGAAGATGCGCAATAAACCAAATAAAGAAAAAAATGGCGTTCCTTCACGAATTTTTTGTGGACGATCTACCGAACGGATTTTTGTTCTGAAAACTGTTTTGGTATCTGGAGACCGAAGAGATCAGATGTTCTCATTAGAGTACTTTCGTAGCTTTTATAATTAAAAAGTTAATTATTGAAAGTTAATTAAGACATTGCCTTAGGAGTCTGTTAATGCCCCCTTTGGGAGTGCCCTTCAGCATGCTATATTGCAATTGATTTCATCTCGGAAAAAGTGATTGATATATTTTTAAAAATCTGTTCACACTTAGCGTGGACACCCTGTATATAGCATATGTATAGATATGTGTAAAGGTATATGCTATATATATGTATATATATGTGTAATTCGCTGCGTTCACCCTACTAAAATAGTGCAACATATTTTTGCAGCTGGATTTAGGGGATACGTTGGCCTTTCAGCAACCGCACATTTATTGGAATAAGTATTGCAGAAGCTGAGGTATGCCATACCAAACATCGGCAATTTTCTGCTCTCCCCCACCTAACTTTACTGACATCTCTTTCAGCAACGAAACGGGTTAGAATGGTTTTCTATATATTGAACGATAGAGAAAAGACTGTACATTCAAAGCATCATTCAGTTATGGATATGTGGCTTGCCGTCGAGGAGCTATGAGCGCTATGAAACGTGCACTTTTTGTCATATCTGCTGATTTAGCAATTTTTTCTTCAGCGTCCCTTTAAAGTGACACCGTTTTCACTCCGTACAGGTATACTAGAGTGCCCAGACTTTACGTGTGCTAGCAATAAGAGCTGTGACGCGAATGAAGTGGCATCAGTAAAGCTGCAATGTCGCGAGAAAAAATTATGTCGCAAAGAGGGCGCCACCTTACCCCCTCACCATCTGTGGACTGGTTGATTGTAGGAAGCCCCGGGAACCTGCTTTCGTCTTCACTGAAGGTCATTTGCAACATATATTTTTTTCACTGAAATCAAAAAATGTCATCGGCGGACCTTGGCCGATTTAAAATGGAATTACCCCACTGCACTTTTCGCTTTCGTCCGGCAGCACTCCCGTTGTCTCTGGTTCCTATCCCGGATGCCGTAGCTTCCAGTAATGGGAGATCCTTGTGATCCACATTGCTGGGCGAGGTGGCTGGTGCTTCGGCCGTGGTCCTCCTGGTCTTGTTTTATGATTGGAAGTGTGATGTGTCTTTGCACTTAAATAGTGTGGGTGTAGACATGGGGGTCCGCGCTCCTCGCGCCGTGTTGCGTGAAGCTTCCGGCTCTGTGTTTGGTGGGGGCGAGGCCTCCATGTCTCTATGTGCTTCGTAGGCTGGTTGAATTGTTTCAGATGCTGAAGAGGTAGCGAGCTCTCCGGGCGCTTAGTCATGTAGTGCATGACGTCGGCTTCGGGTTCCCCACATTTGCATGTTTGGTGGTTGTCGATGTTAAATTCCGTAAAGTAGCTGGGGAAGCTACCGTGCCCTGTGAGCATCTGATTGAGATAGTGAGAAGTAGGTGCAAGGTTCGTTGCTTGTGATATTTGTAGTATACATTTTTTAATAAGTTTGTTGGGCTCTTCACTTTCCCATGTGTGTTGCCAGTTAGTGAAGGTTTCTTTGTTCAGGAGTTTTTTTATGTAGTTTTTTATGTAAGGGGTCTTAGTCGTGTTTTCTTGGGCTCGAGCTTCATTTGCTAGTTTGTCGGCCAGTTCATTTCCCGTTATTCCTGTGTGGGCGGGGACATATGATGGCTTGATTGTTGTTTGATATTGGGCTGTGATTATTTTTTCTTGCAGGTTGCGTATTCTCGGGTTGCTATGATATGGGTTAGTGAGGGCTCTCAATACTGAGAGGCTGTCTGAGTAGATGGTGACATTCGTTGTGGGTTTGTTGAGGGTACTGCTGCCTATTGCTTTCGATATTGCTAGCATTTCGTCATCAAAGATGTTGCTATTCGCCGATAATCTGTATATTTCGGTATGTATGAGGCTGTTGTGGAATACGCAGAATGCGGCTCCAATCTCCTCGTCCTTTTTTGAGGCATCCGTGAAGACGGAGAGATCCTGATAGTTGATGCTCTCCGGGCTAGTGAAGGGGATCCCCATAAGGGTTGGGGGGTGGGTTGTTGTCGTTCCTATGGGGTATTTTATTATTTTGGGTCCTATGTTTATGCCTAAGATGGAGATCGTTTTTTTTTTCTTTTTTGTAGGATTAGGAAACATTTCAGTTCTCTGTTTGCTTGTAGTGTTATGGTTGGGTGTGGCAGAGGAACGAGAGGGCGTCATTCGAGGTAGTTCTGTATGCCTTGGATAGCTTTAAGAGGGGGATCCGTTGTATGGCTTTTAATTTTCTTACCATGTGGGTGTGTGGGGCAATGCTCCACCATGCTGGTGTTCCGTAAAGTAATATTTTTTCAATGATTGCTTAATAATATTTTTTCAAGATGTCTTGTGGGGTCCTGTACCTCTATTTCTCAAGCGGGACAGTTCTGCGGTCGAAGTTATAACTTTTCGTTTTTCCTCACCTAGGTGTGGGAGAAAACTATGTGCTTTGTCATATCGCACTCCCAAGATTCTGATGCTGTTTACATTGTCGAGTTTTTCCCCGGCCGTTTTAAAAATGGGGAATCTCTTTGAGATGTTCGTGCCACTCTCTATCGTCAGACACTGAGACTTGCTGGCGTTTAATGTGAGTTTGTGTTCCTCTGCCCATGTGCTCACGGAGTAAGAGTTTCCTGTTTCTTCAATTGCTATTCGTGTTTTTCCTGTAGTTGTTATTAGGATGTCATCCGCGTATCCGAAGATTTCACAGTTTTTGGGGCGGGGATTTCGAAGATAGAGTTGATGGTGAAGTCCCATGAGAGTATGCTGAGTGGCGAGCCTTGAGGACACCCCCTGATGTTTGTCTTTTCAATGCTTTGTGTTTTTGTTATCATGATGTGAGTTCGGTCGTTGAGGAAGTCCTCGAGGGTTTGAGTATGTTTTTGGGGAACTCCCATTTGTCGTACACTGTAAACTTTTTCACACCTTTAAAGGTGTGCGCTATGCACATTCAACCTGGTTGCGTAACATTGCATCTCCAGGATGATATCTTACAAAATTTGGAAAGCATTACTAAAGGTAAAGTGTCAGTGCAAATCTTGCTTTCATTAGGTCTTGGATATCGTAGGTACGAGCTAATGCATATATGCATATATCGATAATCGAGCACGCGCAAGTGCCTACAATACTGTTGAACAATGTTGAGATGTTGCAAGACTGAATTTTTGGAGGACAGACAACACTCGAGTAAAGAAAATTAGTGCGAAACCGCACTCCATTATGATGTTACCAAAATTACACCTAAAAAGGCGTGCGCCATGCACGTTATTACACCTTTAAAGGTGTGATAAGATTTAGAGTGTAGGGTTTTGGATATTCGGTTATGTTCGAGGGCATTGAATGCGCCTTCTACATAGAGTGCGGTTACTGTCTTGTGTTCTTTTAGCTGTTTGGCTTGCTTGATGGTGATAGAGAGGTCGTGCAGCATCATGGTGGTGGACTTGGCTCCCACAAAGCCGTATTATGTCTTATGTAGGGGGGCGATATCTGGTGTAGTAGGAAACTCGGTCATGTAATATGCGCTCAAATATCCTCGCCAGGATGGGGAGTACTGTGATGGGTCGGTATGACGTGGGGTCGCTTGAGTCCTTGCCATTCTTGACGGGCCATTTTATTCTCCCTCGTTTCCACTCTCTCAGATATTTCCCCTGGCAGAGGCAGGCATTCATCAGCATAAGTATGAATTTCTCATGTGCCCTCGTTAGGCAGCGAGTGAGCGGATAATTGATGTCGCCTGGGCCTGTGGCCGTATCTGCTGCTGTCTTCACTGTGGCTCTCCTCAGTTCGTGTGGTGTGATGTCTGGTTCTTGTGGCCCTGGGCTGTTCTTGATGTTGGTTGTTGTGGTATATGGTTCTGGGCTGTGGGTGGCCGTGGGTCACCGCAGACAGAGCGGTATATTAAGTAGAGTGATTCTTCCACTGTTGTGGTCATTTCTCCTTGGCTGTTTTTAACTGGCAGACATTTGGGAGGAGCTGATATTCCGTTTTGGTCATTTTGCAGGCTTCTGCGATGGGTTTTTGGAGGTTAGTTGTGCCAGTTTTGCTTGTTTTGCTTTTTGTTTTGCTTGGATGATGCCCTTTTTACACACTGCGGTTGCTCGTTTGTAGAGTAAGAGGGAGGGGGGGGAAGGCGTGGCCTGTGTCCTCTTCTCCTGTCGTAGCCGTCGCCTGTGCCTTCTCACCTCTTTTCGTTGTTCGTCTAGTTCTGTTGTCCACCAGTCGTCTGTGTGGTGGTGCATTTTGATCCATCTCGTTGCTGCCTCTTTGTATGCTGCTATTCTTTTTCTTAGGGCGTAGAGTGCGGCATCAGGGTTAAAGGGACTATGAAATGATTTTTTTCTCGTTTTCATCAGAATCTAAACCCTTTTCCGAGTCTAGAACCAAAATTTTACCTTCATCACGCGAGGAGTATTCTCGGGAGCGAATGTAAACGGAGCGGCCAAGGGAGGACAGCTGGGGCAGCGCCGTGGCGAGCTGCCGAGCGGAGACACAGCGGGCAACTTGACGGGACCACGGCCGGCTCGGCAACACGTCATCGTGACGTGTGGCCGAGCCGAAGGATCCCACCAGGAGCATGCGCCGTAGGATCCCGCGTATGCGTTCATCGGGAGAATGCTCCAACTTCAACCCTCAGACGCGACCAGAGACCTTGTGACCTTCTATGTGCGACTGGGCGGCGCCAGCCACAGCGCGCTCGCAGCATTATTTGACATTGCGCAACACCGGTGACGTTATGGGGAACAGAAGCGCGGTCCGTACAGTTACACCATCGACGGGAAAATGTGCGCTGGAGAGGAGGGACGTGGAAGAGACATTTCGGGCGCGCGCTCCTCAGAGAGTGGAGCGATTTCGTCCGGAACAATTTATGGCTTATTAGTTTATCGGCGGGAAGAACAGTTTCCAGCGAAAAAAAGTATAGGCGTTCGGGAAATTTCATGGTCCCTTTAAGGGTAGCTGGGTTGAAGTGTCTGGTGACCCAACCAAACCAGGTATCCCTTTTGATTTCATTCATCATGTGTTCCCTACACTTTTTTGTTGTTTTATACAGGGTGTCCACGCTAAGTGTGAACAGATTTTTTAAAAAATATATCGATCACTTTTTCCGAGATGAAATCAATTGCAATATAGCATATGCTGAAGGGCACTCCCTAGGGGGGCAATAACAGACTCCTAAGGCAATGCCTTAATTAACTTTCAATAATTAACTTTTTAATTATAAAAGCTACGAAGTTGCTCCAATGAGACCATCTGATCTCTTCGGTCACCAGATACCAAAACCGTTTTCAGAACAAAAATCCGTTCTGTAGATCGTCCGCAAAAAATTATTGAAGGAACGCCATTTTTTTCTTTATTTGGTTTATTGCGCATCTTCAAAGAAGCGACTTTCCTTTACCCCCAGTGTCAGAGAGTGAAAGAGCACAGTGCCGCCACACGCGTCGAAGATTAGATTCACTTGCGGAAACAAAACAAAAACACAGGCGCAAGAGGCGATAGTGTGCTCTTTCATCCTCTCGTATTGGGGACGAAGGAAAGACGCGTCTCCAGAGATGCGCAATGAACAAAATAAAGAAAAAAAACGGCGTTCCTTCACGAATTTTTTGCGGACGATCTATCGAACGGATTTTTGTTCTGAAAACGGCTTTGGTATCTGGTGACCGAAGAGATCAGATGTTCTCATTGGAGCAACTTCGTAGCTTTTATAATTAAAAAGTTAATTATTGAAAGTTAATTAAGACATTGCCTTAGGAGTCTGTTAATGCCCCCCTAGGGAGTGCCCTTCAGCATATGCTATATTGCAATTGATATCATCTCGGAAAAAGTGATTGATATATTTTTAAAAAATCTGTTCACACTTAGCGTGGACACCCTGTATATATACTCGCTGGGTTTAGAGAATATATCGAAGGAGAGATAGCGGTGGCCGCTCCAGGAGAATGCGTCGAGGATTTGCCAGCCGTGATATTCTCTTCTATGGTCCTCAGTGACCATTGTCATGTCTATCCATGAAGTGTCTCGTGGGCCGTTGAAGGTGAGAGGGCTATTCCTGTCATTGAGGGGTGTCAGTCCGTTTAAGAAGAGGAAGTCCACGACTGTGTCTCCTCTCTGGTCTGCTACTGGTCCTCCCCAAAGCGGGTTTTTAGTATTGAAATCTCCTATTATGAGGATGTTTTCCTTTGCGTGTTTATCTATGTGGTCCTGTACTTTCCGGAGGGAGTAGAAATCTTTGCTGGATGCCAAATATACGTTTGCTATGGTAATTCTCCTTTCCTTGCACCGTAGGTTTGTGATGTTTATCTCTTTGTGTGATATGATGGGGAAGATATAGTAGTTGTCTGTCTGTATGAGGGTTACCACATCTGCTCCATCCTTGTTTGCAATCGTTGTGTAGCCAGCTCGGGCTAGCATCGGGTCGTTTTGTAGGAGACCCATGTATGGTTCTTGGATGGCCACTATGTTAGGGCGGGAAGTGCGGATCTTGTCCAGCAGGGTAAGGGTCGCAGCCGTAGATTTGTTGAGGTTGATTAGTAATTTGGCAAGCCCTTGTCTTGTCCGGGGCATTTGAGTGTTAGTATGTTAGTGAAGTCTCCTATGTACAGGATGCGTTGTCGGGGTTATTTACCGGGCGTTTCGGTGTTATTTATTGAAGCTCGGCCCTTGCTTGGTCTGCCGCCTCCTTATGTACCGGGTATTGCCTGTCAAAGAAATGATGTTTTGGGTCAAAGCTGGTCTTCCTGTCGGTGTTTGGTCGCCATACCGGCCCTACAGGAGTGGTGGTTGGAACATTGACCCTCGTGGTGGTTCCCACAGTTCGGGCAACGATTTCCCTGTACCAACTCCCTGCAGAACTTTCTGGAGTGGTCGTATAGGAAGCAGGCCGTGCAGCGTCGAATGTTGAGTGTCTCCTCCACCATGTATCGGCTCCAGCCGATCTTCAGATTGCCTCTCTGCAGCAGAACGAGGTAGTGTTTTATTGGGATTGCCACGAAGGTGGTTTGTCGTCCCTGGTGGTTGGCCCTAATGTGGCATACCTCCATTTCTTCCTTCTTCGCCAGGATCCGGTTTTGGAGTTCAACCAAGTGTCATCTTTGGTTATGCCCTCCTCGATGTCTGTGATTTTGACCCGTGGTTTGGTGTTCTCTCCGAGCCTACATGTTGTTTTGTTCTTCAGGTCCTCTGGGGAGGCAGTGTGGCGTGCGAGGGTTTCGAGATCTTGTGGGATTCTAGGATTCAGCTAATATGATTCTTGTCCGTAGGATTTTAAGGGTGGCGTTCTTGATGGTGTGGTTTATCTGTGTGTTTTCTTTCATGTCCTGTACCAGTGTCTGGACCTATATTCCGGGCTTGGTCCGAATGGTTGCGGTTATTGGCCTGAGGGGAGGGGGGGGGGGCTTCTCCCGGGTTATCCCCGCCGTTGGTCTGGCGTAGGTTGGCTGCTTGCGCTTTAACTCGCAGAGCTCTTCTTTAATCTGTGCAGCCTCCTGTTGGATCTCAAGTATGTCTGCTTTCAGCTCGCTCCTCGTTGCGCCTTACGTAGTTCTGTCCTTCGTCCTCCCTCTTTCATTAGTAGGACTTCAATGTTTCTCGCTAGGTCCGAGTAATCCAAAGAAGATATTACTGGTTTGTTTTCTGGCTTGTGTCGGAATGGTTTACTCCACGTCCATATAGGCGTTTAATAGGGGTTCCAGACGGGCTCCTACTTCTGGGCATTTGGTTGCCGTGGGGGTCCACGCTTGTGTCTTGTGATGAGCTGTCGTCGTCGGTGTGGTCGTTTTCCTCAGTCTTGGGTGGCCCGTCATTTGGGTACTGGGACTGCCTTTGAGTGATCTCCGACAGTTCCACAAGTGGTTGTTGCCTTTGCTGGCCGGTGTTCAAGATTAGCTCTTCGTAGTCGTCATATAGCTCCTGGACCTCCCGCCTTAGCCCCTCCTTCCGGATCTTGTTGAAAATTTCCTCTCTTCGTGCATTGAGAGTGTCAAGTGCATGGGGCATTTCCGTGGGGTGGGCGGCTCTGCCAGTCACACTGTCTCTGCTTGCCATGCTGTGTGCCATGGAGGTGTTGTGTTGCGCTGGTGTGTCTGCCATTTTGCTGCTGTTCTCTGTTGTCTCGATTACTGGTATAGCTGATAATTCCGGAGAAAATCTATATCCCTCGATACGTCCTTCTAACTTTGATGCAGTTCGTTGTGTTGTGGGCAGAGGAACGTGTGCCTCCGATTGGTACTTTTGTTATGCGTCTTGAGGTCCCACTTGATAACCTGTCGTACGTGCGCACATTGCCAAACACAGTTGAATCTGACTAGTTTGGTGATTCACGGCTGTTTAGATTGTTTTTGCTTGTTATACCCCTGTCAGATGGACTAATTTAGTTTCGCTTTCAGCAAGTGACACTTGCACTTACCCAAGCACCACAGAAGCTTGGCCCAATATTAGCTGCACATTGGGAATACTGGACCAATATTGGACCAGTATTCCCAAGATTCTGCCAATATTGGCTCACCATTGGGCCTGCTGGCCCTATATTCCCAAGATTCTGCCAATATTGGCTCACCATTGGGCCTACTGGCCCTATATTCCCAAGATTCTGCCAATATTGGCTCACCATTAGGCATATTGGCCCTGTATTCCAAAAGTTCAACCAATATTGGCTCGTCGTTGGGCATATTGGCCCAATGTTCCCAAGATCCCGCCAATATTGGTTCATCAGTGGCCATATTGGCATTTCCCAATATTGGTCCTATACAGGAAATGTTGGCATTTTTTAGAAATCTGGAAAATCAGATATAATAGTTTCCTCAGATTAAACCAGAATCAGACAGATATGTGCAATTTTAGCAAAGCTAAAAGTTCATCCTGCGCAACCGTGGTCCCCAAACTGAGGGTCTGGAACAGCCCAGGTTCTGATGAATTTCGAAATCCAAACCTGTCTGACAAACCGCCACGCTTGGCGCTTCGCTGTGACAGGCCTGGCAACAATGTGCTCTTTCTCTCTCTCTGCTGTGGCGGTTATGAATGCGGCGGTTGTGGCAGCCCTCCACAACTCCCCATAGAGCCCATAGTATAGCTAAATTCACACAACACTGGGCACACGACCAATGAGAGTGCAGCGATTGCTTCCTCAATCCTCCAATCAGAAGTCTTTCCGTCCGGCTCGCAGCCCGACCGGTTCTGGCTGTTGCTGACTTCTGCTTTCCACACTGGCCTGTACCGGCTACTCCTCACCTCTAAGTCTACTAGCTTTCATGCACGTCGTAAAGTTATTCCGTGATTCCCAAACAACTGTGAAAAGTGTCGTAATGAACAAATTTATTTATACTGACACAATCGGCAGGTTGACACATATACGGTACATGCACTGAGCGTACTGAGTCCATTGTGTAGCGCTTCCTAGCACACTGGAACAAAGTTCAAACTTGCAAAACACGCATATCGACACAGCTTATTCCCAGCAACGAACAACTGTCACATACTTGCGCACAATCGCTTGATCATCATGTCCTTGCCCGCTACACGTCAAACATAAAATGCTGCTTCATGAATCGTATTTTCTTGTCACCGCTATGCAGATCTGACGGCGCTCGAACATGTTCATCGAGCCAGAATTCACGACAACACTTCAGTTTGAAATCCGATTGGCTCTTCGTAGACCGATGCTTGTGGCGAGAAACAGTACAACACGATCAAAGGCACCATAATACACGGATAAAACGGCGATCGGCGAACGCACTTGCCTCCCAACGAAAGACACCGCCAACACGGCGCCCACCGTTCAGATTTCAAATGAAACCGCCGAAGGAGAACGCAGCACGCAGGCGAGGAAGCGCGAAGTGCCGTTTTCAAATTCTGGCAACCAATCGGGACACGCTTGTGGCGTCCGACCAATAGAGAGGCACGGATTGCTCAGTGCGCAGTGACACGCATTTTGATACAGATTTTGCGAGAGCTGTGAGGGGCTGGTTGTGGTGTTACTTGCGGCATGTTTCAACAGTTACCTAGGTATAGTAACAGGTCGTTTTCAGCTCTACAAGTCATCCTAGTGTGATATCTGCAAGGATAACCGTTCTCGGTTCCATATGCAAGTAACGTGGAGTATTGAACTGGGCCCGCTTGCACGAAACTTCTGCTAGGATCCTAATCTTGAAGAATTTCCTTTTGGCGCAGCTCTGGCAGTGCATTTTGCTGATAAAAAGTTTACGTCAGTAGCACGCGCCACAAGCACTAGCAAGGCTACGCTTATGGACATTCCTCAAGGTTAGGGTCCTAGCAGAAGTTTCGTGCAAGCGGGCCCTGGTCGCAGCGGCGCGTGTCAAGCTAAAGTTGATACACAACATTCTGCTAGTGGTAAGTGTCGTCTCTACATTTTGTTCCCTATTGCTTATTTGAAGTACCATTGTAACGGGTTGTTCAGACTATACTTTAACTTTAAGTGGAATGCACAGATTAGGGCAGCAAACATTAGGGGTTGCGATTACCAATTATATCCCGGACAGTTTCTTCCCGAAACATGCTAATAGTGGAGCTTCATATAGTGTGCTTTGTTTCTTTTTGAAGGGCTCGACGTCCTCTTTTCGACTACTTTGGTCCCGCAAAATATGTGCAACGCAGAGATGAAGGCTTAGAAGGGAATGCGTCCCCTTGTCATTGTCCTTGGCACTTCCCTTCCTGGGTTCCTCAGCTTCCTTGTCAAGACGTGCGCTTGGTGGCTCGTGTATTAAAATAGACACCTTCACGTCTTTCTACACTGCAACTCAGTTTCCACATTCACCGATAACAATAAAATAAAATAAATAAAAATGAAACGGATTCATTTCACGTGTGCGAACTTCTAACGATACTTGTAACGATAAACACAATGACAATGCGACAACATTGAATGTTCATCTGTGGACACTAATACACGACCAAAATAGTCAGGTATATCTTCGAGGAGTATTCAGGTATATCTTCTGCCAATATTGGCTCACCATTGGGCCTACTGGCCCTATATTCCCAAGATTCTGCCAATATTGGCTCACCATTAGGCATATTGGCCCTGTATTCCAAAAGTTCAACCAATATTGGCTCGTCGTTGGGCATATTGGCCCAATGTTCCCAAGATCCCGCCAATATTGGTTCATCAGTGGCCATATTGGCATTTCCCAATATTGGTCCTATACAGGAAATGTTGGCATTTTTTAGAAATCTGGAAAATCAGATATAATAGTTTCCTCAGATTAAACCAGAATCAGACAGATATGTGCAATTTTAGCAAAGCTAAAAGTTCATCCTGCGCAACCGTGGTCCCCAAACTGAGGGTCTGGAACAGCCCAGGTTCTGATGAATTTCGAAATCCAAACCTGTCTGACAAACCGCCACGCTTGGCGCTTCGCTGTGACAGGCCTGGCAACAATGTGCTCTTTCTCTCTCTCTGCTGTGGCGGTTATGAATGCGGCGGTTGTGGCAGCCCTCCACAACTCCCCATAGAGCCCATAGTATAGCTAAATTCACACAACACTGGGCACACGACCAATGAGAGTGCAGCGATTGCTTCCTCAATCCTCCAATCAGAAGTCTTTCCGTCCGGCTCGCAGCCCGACCGGTTCTGGCTGTTGCTGACTTCTGCTTTCCACACTGGCCTGTACCGGCTACTCCTCACCTCTAAGTCTACTAGCTTTCATGCACGTCGTAAAGTTATTCCGTGATTCCCAAACAACTGTGAAAAGTGTCGTAATGAACAAATTTATTTATACTGACACAATCGGCAGGTTGACACATATACGGTACATGCACTGAGCGTACTGAGTCCATTGTGTAGCGCTTCCTAGCACACTGGAACAAAGTTCAAACTTGCAAAACACGCATATCGACACAGCTTATTCCCAGCAACGAACAACTGTCACATACTTGCGCACAATCGCTTGATCATCATGTCCTTGCCCGCTACACGTCAAACATAAAATGCTGCTTCATGAATCGTATTTTCTTGTCACCGCTATGCAGATCTGACGGCGCTCGAACATGTTCATCGAGCCAGAATTCACGACAACACTTCAGTTTGAAATCCGATTGGCTCTTCGTAGACCGATGCTTGTGGCGAGAAACAGTACAACACGATCAAAGGCACCATAATACACGGATAAAACGGCGATCGGCGAACGCACTTGCCTCCCAACGAAAGACACCGCCAACACGGCGCCCACCGTTCAGATTTCAAATGAAACCGCCGAAGGAGAACGCAGCACGCAGGCGAGGAAGCGCGAAGTGCCGTTTTCAAATTCTGGCAACCAATCGGGACACGCTTGTGGCGTCCGACCAATAGAGAGGCACGGATTGCTCAGTGCGCAGTGACACGCATTTTGATACAGATTTTGCGAGAGCTGTGAGGGGCTGGTTGTGGTGTTACTTGCGGCATGTTTCAACAGTTACCTAGGTATAGTAACAGGTCGTTTTCAGCTCTACAAGTCATCCTAGTGTGATATCTGCAAGGATAACCGTTCTCGGTTCCATATGCAAGTAACGTGGAGTATTGAACTGGGCCCGCTTGCACGAAACTTCTGCTAGGATCCTAATCTTGAAGAATTTCCTTTTGGCGCAGCTCTGGCAGTGCATTTTGCTGATAAAAAGTTTACGTCAGTAGCACGCGCCACAAGCACTAGCAAGGCTACGCTTATGGACATTCCTCAAGGTTAGGGTCCTAGCAGAAGTTTCGTGCAAGCGGGCCCTGGTCGCAGCGGCGCGTGTCAAGCTAAAGTTGATACACAACATTCTGCTAGTGGTAAGTGTCGTCTCTACATTTTGTTCCCTATTGCTTATTTGAAGTACCATTGTAACGGGTTGTTCAGACTATACTTTAACTTTAAGTGGAATGCACAGATTAGGGCAGCAAACATTAGGGGTTGCGATTACCAATTATATCCCGGACAGTTTCTTCCCGAAACATGCTAATAGTGGAGCTTCATATAGTGTGCTTTGTTTCTTTTTGAAGGGCTCGACGTCCTCTTTTCGACTACTTTGGTCCCGCAAAATATGTGCAACGCAGAGATGAAGGCTTAGAAGGGAATGCGTCCCCTTGTCATTGTCCTTGGCACTTCCCTTCCTGGGTTCCTCAGCTTCCTTGTCAAGACGTGCGCTTGGTGGCTCGTGTATTAAAATAGACACCTTCACGTCTTTCTACACTGCAACTCAGTTTCCACATTCACCGATAACAATAAAATAAAATAAATAAAAATGAAACGGATTCATTTCACGTGTGCGAACTTCTAACGATACTTGTAACGATAAACACAATGACAATGCGACAACATTGAATGTTCATCTGTGGACACTAATACACGACCAAAATAGTCAGGTATATCTTCGAGGAGTCAGTCATTTTTTGCGCCTTTATCACTTTGGTGCCGAACGTAGGTGAGAACGCGGTAATCGACTTCGATTAGCTTGACGAGAATAGGGCCCCTGATGTTTTTCTTTTATGTATATATAAGCAAATGCAGTGCTCCGTATGTACTGTTACGTTCGGAAAAAACGACAAGGAAAGTCGCTACGTAACAACTGGCTGACGAAGATGGTGAGCAACTGTCCGGCCTCAGCGCTTCAACGGTGATTAATTTTTGGGGATCCGAAAAAAAAACTCTACCGTGCACTGTAGCGCAGCACCACGACGTCCAATTATATCATCAGAAAGCTTCCTGTCCTTTTTTTTTTTTTTTGGCGTTCTCCTTCTTTCAACAAGGCTCCTTGTACTTGTCATAAAGCAACAATCAAAGACTAGTACACTACACACATATCCCACAACTTAAGCGACCGTTGCTACTGATACGACGCCACTCCATTTCTTGGAAGCCCTTATCGCCATACCGCACTTAAGCTATGCGTCATCACAGATTAGAGCACGCCACGTAACTCCCGTCATAGTCGCCTCATAGGAAACCCGATATCTTCATTACGTGCAGTACAGTTCATCGTTCGAGCTGTTCTCACCCCTGCAGCGTTTGCATCCCATCGCACTCAGAGGAACATCTCGTCCCAACATGACAATTATTGAACACATCCATGTTAGCTTTTTCTGTCGCAGTTTACGTCCACATGCATATCAAAAACATATGCGATATATTTTCCCCAATACGGGTGGGATAGGGACACCACGCTATTGTGCAGATGGGGTGTACAGTGAGAAAAATACAATAACATCCATACACATGTTCCACGCACAAGCTAGGAAACATTACCAGGGTCCAACTGTTGTGAAATACTATTTCGTTGTTTTCTCTTCTTTTTTTTTCTGTAGAATACGTATTGTCGTTACCCAATAAAGCTTTGCTCATACCAAGCCTTCGATACTGGACGGCTCTGGAAGACCACATTCGCTTAAAGCAATAATTGGTATTTGTTGCTTTTTGAGAAACAGGTTGAGTTCGTGAAGCTTTCTTTTGAGGCCTCTGCAGTTCCATTGCATGATTGCAGAGGCCTTGCGAGGGGAAGTAGTGGTGTTGGTTCGTGCATTCATAGTGGTTGAGAAGGTACGGTACATGCGCTCCCTGGGGAGTAGTGTCCTGAAGCGGGATTGCAAAGGGATCACACTCTAATGAAGTTCGTTAGAGATTGCTGAAGCGGGAAAATAAGAGAAATGAGGTGACGCATGCCTAATGAGAGCCATGAGCATTCATGTAGTGTCCTGAGGACGAGAAAAGCGATGTCGATGAACGCAGCAAACCCTGGTAATTGTTCATTGGATGTTACTTATTTGGCTGGTTTGATTCGGGTGTGTTGTCTGCCGTTTTTGGTGAGATGTGGTTTCTTGTGAACAATATGGGGGCTGCCGTAGGAGGCTCCGTTGCAACGTTATGGGTCTTTTCAGCGCTGTGTGGAGCAGGGGAGGCGACTTGGGATCTTTTGATCACCTCACTGAAAGATGCCTTGGTGTGCAGGGCGCCCTTGCGTGGGCGAGCCTTCGTCGTGGTGGTAGTTTCATGACGTGGGGCAGGATCTTTTCGGCTTTCTTTTGAAGCACGGAAGATTATACGGGCCTCACGTATAGGGACACAACTGTTGACGCCGTAGCGATGGGCCGCTGTTTCTAACTGCTTTACGGGGCAGGCATTGTCGAGCGTGGAATGTGCCTTGCCACAGTTCTGACATTTCAGTGACGGCGCCACCTGTGGAAGCCACAGTGCAAGCCAGCAAGTACATATACAAAGGAAAAATACCTAATGCTCTATGGCTTCCCGTTGAGCATATGTTAACAATTTGATCGTGCACTCCAAGCCGAGTACAGCTGTTTCGTCCTACTTGGGAGTCGTCAGCCCGGCATAGGGAAGTGACACGATCTTGGGTCGGCTCTGACAGTGCGTCTCGGCGAGACGTCAATGTTCCACGGTGACGGCGCCATCTGTGGAGGCCGCAGTGCAAGCCAGCAAGTAGGTACAGGGTGTCCCAGAAAACGTGCCATTGAATTATGATAAAAAACTACGCCACCTAGAATCATGCGGTCAACGGCATTTGTTCTTACTAGGTTTTTGCCACCTCCTGATGTGAATGCCGTGTAACGTAAGTTTAATTGTGTAAATTTTTGCCAACTGAAGTCGGAAATTTGCCACGTAAAGGTCACTTTTTACCCCACCAATGTGAAGAGCGTGTTTAATTTACTCAAATTAATGATGATTTACAGGGATATTCAGGACGCATTCTAACCGCCCTGTCCCCCCCTGCTTCCTGCTGTCCTCTCTCCATCTGTCCACATCTGTACGCTGCTCATAGTCACAGTTGCTTCGCGGCGCTAACACGCAATTAAAAAAAATAAAACATAACTGCACCACAAGCACGCTGAAGGCCAACCATTGTACAGAATGTTACATATATCATTTATGCCTTTTTGTGACAATTATCGTAACTCCATAATTGTCACAAAAATTAAGTTGCGATTTACGGTAAATGCGAGAGAAATGCGTTAAGCGCCTTTTCCCGTTTAAGTCCGACTTCCGGGTGTTCAGTGACGGTCTATACTTCCGGTCCAACTCAACTTTTGGTAGTCCACTTCAGGTCTAACCTGACTTCCGGTTGTCCACTTCCCGTCTATACTTGACTTCCGGTATCCACTTCCGGTCCAACTCTACTTCCGGTTGTCAACTTTCGGTCTAACCTTACTTCCGATTGTTAGTCTAAAATCGACTTCCGGTTGCCCACTCCCGGTCTAACTTGACTGCCGGTTGTCCACTTCCCGTCTATACTTAACTTCTGGTATACACTTCCGGTCTAACCTGACTTCTAGTAGTCCACTTCCCATCTATAGTTGACTTTCAGTATCCATTCCCGTGAAAACTCAACTTCCGGTTGTACACTTCCCGTCTATGCTTGACTTCCAGTGTTCAGTGGTGGCCTAAACCGACTTCCAGTTGTGCACTTCTGGTGTAACTTGACTTGCGGTTGTCCACTTCCCGTCTGTATACTAGACTTCCGATATACACTTCTGGTCCAACTCAACTTCCGGTTCTCCGCTTCCGATCCAACCTGACTGCCTGCTGTCCACCTCCGGTCTATACTTGACTTGCTGTTCGACACTTTCAATTACCATGTGTAACTCCATTTAATGAACCTTTAATTAACCTCAATTACTTTCAATTACCCTGTAATTACCGAATGTAGGCGGAGTTTATCCGAAATAATTTTGAATTTCATTTAATTGCCTTGAATTACATTTGCTTGCGTCAATTACTCTCAATTCCCCTCTAATTGATGTTACTTACCTTTAATCACATTTAATTACCACCGGTAACCTGTAGTTCCCTTCGGTAACCTTTAATCTCATTTAATCTTTTTCTGAATTACATATATCTTACATTCATTGCCTTTAAACTCAACTTTCTTTTCTTTAATTGCCTTTAATTACTTCTAATTACCTTAAATTACTCCTACCTCTTTCTCTTAATTACCCTTGACTACCTCAATTTCAAATCATTTACCTCCATTTAGATTTACCCTCTTATATCCCCCTACGTGTCCACTTATACCTCTGCCTCGTTGAGGCTTCGCCATCTCACACACGGATCACACACACACACACTTTGGGTTTTCCGAAGACTTTCCAGACGAATGTCGGCACAGTTCCCCCTGAAGTCGGCCCAGGACGCATACTAACCCCCCTGTCCCCCACTCCTTCCTGCTGTCCTCTCTCCATCTGTCCTAGTCTGTACGCCGCTCATAGCCACACACACACACACTTACATACAGCTTTTTCCAGGTTGACATTCCTAATGCTAACGTATTACAAAAGGCATACGCCTCCCATTTGCAAGAGATCAGGGATAGAACGATGCCATTCATGATAATGGTTTGCTACCTGCGTGCTATGCGGCGAAGTCCAGTTTTAAGAATGGACAATGCTCCTTCGAAATGGTGCGTTTTCCGGAATAGGCAGGGTGCGGCTTCTATTAATGCTCACAAAATGTTTTTAGCCAAATGCCAGTCGGATCTGATCGCTTCCTATCCTCATCTTTTGGCGTCAGCGTCACCTCATGTCATCCTAATGCTGGGTCACAGTCGTGACACCGCCCGCATTTGTGAGGCCGACTACGCACGCACCACCACAAAATGCTTTCAGCATCATATCTTCTCAGTCACAAGAATGTGTTTTACGTAAGTGCAGATCACTGTCGTAGCCACGGGGGGGGGGGGGGGGGGGGTTCGAGCCCCCCCTACCTGCCACGACCCGACCCACGCAAATCGTGCAAATCCGCGGCGTGCAGTTCATGGCGTTTATCTAAGCGGCACTCGTGAATGGTTTTCAAACTGAGCTTTTCAAAGTACTTACAATCTCGTGACACCACCTCATTGGACATGACAGCCTATATATGTAATCGTATTGTGAACATCCAAATAAATTACTTTAGTTCTTTTTTTTTTCTTTTTTTCTCACCCACATTTTGCGGTGTGGACAAGTATACATCCGTTGTCGCACCCAGGATCAGTGGGGGGGGGGGGGCGAGTTTTCCCCTTTGGTAGCGCGTCCGCGCTCATCATAATTTGTTAATCTATCGTGGAATGATAGAGCAAAGTCTTTTCCTCGTCTGTAAAGATAAAAATGTGCCAGCGATGTGCTCGAACGACTGAAAGCATTTCAATTCGGGAAAGGTCCTTTTCCAGCTATGTGTCCACCGCGAGGTTCCTCGTATCGTTTATTACGAACGGGATATGTTGTATTGGTCGTGCCGGTACAGGCGGAGAGTGTAACTGAGGTTCCTGGCTAATCTCAATAGGTATCCTATTTATCATGAATTTGTTGCTTCGAAATGACTGTTTCGGACCGTAAAGTATGAGAAGTCCGGGACAGCAAGCAAGCGACACAAGCAGCACAAGTAAAATATGTGCAACGCAGAGATGAAGGCTTAGGAGGGAATGCGTCCCCTTGTCATAGTCCCTGGCACTTCCCTTCCTGGGTTCCTCAGCTTCCTTGTCAACACGTGCGCTTGGTGTCTCGTGTTGGAAAATAGACACCTTCACTTGTTTCTACCCTGCAACTCAGTTTCCACATTCACCGATAACAATAAAATAAAATAAATAAAAATGAAACGGATTCATTTCACGTGTGCGAACTTCTAACGATACTTGTAACGATAAACACAATGACAATGCGACAGCATCGAATGTTCATCTGTGGTCACTAATACACGACCAAAATAGTCAGGTATATCTTCGAGGAGTCATTCATTTTTTGCGCCTTTATCACTTTGGTGCCGAACGTAGGTGAGAACGCGGTAATCGACTTCGATTAGCTTGACGAGAATAGGGCCCCTGATGTTTTTCTTGTATGTATATATAAGCAAATGCAGTGCTCCGTATGTGCTGTTACGTTCGGAAAAAAACGACAAGGAAAGTCGCTACGTAACAATTGGCTGACGAAGATGGTGAGCAACTGTCCGGCCTCAGCGCTTCAACGGTGATTAATTTTCGGGGATCCGAAAAAAACTCTACCATGCAGTGTAGCCCAGCACCACGACGTCCAATTATATCATCAGAAAGCTTCCTGTCCTTTTTTTTTTGCGTTCTCCTTCTTCCAACAAGGCTCCTTGTACTTGTCATAGCAACAATCAAAGACTCCCAAGCAGCACAATGTACTGAAAGTCGAGTGCAATAGGGGTGGACGCTACGTGTTTTATCAATATTCTTTGGTTTCAGGAGTCTGTTTAAGGCCTTCCACCTAACTGTCCACCCCTATTGCACTCGACTTTCAGTACATTGTGCTGCTTGGGCTAGTACACTACACACATATCCCACAACTTAAGCGACCGTTGCTACTGATACGACGCCACTCCATTTCCTGGAAGCCCTTATCCCCATACCGCACTTAAGCTATGCGTCATCACAGATTAGAGCACGCTACGTAACTGCCGTCATAGTCGCCTCATAGGAAAGCCGATATCTTCATTACGTGCAGTAAAGTTCATCGTTCGAGCTGTTCTCGCCCCTGCAGCGTCTGCATCCCATCGCACTCGGAGGAACATCTCGTCCCAACATGCCTGCCGTCCGTTTTTATCCCCCGCCGTCGCTGGACTCGTTCGGAATGTGCGAGTATTGTGGGGCATCCTCCATGTACCTCTGGAAAGCAACCACCTGTGAGCATTACGTATGCAAGAAGTGCTTACTGAACAAGGAACCTTCGCAAGCGCCTCCATGTTCCCGCTGCAACGGAAGCAGCCTCTTGCTCTGTCCTGGTTCAATATTTGGCTGCAAGTATCAGACGGCCATCCCTCATAACTGTGTGGACCACCTTCGCACCTGCCCTCTACGCCCGACGCCGTGTCCCAATGAGTGTTCTTCCATTGTCTCCAACACCGACCTGCCAAAACACTTGACCGATGAGTGTCTCAAGCGTACGCAGGAGTGCCGTTTCTGCCACGGAAACTATTTCGTCTCCGAGATTGGGAGTCACTTTAAGGACTGTCAGGATTATCCGGTCACATGTCAGTACTGCAACCAAGAGAACATTAGACGCGGCAGCTTAGAGGAACATGGCGCCGGTTGCCGCAAAACACCGAAACTTTGCAAGATGGCCGCTTTGGGGTGCACATTCAAGGCAGGTGATGACGAAATGGAACATCACTTGACGCTCGAGAAACACGCGATGTGCATGCATGAGATGAAGGTGCAAATGAACAGCCTGGAAGCGGAAATCCGCCATGCGCGTGACGAGTGCAGTCGTGAGAAACGAGAACGACAAAAGGAAGAGGAGAAACACAAGAACGAACTCAAAATTCGAGACGAGGAGCTCCGGAAGCTTCGGAAGGACTTTGAAGCATTGCTGCGACATTTTGGCCCGAGCAGCGATAATGCGTGAGAGGAACTTTTCTTGACGGCATACTGATAAATTGCGCCGCTGAAGCTCCACATCGCTTTTTCTGATCCCTCCCCCCCTTTTTTTATATAACCAATCGAGTACGTAACCGTGCGACAGGTATACAAATATAAAAATATACCTCCGTGGAATACTAGTATATTATAACCAAGTGGTTAAATGCAGAATACTTTTCTAGTACTTCCGAAAATGATCCTCGCTTACGGTTGGAATACCATCGTCAATTGCCTGCGCAGAATTTCTTGGAGTGTTTCCTGCAAGACCCTGCATAGTATAGGACCCGTGGATTGCGTTTGGGACAATATTTTCTATCGTGACTCCCAACGGGTATACTGTCCACGTTCGTAAAACTTTTTTTCCATTGTGTTGCTACCTCTGTGCTTTGAATTAGAATACGATGTGATGTACAATATATTATCGGATCATAATACTTCACATATGAACATCTATTACTTTATGATACGAAAAGTCCTGTAGGACAAGTACTGCAATAAAGTTACATGTTTGACAGCCAAGCTTATATCTCTCAAGAAAAGATTTGCACCACAAAACGTGCAGGACCTCATGAATATTTCAGCTTCACTTTTTGAAACAATAGCTTACGATATTCTGAAAGCCCATACGAACTGCGTCTGTGACCACCCTTGATTTTCAGAAAGCGGTCTTCTAAATAATCGTAAATTAACCATTCCAAAACAGATATGTGGCCGCCGTTTTTATGACCGTATAGCACTTTTAGAATGAACTTCACCACATAGAACGCTCCTAGCCCACCATCACCCAGAATGATGTCGTTATCTGCTCTAATTTGTTGAAAACTGGAGGCGTCTGCCCTTTTTTGTGACACGGTGAAGTTCATCCCGAAGAGTTCGGTTCAGGCGGTCTACACCGTTGACGTAAGGGATATCGAAGTTCTTTCAAGACACCCCTCAGACGGTATATACCGCTGGATAATTCCAGTTTAAAATGACCAAGGGCCGCCTATTACATTTTTTATTTCAGTAAAAAAAAATAATGTTGTAAACGACCTTGAGTGAAGACGAAAGCAGGTACCCGGAGCTTCCTACGATCAACCAGTCCACAGATGGAGAGGGGGTAAGGTGGCGCCTTCTTCGCAACGTGATATTTTCTCGCGACTTTGCAGCGTTACTGATGCAATTCCATTTGCGTCACAGCCCTCATCGGGAGCACACGTTAAGTCTGGGCACTCTAGTATACCTGTACGGAGTGAAAACAGTGTAACTTTAAAGGGTCGCTGAAGAAAAAAACGCCAAACTCAGAAGATATGACAAAAATTGCATATTTTTTAGCGCTCATAGCTCCTGGACGGTCAGATATCCGCAAAATGAAGTACGCTTTTCATATGCAATCTTTCCTTTATCTTTCAGTATATGGAAAACCATTAAAAAAAACGTTTCGTTGACGAAAGAGATGTCAGTGAAGTTAGGCGAGAGCTGAAAATTGACGATGTTTGGTATGGCATACCCCAGCCGCTGCAACACTTATTCCTATAATTTTGCGGTCACCGAAAGGCCAGCGTATCCCATAAATCCAGCTGCAAAAATATGTTGCACTGTTCTAGTAGGGTTTACGCAGCGAATTTTTTTTCTGTGCCCATGTCTCGCAGTTGCAGCCTTGCACTCAGACTCCATTTTCGAGTGGCACGCCGTCGCGCGTTTCCCATTTCACAGGGCCTTCGGTCTCCGTAATGTTGCACTGCTTTCGGCCGCTGGCACTTATTTGTGGACATGTCCACGTCTGCATTCATATTTACGTGCAAACCTTTCAGATGCCGTTGCGAGACGCACAGATGACGTCTGTCTATTATGCCGCTGCGTAGTTTCATTTTAAATCGCACAACGAATGAAAGTCGTATTTTTTAATTTGCCCAGAAAAAAATATATGTTAGAGGACAGCTCAAACGAAGCAAATCGCACCACGTGCGAGGCTCGTGCGTGGGGTAGTTTCCGCGAGGAAGAGGAGGAAAGTCTGAGGCTGCTTGAG
Source organism: Ornithodoros turicata (assembly GCF_037126465.1). Taxonomy (NCBI): domain Eukaryota; kingdom Metazoa; phylum Arthropoda; class Arachnida; order Ixodida; family Argasidae; genus Ornithodoros; species Ornithodoros turicata. The sequence goes on from NC_088201.1 coordinate 162,097,134, forward strand.
CGCGCTTTCTTCTGGACCGACTTTGACGGGATCTAGCACCGCTGATTTTGTGCCTAGGAAGTGGAGATTTTTCGTGACTACAGGCTGCACCATAGACACTGTCGACAGCCACCCACAGAACTCTCAACGCCACAGATTTTCTGTTAAAAAATGCCAGACTTGGCGTAAACGTTCAAAAAGGTCAAACTTTGTATTTGCTTCATGACGGAACGTCTGAGGACATCGAGCTTAGTGCCATTCGATAGGACGTCGAAAGACCTTTCGTGCTGTATAAAGTTCATTTTTCTGAGTCTAGTGCTTTGTGTGTTATTAGCTTGAGAATCGCACATGGTAGGGGAAAATTGCCAATGTTGCATCTCAATTTTCTCAAAAATGCCATATTCGATTTCCTTGATTATTTTTGAAAAGGTGGCGTCATGTCTCTACTTTAGACCCCAAGTGAGACAATCTTTTATTTTTACCCGAGAGGCGCGCAGCGATTTGTTTGTTCAGGCATGGTCCACGAGACTGCAGCCTTGCGCGCCCCATCCACGAGCACGCGACCTTCAACCTCTTCTTTGCTACAGTTCTCCTGCAGACGTAGTGATCAATGGCCACACTGCGTGAGCTTGTTGTAGTGTCCCCAGAGCATCACTTTACGTTTACCCAATGGTCTCCCAGTTCCGTCAGGCTCATTCAAACTGTGGGAGAGTACATGAGTTGCCTGTGCGCCCTTGACGAGAAGCCCAAGTCCTCGAACATACCGACAAAGTAGTGAGAAGAAACGAAGCGCTTGCGAGACCCCTGCAGGTGATGGATGCAACTAAAGAATCAGCGGTGCTAGATCCTGTCAAAGTCGGTCCAGAAGAAAGCGCGCTCAAGCAGCCTCAGACTTTCCTCCTCTCCCACGCGGAAACTACTCCACGCACGAGCGTCGCACGTGGCGCAATTTGCGTCGTTTGAGCTGTCCTCTAACATATATTTTTTCTAGGCGAATTAAAAAATACGACTTTCACACGTTGTTCGATTTAAAATGAAACTACCCCGCTGCGACTGAGAGTGGAGTACTGACTGACAATTTGTAGCTGAGTATAAGCAACAACTTTTGAAACAGTTTTGTTAATACTGCACACGGTGTGCGCTAAAGAAATGTTGTACTGGGAAGTGATACCAAGTGGCTCATTGCTGGAGGTGCAGTCTTTATTGCAGCGGCAAGAAGTAACAAAAAACTGTCATTAGCTTAACTTACATTACATTAACTTATGTAAAGCATTAACCTACATTACATAGGTAGCATATGCATCCCCTGAGCCCCTATTTGGTCAATTAGACAGGATTTGGTCAGTAAGAGGAAGGTTGCACCAAGCCAGACAGGCGAACACTTGTCGGTAGAATGCGCCCCTCATTATTTTTTTATTAATATATGTCACAAATAGATGTCACGATAATTTCCGTCGCAGAAAGGCATGGTACCAATGCAGTGTAGGCTGACAGTTTTTGTTACTTCTTTTTGCGGCTGTAATGAAGACGGCACCTCCAGCAATCAGCCGCTGGTAGCACTTCCCAGTACAGAATTTAATAAAAAAAATTAACACCTTGTGCGGTATTGACAAAAGTTGTTGCTATACTCGGCTACTCCTGTCAGTACTCCAATCTCAGTTTCTGCGGAATAATAGACAGACGCGATCTGTTGGTGTCGCAACGGCATATAAAATGGTTGCTCGTAATTAAGAATGCCGACGTGGACATGTTCACAAACAAGTGCCTGCAGCGGGAATCAATGCAACATCAGGAAGACCGAAGGCAAGTGCAATTCAAAACGCGCGATGGCGTGCCACTCGAAAGTGGAGTCGGAGTGCAAGGCCACAACGACGAAACCTGGGCACAGAGAAAAATTCGCTGCGTTCACCCTACTAAAATAGTGCAACATATTTTTGCAGCTGGATTTAGGGGATACGTTGGCCTTTATGTAGCCGCAAAATTATTAGAATAAGTATTGCAGCAGCTGAGGTATGCCATACCAAACATCGGCAGTTTTCTGCTCACACCTAACTTTACTAACATCTCTTTGGGAAACGAAACAGATTAGAATGGTTTTCTATATATATTGAACGATAGAAGAAAGATTGCGCATTAAAAGCATACTTCATTTACGAATATCTGACCTGCCGACGACGAGCTATGAGCGCCAAAAAATGTACAATTTTTGTCATATCTGCTGACTTTTGCATTTTTTCTTCAGCGGCCCTTTAAAGTGACACTGTTTTCACTCCGTACAGGTATACTAGAGTGCCCAGACTGACATGTGTTACCTGACATGACAGACTGACATGTGTTACCTATTAATGACAGTTTTTTGTTACTTCTTCTTGCGGCTGCAATAAAGACGGCACCTCCAGCAATGAGCCACTTGGTAGAACACTTTTTTAGATAACACTTTTTTAGCGCACACTCTGTGCAGTATTAACAAAACTGTTTCAAAAGTTGTTGCTTATACTCAGCTACAAATTGTCAGTCAGTACTCCACTCTCAGTCGCAGCGGCATAATAGACAGACGTCATCTGTGAGTCTCGCAACGGCATCTGAAAGGTTTGCACGTAAATATGAATGCAGACGAGGACATGTCCAGAAATAAGTGCCAGCGGCGGAAATCAGTGCAACATTAGGGAGACCGAAGGCCCTGTGAAATGGGAAACGCGCGATGGCGCGCCACTCGAAAATGAAGTCGGAGTGCAAGGCTGCAACGGCGATACATGGGCACAGAAAAAAATTCGCTGCGTACATCCTACTAAAATAATGCAACATATTTTTGCAGCTGGATTTAGGGGATGCGTTGGCCTTTCAAGGAGTACAAAGGGCCATCCAAAAAAATTTCAGATTAAGACGTTGGATGAAAGTGTATGTGTCATTTTACCGAACAGCGCGAAAGGTTTTGATGTGTGCAATTTGTTTCCCAGAAAAAAAACTCACATAAACATAGCTCCGCGCGTTCACCCTTAACTCGCTACTCCGGGTGAAACGAGGATGAGGAGGTGATGATGACGCGATAGGGGGGGGGGGGGGCTCGTTCTGATTCGCTGGTCAATGGGGGTCAGCGCCCTGTCCCTTTGCCGGCGTAAACCAGTTTTGACAGTTCCTTTGGAGAATCGGGGATGGAAGGAGCGGCCGCAGCAATGGACGACTTCGAGGTTCCGCCGGAGTACCGGCATCTAATGCCTCTTTCCCCTTGGGAAATTCGCACACTGCGGCGGTGTGCGGCACAAAAACACGGCCGTACGGCGATACTCCTGTGATGCCGGCACAGGTTCAGTTTGCCGGCGTCCGCGACAGCGGCCGCCGCTACGAAGCTAAAACGCGAGACAGCGCGGCCGAGTGGTAAGTCGACGTGAGACATACGTGCATTTTATACTGGCTTATATGTAATTTCTCATCTCCGTCACAGGTGCACATGCGGTTCGTGCCGCTCAATGGACACGGGACGCGAAGACGTCTGCTGTCGGGACGTGCCGGCAGCTATGCAAAAAATGCCCGTGGGGTGCGTCGCAACAGCCGCAGAATTTCAGGCGTCGTGTCTCACAGAAATTGTGGTGCAATTAGCACTGCAGATGCTTGAAAACCAGGGAGTTCTCAGGAACACCCCACTGCATGAGTAAGTTCTCAAATATATTTCGCTCAAAGATATTTCGCTGGTAGTTTGAGTGCAAGAGACTATTGACTTTTATTTTTTATTGTTGCTCCTAAAGCCTACTTTGGCTTTGTTACACTATCAACAAACAAAATGTACCGTCATAAGGTATGTTTAACATCAAGCACATTAGAATAAATTCAACTCCAGGTGATAGTGCAGGTGATGCCTTGCTGGAAGACTGCAATGTAAGGGATGTTATGCTAGAGATAAGTGGAAAACAAAATTAGCAGTTTCCAATATTTGCCTGAGGGAGGAAATGTCATTGAGTTACCTTTGAGTAAAGTTTGCTCTTTGCTCCTCATCGGTGGCTGTATGCCTTTCTCCAGGCAATGAAATGCTGTTCCTTAGTTGCAGTGACACCTGATGAAATCTGGTATTGATAATCATAAGTCTAGGGACCTATAGTTGCACTGCGAAGGGGAAGCGTAACAAGCAACGTGGTTGAAAAGTGCCTACCCCAAAATAATTTGACACAAATTTGGTACTGATGCCTTGCTGGAATTCTGGGGCTCTTACGCTTGAGGAAAGTGGAAAACAAAATTAGCAGTTTCCAATATTTGCCTGAGGGAGGAAATGTCATTGAGTTACCTTTGAGTAAAGTTTGCTCTTTGCTCCTCATCGGTGGCTGTATGCCTTTCTCCAGGCAATGAAATGCTGTTCCTTAGTTGCAGTGACACCTGATGAAATCTGGTATTGATAATCATAAGTCTAGGGACCTATAGTTGCACTGCGAAGGGGAAGCGTAACAAGCAACGTGGTTGAAAAGTGCCTACCCCAAAATAATTTGACACAAATTTGGTACTGATGCCTTGCTGGAATTCTGGGGCTCTTACGCTTGAGGAAAGTGGAAAACAAAATTAGCAGTTTCCAATATTTGCCTGAGGGAGGAAATGTCATTGAGTTACCTTTGAGTAAAGTTTGCTCTTTGCTCCTCATCGGTGGCTGTATGCCTTTCTCCAGGCAATGAAATGCTGTTCCTTAGTTGCAGTGACACCTGATGAAATCTGGTATTGATAATCATAAGTCTAGGGACCTATAGTTGCACTGCGAAGGGGAAGCGTAACAAGCAACGTGGTTGAAAAGTGCCTACCCCAAAATAATTTGACACAAATTTGGTACTGATGCCTTGCTGGAATTCTGGGGCTCTTACGCTCGAGGAAAGTGGAAAACAAAATTAGCAGTTTCCAATATTTGCCTGAGGGAGGAAATGTCATTGAGTTACCTTTGAGTAAAGTTTGCTCTTTGCTCCTCATCGGTGGCTGTATGCCTTTCTCCAGGCAATGAAATGCTGTGCCTTAGTTGCAGTGACACCTGATGAAATCTGGTATTGATAATGATAAGTCTAGGGACCTATAGTTGCACTGCGAAGGGGAAGCGTAACAAGCAACGTGGTTGAAAAGTGCCTACCCCAAAATAATTTGACACAAATTTGGTACTGATGCCTTGCTGGAATTCTGGGGCTCTTACGCTCGAGGAAAGTGGAAAACAAAATTAGCAGTTTCCAATATTTGCCTGAGGGAGGAAATGTCATTGAGTTACCTTTGAGTAAAGTTTGCTCTTTGCTCCTCATCGGTGGCTGTATGCCTTTCTCCAGGCAATGAAATGCTGTTCCTTAGTTGCAGTGACACCTGATGAAATCTGGTATTGATAATCATAAGTCTAGGGACATATAGTTGCACTGCGAAGGGGAAGCGTAACAAGCAACGTGGTTGAAAAGTGCCTACCCCAAAATAATTTGACACAAATTTGGTACTGATGCCTTGCTGGAATTCTGGGGCTGTTACGCTCGAGGAAAGTGGAAAACAAAATTAGCAGTTTCCAATATTTGCCTGAGGGAGGAAATGTCATTGAGTTACCTTTGAGTAAAGTTTGCTCTTTGCTCCTCATCGGTGACTGTATTTATTCTTTGAGTTCTCACTATGCAGTCTTTTTCTTGAGTTTGTTCTTGAAGAATGAGTGTGTCGGCATGAAGTACAATTTCCCTCTTCACTGAGTATCCGACTACCAAAGCAATCACTCACCTTACATGTCTTATCTCAAATTGTGCTGCTTCTTGTGTGATCGTCAAACACTTTCCTTGCTATAAAGGAAACAAATTTGTTGTTCACCTAATGATATGGCTATACTATGGCTATATACCTAATGATATGGATTAGTGATAGCGATAAATGAATCATGTGTTTCGTAGAACAAGGCACCGTGAATTTTAGGAAATCATGACCGAGCCAGAGTAATGCTTTTTCAGAGCCCCGAACAGCTGAGTAGCAGACAGCATTTCTCTGTACCAATCAGCGAGCGCCCCCCCCCCCCCCTACAATGTCAGCGGGAGGTCCCCGGAAGATCATTTGCTGGTTCTGCTCCCCACCACCGTTGCGCACGGTCGCTTTTTGCGGTGTACTTTAAACTCAATTTCTGCGATAATTATGACTCTATGGTGTGAATTACTTCTCATGGTGCATCTTACTGGTCTACTTAACAGTTTTATAGGAAGAAAACCGGGTGTTAAAAATGACTTCTGTGCTACTTTCAGTGACCGCAAAATTATTGGAATAAGTATTGCAGCGTCTGGGGTATGCCATACCAAACATCGTCAATTTTCAGCTCACGCCTAACTTCACTGACATCTCTTTCGGCAACGAAACGGGTTTGAATGGTTTTCCATATACTGAACGATAGAGGGAAGATTTGTCACAAATCCGTGATTCCGGCGCATTTCGGGAACTTTTTCGAACATGGACTATGTAGTCAAAAGTACGGTAGCCGAGAGCTGCATTTGTTTTTATACATCATGTACTTTGTCTAGACGTCGAAATGGCCTTTTTCCTGCGAAAAGCAGTTAGTGTTTATGTCTGGGGACCGAACATTGGGAAGGGCAGCGAACCCCTGGCCGTGTGGTCGCAGGTGTCAAGTGACACCACGGAGTGTGTGTGCGTCTGGAAGTCTGGAATTCCTTCTTCCCGGCACTTGAGAAAAAGAACATAACAAGCAAAACGAACAGTGAACCAGACCAGGAGCGAGACCAAGAAAAGTCAGTCGTGGTTTGGAAACAAGCGTGTGCGGCAGCGTCAGTCCTCGAGGGGAGACGTCGGCGAGTTCCTTTGTTTGGGTGCGTCGTGCAAGAAACCGCAGAGACCACAGACCGAAAAGGACCCCCGCCGCGCGACCCTACTCATCCCAGCACCTTTCTGACAACGGACATTCGGACCTTCTGTGCAAAACAGCTAAGACTTTGAAATTCTCTGTCACGTTGTTGAAACTGTGTTAAGGCCATTTCCACGTAGATAATGTTTTCTTAATGAGCATTGCACCTTGTATTATTTAGGTATAATTAATATCTGTGTTGAAGCATTCATCGGTTGTTTCTTTTTAATTTTGTAAGATTGAGTAAAACTTTGTGTTGGATTGTTATCGTTGTACCCTGAGTCACTCCTTTGACGATTACACCATCGTGCTCTAACGAGTGCTGATCGCCCTGGGTCGAACTAAGTATTGTCGAGGGAATCGTGGGTTGGCTAGAGTGTTGATTTGTCCGTCAGTAACCGCCGAGTGTAGACCGGCGAGTGCATAAGTCTCTCAGTCTTCGGGACCGAGCGCTTAACGGAGTAACGTGGTGTACAACCACATCGCAATCAGCATCCCCACCGATTTTGGGATCATCTCAAAACGCGAACTCAAGTTCATTCCCAATCGACAATATATATCGTAACAAAAATGGCGTCCGCGACAGGACTCAGGTGGCGATGCATGGTGTAGTCTGTTGGAGGTGTTGTCTCTGGATATTGAATGATTGAGGTTGTTGTCAGAGGTGCTGTTATCAGGTATGGTCATGGAGATCGGCAAATTAGTTGAGATAGGCGAGAAGCTTGGATTGCAAGGGCGTGAGCTTCAGGAATGGATAAATCAGGAGAGGACTAGAGATCGCGAGGAGCGGGCTCTAGAACGAGAGCGCATGAGGGAGGCCGAAGCCAAGGCTATAGAAGCACACGAAAGAGAAAAGGAGGCGCACGAAAGAGAGAGAGAAATTTTGGAAATGAAGCTGCGGCTTTCCGAAAAAGGTTCCGCCCAAGTGAGTGGGTCGGACGAAGGACAGACGGTTCCGCCATCGTCGCAGTTTCAGGGAATTAGTCCCCATAAGTTGCTGTCAGCGTATGACGAAAAGAAAGATGATTTAGATGCATATTTGATGCGTTTTGAACGAATAGCCGATGGTCAGAAGTGGCCTAAGGAGCAATGGGCAGCGGCATTGAGTATGTGCCTTAGCGGAGAAGCTTTGGGCGTGTTTGGGAGGTTACCAGCAAGCGATTGCAACGACTGCGTGAAGCTGAAAGAGGCCTTGCTGAGTAGATTCCGTTTGACGGAAGACGGTTTTCGTGGCAAGTTCCAAACCGCACCACCCGTAGATGGGGAAACGGCGGGTCAGTACCTCGCTAGGCTAGATAACTACTGGGAAAGATGGTTGCAGCTAGCAGGAACAAAGAAAGAATACGAAGATGTCAAAGAACTGATGATCCGCGAAAGGTTTTTAGAACGATGCGACCCGAAGCTGGCGTTATTCATCAAAGAGAGGAAGCCGAAGAGCCGAAAAGACCTGTCCGAATTATCGGACCAGTTCATGAACGCGCAGGGGCGTACAAACCTGGGGAAGAAAACTAGCGAAAGCGGAGTTCCGGAGAAGCAAGCTACTCCCGTGTCGGGAAAAACAGGAGTCGATGGGAAAGGCGCAAGCCCAGGTGTAGCACAGCGGCAGCGATGCCTGATCTGCAATAGGCTCGGGCACAAGGCCTCTAATTGTCGTACAAATGTACCTAGAGGAGCCTCAGACATAATTTGCTACAGGTGTGGACGTCGTGGACACAAGAGCTCGGAGTGCAGGAGTACAAATACTGCACAGAAGGATGGAACTGAAAATTCGGTATCCACATGCGTTCAGGGAGGATATGTTGAACTCAAGAGCGGGGAGAAGGTACCCGTGGTAAACGTTGCGTCCAAGGACAAACGTCCACCAGAGGAGAACAACTTGCCGGTTGTGGAAGGCATTATAGACGGCAAACGCGTCAAAATTCTCCGAGATACAGGGTGTAACACTGTCATCGTTAAAAAAGCACTGATTACGCCCGAGCAGCTGACGGGAAAGACGATGACTGTGTTCCTACTTGATCGCAAGGTCAGAATGTTACCTGTTGCCACTGTTCGCATTCAGTCACCGTACTACACGGGGGAGCTGGAGGCAGGATGCATGGAGGATCCTTTATTTGACGTTATACTTGGGAATGTGCCCGGAATGCGACGCGTTGAGGAAGAAGACCCACACTGGGAAACCGAACCTAACAATGCAGAAGACACTGGTTCAAAGGAACAAGACGTTCCCGAACTAGAAGGGAATACACAGAGTGTGGGAGGTGGCCAGCAAGAAATGCCTCCTAAGATACTTGCGGTGACTACGCGACAACAGTCCAGGAAGCAGAGGGAAAATTTCCGGCAGTTGAGAAGTCCACTCCTAAGCGAGGGCATAGTGACCGAAGATTTCGGTAAAGAGCAAAAGGCCGACCCGACTTAGCAAAAGTTTTTTGCTTCCATCGGAAAACGATTCCAAAGCAAGAACCGGCGTCAGGGCAGCTACCTATTTTTTTAGGAAAACGATTTGCTTCATCGGAAGTACAAATCGTTTGGTGGGGAGACAACAATTCAGCTAATGGTACCTCAAAAATTCAGGCTTACGGTCTTGGAGTTGGCACACAATGGAATAATGGCGGGACATCAAGGGGCAAAACGCACGGCCGAGAGAATTATGACAGAATTTTACTGGCCAGGACTGCAGTCAGACGTGAAAAGGTTTGTCCGAACGTGCGACATTTGCCAGAGAACCAGTGACAAGGGCAGGACGCGACCGTTGCCACTAGGGAAAATGCCTATCATCGACACTCCATTCAAAAGAGTGGCCATTGATATCGTCGGGCCGATAAGACCACCGTCGGAAGGGGGCAATGGGTCCAACCCGGGAAAATATGTTCAGTAGAGCTTCAGCTACTCTTTCTGTTTCGATGCTTGGCAAAGCAACGGCTTCCGGAAATCTGGTAGCATAGTCGACGAGAGTAAGTATGTAGCGATTGCCCCCTTCCGACGGTGGTCTTATCGGCCCGACGATATCAATGGCCACTCTTTTGAATGGAGTGTCGATGATAGGCATTTTCCCTAGTGGCAACGGTCGCGTCCTGTCGCGGACGCCATTTTTGTTAGAATATATTGTCGATTGGGAATGAACTTGAATTCGCGTTTTGAGATGATCCCAAAATCGGTGGGGATGCTGATTGCGATGTGGTTGTACACCACGTTACTCCGTTAAGCGCTCGGTCCCGAAGACTGAGAGACTTATGCACTCGCCGGTCTACGCTCGGCGGTTACTGACGGACAAATCAACACTCTAGCCAACCCACGATTCCCACGACAATACTTAGTTCGACCCAGGGCGATCAGCACTCGTTAGAGCACGATGGTGTAATCGTCAAAGGAGTGACTCAGGGTACAACGATAACAATCCAACACAACGTTTTACTCAATCTTACAAAATTAAAAAAAGAAACAACCGATGAATGCTTCAACACAGATATTAATTATAACTAAATAATACAAGGTGCAATGCTCATTAAGAAAACATTATCTACGTGGAAATGGCCTTAACACAGTTTCAACGCGGTGACAGAGAATTTCAAAGTCTTAGCTGTTTTGCACAGAAGGTCCGAATGTCCGTTGTCAGAAAGGTGCTTTGATGAGTCGGGTCGCGCGGCGGGGGTCCTTTTCGGTCTGTGGTCTCTGCGGTTTCTCGCACGACGCACCCAAACAAAGGAACTCGCCGACGTCTCCCCTCGAAGACTGACGCTGCCGCACACGCTTGTTTCCAAACCACGACTGACGTTTCTTGGTCTCGCTCCTGGTCTGGTTCACTGTTCGTTTTGCTTGTTATGTTCTTTTTCTCCAGTGCCGGGAAGAAGGAATTCCAGACTTCCAGACGCACACACACTCGGTGGTGTCACTTGACACCTGCGACCACACGGCCAGGGGTTCGCTGCCCTTCCCAATGTTCGGTCCCCAGACATAAACACTAACTGCTTTTCGCAGGAAAAAGGCCATTTCGACGTCTAGACAAAGTACATGATGTAAAAAAAACAAATGCAGCTCTCGGCTACCGTACTTTTAGCTACATAGTCCATGTTCGAAAAAGTTCCCGAAATGCGTCGGAATCACGGATTTGTGACAGTCGTCTACACCTGCGTGCTTAATTATCATGATTCTGCAACACATCCATTCCATCCAGCAGTTCGACGTTTAGTGGACGGACCGTACACTTCAAACACCAACATCATATACCTGTAAATGCATTATAAGAATTGTTAGTCATGAAACGTTGAATACCACAGGAACAGACATATCCGAGACGCAATTCCATAAACCTGTTGTTAGTGCCCGTCAGCAATGTTGTGGAAGCTCGAGGTGTAAAGAAGAGAAATTAATTGATTAAAAGTTTCCATTTGATTTGTTATACAAACGTTTAACACATTAGCTGGCGTTACGTAAAACTCTTGATGTATAGAGATTATGACTCAAGCACATGAGAATATGTCACTAGCGAAGCCGAAATCTTCTTTGTATGTTTCCTTCATATCAATAAGTCGATCAATATATCGCAACGCTACATGTGCGTCCGCGTATTTCCCTTTTCGTACTGCATGCTCACATCACATGTGGGAAAATACGGTTACGTAATAGCTTCGTTACCATAAAAGCTGTGGGCGTGGCGATACAGTAAGTGATTTGCACTCCCCAAGCAGCACAATGTACTGAAAGTTCAAGTACATATGTGTGGCTGGCAGGTGACTTATCAGTGGGGTGCGTCATTGCGCAGAGCTGCCTGTGAAGACAGACAATAGATAACTTTATGACGAATTCGTGTTGCCATTTCATGGCAACACGGCCTAGCGCTCGGAAATTGCTCGGTTGGCACCCGAGCAGAATCACGTGGGCTTTGCCACCCGTACATGAGTGCCAGGAATCTAGCGGTTTTAGTCACCTGGATCACGCTAGGGTCACCGCGGTTGCCCGTCTTCGGGATCCGTCGTCCGCTAAACCACGTGAACTTCGACGTACGGGCCAACAAGAGCACTCGCCATCGTTGCAGTGCGGATGGGACGACACCGGGTATAGTTGGGCAACCCGCTGCTCCATCGTGTCGAGGCACATTTAAAAAAGTGCTAGCTGGGAAATTCCTCGCGCTCGGAAGGCGCCACGTGAACATGCGAGATCTGGCAAAACTGGCGAGAACAGGAGGGACCTGGCAAAAAAAGAGTTGCCACGAAATGACCACCCGAATTCGTCATTAGGAAAACGTACATCCTTCACGGCAACGTTTCGGAAAACGTGATAAACCAATCGCATGATTCGTCTGGAGTGGCTGATATCACATGGATCATATATGATTGACAGAGATCGATAGGAAGTCGGAATTGGAGGACCCTTACCATTTCCCAGGACTCCCGAAGCCTGCTCTACCCGGGCACCCCATATGCACTCGCGCTTTCAGCACATTGTGCTGATTCGGTCAGTTCACAGGTTAAGTTTCATTCCAGAGGAAACATCGGGTTAGCTTGTCCAGCTCTAAGCGTGTTTAAGCACACACCAAGAACTCTACGAAAACTATACGATAAATGAAATCAGAGGCGGAGAGTTTTCATTTTCCCGGGTGGGCAAGGGCGCACCGCGAGTAAGTACTCTCGCGGGGGGGGGGGGGGGGGGGCTTTGTTTATTAAGAAAAAAAAAGAAAGGAAAGGTAAGCCAGATGAATGTCGGCTTGTTATTCAAAAAAAAAAGAGGCAAAGAAAAAAGAAAGCAAAAGGAAACAAAAAGAAGGCAAGAAAGGAAAAGAACAATGAAGGACACAAAACTAAAGCTGAAGAATCACACACTCTGGCGGGATCCTATGATGTATGCAGAACTGGTATAGAAATAAGAGGAAGGAAGAACAAAAAAAAAGAAACAGAGATAACGTACACAGTGAACATGTGCACAACTGAAGGCATTACCCCTTTGAAAACTATAAGCGGTGCCCCCCCACACACACACACTTCATGTTCCGGGGACGGGGGGGCCTTGCAGTCGGCGCCTATGAATGAAGTCATGAAATCGAAACTTCGCGATGGTGATGCCACCCGCTTCGAAGAAAGCCCAAGCTGCAAAATGTACTGAAAGTCGAGTGCAAGAGGGGCGGACGGGTAGGTGGCAGGCCTTGAACAAACTCGCGAAACTAAAAAGCACTGATAAGACACATACCACATAAGACGGTTGGCTTATCATGTTTTCGGAGCTGTTATCATGAACACCTCCCCATGCATTAAAACTCTCTATTGTTTGAAGGTTTGTTGCAGGGTAAAGATACCGTGGAAAAACCCAAGTGCACGAGACACTCACACAAGTGATTTCCGGAGTTAAACGCTTCGAAGGCAACGTGTGACCATGAACCTATTCGTTGTCGTGGCCCTTACTATTTGCTTGGTTTCAGGTGAGTCACGCTGTCTTTTTTTAGGTCTTTGCGTATAATCGGATTTCGAATTCCGAATCGAATTCTGTATTCCAACTTGAAATCGAAGTAATGTATCTTACGAATCGAATGTATTGCAACAATTCCGGAGCTCCACTCCTAAGCATAAAGGCTTCAGAATAGTGGTATGGAACTAAGTGAGTGCTGCATCGCATGATGATCCGTTAGCATATGATGTGTATGTATCCGCATATCCGTACATATGCCGTATACATAACTGATTCGATTATATTCACTTCGTATACGCTTCGTATTTTATGATTATGATTACTATTCCCACATGTCTAGTTTTTTCTCTCTCTCTCTCTCTAGGAAGCTTCTTGTTCTCTAATTCTGCGAAGCTCTATTAAAAATCACGCCAAAGAAGTGGTTGTAATATAAAGCACATTATTCCGTCAATAAAAAGATTCGGCACGGTGTAGACGAAAGAGCAATTTTAATCTGTTACTTGCATCCGTCCGTTTGTGGTAACCAAGGTCGTAGTGAAGACTGAGAGGTAGCGGGTTCAAATCCTTCCACCGGCTCTGATGTCCGAGGTTTTGCCTGGGTTGTGTTTTCCGGCAAACGCTTAAGGCGAATGTCGGCATAGTTCCCCTTCAAGTCGGCCAGGTTGTTTCGCCGCTTCGCAAAATGCAAACGCTCAAAAAACGCAAAATGCTTCGTCTCTTTCTTTCTTTTCTTTTTCTCTAAGTGTGGTCCGACTTCGTTGTGTCACCCTGTACAGGGACGTGCTCTTGTCCAGGCGGCGCGCCGAACACTGTGGCGGCAACACCACAAGTGGGACAATTTTAACTGTCCGGTTGCTCCCTACGTCGCCTTTTCCTTCCTACCGGCTTCCTTGCCACTCAGGTAAAAGCAGATAAGGGAAGCAAACGAAATGTGGACGATTGTCCCGAACAAAACACGGCCGCGGCACGTTTGTCGGCGTTCCTTTGCGGCAGCTACACGACCGCTTTGCGGCTTCTTTCTCGGCTCCGAAACTTTGCTGCACGGTCCCTATATTGCTATTGCTGCTTCTATTATTTGACCCCTCATTTTCTTTGTGCCAATAGCGGATCGTCCCAATGCCTGCTACATGGCTCCGTCTAAAGGCCCGTGCAAGGCAAACATCACGAGGTTCTACTTCAATCCAAGATCTCTGGATTGCCTGAAATTCATCTACGGAGGATGTGGGGGAAACGCCAATAATTTTGCCACATATCAAACATGCATGAAAACGTGTAAATGTAAGTCAATCTTACTGTGCTATAAAAGAATAGCATTTTTTGTTGTTGTTGTTGTTAATTTTGTAATTGACTGGGCATCGTTCCTTTCGAGATTCTGCAGCTCCTTCTGTAACATCACCTGACCTTGATCTTGTGTTCGGAAAACCTGATACGCATTCTGCTGACAGTCTCGTCAATTTTTCAGCTACAGATACAGGGTGTTTCACCTAAAGTAACAAAAAATTCTAACTGGCGACGTACTCGCCGGAGTATTTTGGAACTTTCGGTAATTGCCTTCGGGGAACTTTTGCCGTCATTTAGGAAAGCTTTGGACAATTTTTAATTGAGGGAAATTTATTTTTTTAAATTGAACATTGAAAATTGCCAAGTGAACCTCCCTTTTTTACACAGATATGAAGTCCTCCACGGACAGCCAGAGACCCAACAAAAACTATGCACAGTATCGCAACAGAAATAAACTAAAGCATTGTCTAAATATACTAAATAGAAATAGACTAAAAATAGTAAAAATTCTGCTTTTGGCCCCTCCCGCTTGATTGTCGCAAAGAAGAGCGCACGGAAGATGCTGGGAGAGGAGGAAGTGGTCCTTTCGTACCTACGCGTTGACCTTGATGCTGGTGTCAACCGTCTTATCAAAAAGAAAGCTAAATAACCGTCTTATCACAAAGAAGGCAAAACTAATGAAGGCGGGGACACCTCCTCCTCTAGACGCACATTGCGCGCGCTTCTTTGCGAAAATCAAGCAGGCGGGCCTAGAGTGTAATTATTACTAAGTTTTTTCGACTATTTCTGTCGCGATACCGTGCATACTTTTGGTTGAGTCTGCGCTTATCCGTGGAGGACTTCATAGTTCTGTCAAAAAGTGAGGTTCGCCGCTCATAGCCACAGTTGCTTCGCGGCCATATCTAGCGGAATGTCATTCATGGGGTCTGTGTTTATTTTACCGTACTGTATACGAAGACAAGAGAACAATTATTGTCCAGATGCTTACGTCATCAAAGAACAGAACGTCGTGCTGAAATATTAACTGCAAAAAAAAGCTATTGTCTTTAAAAAAATAGGATGCGTCACTGTGTGGATTGCGCTCACATAACCTTCGTTGTAATTGATTGTTATTGATTTTGTTTTTGTTTTCATTTTGATCTACGTAAACTGATTCGATAAGGGCAACAGATTTTTTCCCAGCACCGTCCAATAGCCTCCCGAAGAACTTGCAATGTCTCCCAAAACATGGTTCAAAATGGCCAGGCAATCTAAAAAAAAAGAGCGAAAAAAATCCCAAAACACGAGCAGCTACGAGTGTCACGCTGCATCACAAAATTCAAGCACCCCTCCCGCCAAGGTCTAAATCCTGCCCAAATCCCTGGTTGTACACTCTGAAAAATGAACCTCACCGCATAGAACGCTCCTAGCCAACCATCATCTCGAATGATATCGTTATCGGTCCAGATTTGTTGAAAACGGGAGGCGTACGCCTTTTCTGTGACACTTATGCTGTTTATAATTGTCACAAAAAAGGCGTACATCTCCCGTTTTCAACAAATCAGGGCAGATAATGATATCATTCGAGATGATGGTTAGCTAGGAGCGTGCTATGCGGTGAAGTTCATTTTTAAGAGTGTATCATTGCGCGTCCTTGAAAGGAGCGGTCTAGATGCTACAAGGCATACGTCGGTCATTATCAATGCCAGTTCGCGTGGCGCAGTGGTTAGCGTGCTGGCTGTGTCACGTCGAGGCTGGGACGTAACCGGGTTCGAATCTCGGTTCCAGCTGTACTGTCTGGGGTTTTCCCTGGGGTTTCCTCAGACGCTTTCAGACACATGTCGGCACAGTTCCCTTAGAAGATTAGAACATTCCCCAAGGGCGATAGTCGTGACATTTCCCACCGCTTTGAGGCCGACAATGGCGAGCCCTTTCCCCATCACCGGTCTGTATCAAGATGCACAAAATAGTTATCTGCCTTCAGGGACGCCGATCTCGTATCTCTAATAAATTTCCTTTCTGCTCTGCACTTCTGGTTGCATCTGGATTCTTCTTTAGCTCCCAATACGAAGAATTCAATGGCATCATATAGACGTCCCCAGGACGTGCCTATGCGAGACATACACAATCATGAAGCTAGTTTCAGATCGCCGTCCTCCAAGCAACTGCAATACTGCCGATATGACTTCAACCTCCTTCCCGCTAAGTACTGTTGTATCGCCTCTGCCAGATATACGCAATCCTGAAGCTGAACTCGACATGAAAAGTGTAGCTGAAATACTTTCATGGTCGTTTTGATTATATTACCTGTCTACCTTCCCGTTTCTCAAGCCGATTTCATTAGTGCCATCTTTGTCTTTCGTGCCATTTGATTATTATAAAGGCTTTGGCTTGCGCGAGACACATGCAAGGGCCCTGTGATTTCGGGTAAAACCGGTTTTTATCCCCCGTTTTGCATCATCGTCACTTCTGGTAAAACCCGTAAATGAACTTGGAGCTGTGCTAATTCAGACGTCAATAAGGGCACTGAAAGACTCTAACCATTGGACACGCAGCACAGCTGTTCCTCAACTTCTGCCAATCTAAAATGCGAGAAGTGCTAGGAAATAAAAGGGGTAGGAAATAAAAAAGTTCTCTTTTTATTTCCTACCCCGAAGTCTACTTTTTCAACAGATATCCCCCGGTTTTACCCGGTTTTGAAATAAAACGTGATTTCTGAGCGCCGATTTTCAAAAAAAATAAAAAATAAAACCTTAAACCATAAAACATAAAACATAAACATAAAACCTAGGGCCATAAAAGTCCAGCTGCGGTACGGACAAAACAAGAACACCTACATTGCATATTAAAGGCAACCAACCAGCTTTGAAGTGCCGTGGTCAGTACAAAAAGTTCTTATATTCCAGAATATTACGCACAGCACGGGAGCCTGAACTATCGCATGAACAAGCAAGGTGGGACATCCTTGAGAAGCAGGAGCCGTACGAGGAGGACCTTGAACACGGGGTTATCGGTCGACGCATCATTCATCTGCACATTGACATCACCAGAGCTATTATCATCAAATATTGCTGCCATTCTACTACGCGCTTTCATTTTAATGCATTAGCGTTGGGAGAGTCAAAATAGAAAAAGCTGTATATGTGTGTGTGTGTGTGTGTCTGCGTATGAGATGGTGAAGCTTCGCCGAGACAGAGGTATAAGTGGACATGTAAAGGGATATAAGAGGGTAAATGTAAATGGAAGTAGTTGAAGGCAATTAAGAGTAAGAGGGATTAAAAGTAATTAGGGGTAATTAAGGGCATTTAAAGCAAAAAAAGCTGAGTTTCAAGGTAACGAATGTAAGATATACGCAATTAAGAGAAAGATTAAGTGAAATTGAAGATCACCGAAGGTAACCGCGAGTTACCGGAGGTAATTAAGTGTAACTAAAGGTAACTGACGTCAATTAAAGAGAAAGTGACAGTAATTAAAGCAAGTAAATGTAATTAAAGGGTAATTGAAAGTAATTGAGGCTAATTAAATGATAATTAAATGGTCAATGGTCAGAAGTCAAGTATCGACTGGAAGTGGACAACCAGAAGTCAGGGGAGACCGGAAATCGAGAACGGGAAGTGAATGCGGACCGGAAGTTGATACCGGAAGTCAAGTATAGACGGGAAGCGGACAACCGGAAGTCGGGTTTAGACCGGGAGTGGGTACCCAGAGCAAAGTATGGACCGGAAAAGGCGCTTCATGCTAACGCATTTCTCTCGCATTTACCGCTAAATCAGCACTAAATTTTTATTTCTACTACTCAATCTCAAAGCCATGGCGCTAGAGAGGAAAGCTTAGAGCAGACTCCTCTAAGTACCAGCTAGATCGCGGTCACCCGACAAAGAAGTGATTTATCAAAAAATACGGACTGATCTTGGTACAGCAAGCATGTGATCAGCCTGCTGCACGCTGCCTATTTCTTTCCCGCTAGTATGGGGGTATATGGTGTACGATTTCGTTATGTAGGGTCTGACTTATTCGGGCACAATGCCTATCCAGAACACGGGGGAGGAGATGAAGTTCTTAGATATGTAATTCGTGGTGGAATCGGGTGCAACTGATACATTCGTGTGCTGTCTGGCAAGTGACTCGCAGTTAAAGCGCATATATTAGTCTAACATGCATACCTTGCGCTTTCTAGTAACATCGCTACTTTCACGCTTAATTTCACGATAATGAATGGGGAATTTCATCGCCAGGGGGACACTCTACCCTATTGCAGGTGATATCGTGAGGGATGACAGAGGGATGAAATTAAGTTATTCGCATAGTTTATTATTGCAGTGAAATAGTATCTACATTATACATTCGTGCAAATTGCCACCACGCCATTGACGCCATCCACTCAAACATTGCCTGCCTGCGTACTGTTGATGAGGCCCAACAAGGCCGAAACAGCTGTCCAGTACTGGCATGGCGACGTTTGAGTTACAAACATATGCTATACGTGCAGCTAAAGAGCTCCTGCTATTTTTTCCTTGTATACTTCACTGGCTTTGTACTGGGCTTACAGTCAGTGAGTTATCTCACCCTGACAGCAGGAATCACGTGTTACGTGACCTTCTGACGCAATCCACTCAAACGTTGCCTGCCTGCGTACTGTTGATGAGGCCCAACAAGGCCGAAACAGCTGTTCAGTACTGGCATGGCGACGTTTGAGTTACAAACATATGCTATACGTGCAGCCAAAGAGCTCCTGCTATTTTTTCCCTTGTATATATATATATATATATATATATATATATTCTCGAAGGTCTTGAAGATTCAGACGGCGCCGTATTAATACACAGAAGAAATAAGTTCGCACAGAGCACCACCAAAGGAATATTTTCAGATGACTTCATTTAATTCATTTTGAAATTACACAGACACGACGTTTCGAACGGTGGACTGTTCTTTTTCAAGTGAAAAGATATAATGAGTTGGTCAAACAGAAAACACTCACTTTCGCGTGCTTCGACAGTGGTGGGGGAAGGGAAATCGCAGTGCGTTGAGGTTGCCGAAGGGAGGTCATAAATTCTGTGTGCGGAGTCCTGTCGAGTGTGTTTCGCACGTGGGTGGTTTTTTTTTTTTTTGGGGGGGGGGGTCTTTCCCAAAGACGCATTTGTGTGGAAAGGACTCGTTTGCGTCGCGTAAACGGGTGTAGCTTCTTGTTGTGTTGTAGGCGTTATTATTTCTTCCTGTTTTTCACAGTGGACAGCGATCCCGGGTGTTCGTTTAGTGCCGGATTGAATTTATGTATTAAAAATGATTCCTTCATTTCACGATCCCTATCGCTCTTGAATCCGGATTGTAATATGGCAATAGAGAGTTTCTCAATCGCATGTTCTGGAAGGGCCATATGCCTAGACAGCGGGAGTTCCGGTTTTGTTTTGGTGTGGGACTTGTGGTTGTTGAAGCGAATTCTGAATGATGTGCAGGTTTGTCCAATGTATTGAGCTTGGCATATGGTGCAATGTAGAAGGTATATTACGTTTTGAGTCCCACAGTCAAAACTGCCATTGATATGGAATTTGAAGCTTGTGGTAGTGCTGGTAACATCCCGTGCTGACCACATGAGGGAACAAATTTTGAAGCGGGGTTTTTTGCAAGGCCTGCAGCCAAGGAATTCTTTTTGTTCCCTCGTGACTTTTGAGTTCACCAGTACGTCCCGTAAGTTTCGCGGTCGTCTATAAACAATCTTGGGAGCCTCTGGGAAGACTTCCCGAAGATGTTCAGATTGGTGCAGAATATTGAGATGGCGTTTCAGAATGGATCCGATGCCAGCTACATTTTGATTGTAGGTTAAAGTTAAGCTCGGCGCGCAGTACTCATCGGTTTTTGAGGAAGCTGTGGGCTGGTTGGGACCTAAACGCCGAGCTTTTTCAATTGCGTCATTAACGACATCGGGAGGGTAGTTGCGATCGGTGAATGCGTGCCGTAGATCACCTAGGTTTTGCTCGAGGTCGCTGTCCTCTGTGCAGATACGCCGGTATCTGCATGCTTGACTATAAGGTAGAGAGAGTTTGCAGTGACGGGGGTGTGAGCTATTAAAGTGTAAGTATTGCTGACTGTCAGTTGGTTTTCGGTACACCTTAGTTTCCAGTGATTGGTCACTGACTGTTACTGTGACGTCCAGAAAGTTCGTAGTTGTGGTCGAATAGTGGTGGGTGAAATTAATGCTGGGGTGCGCGTTGTTGAAGTCCCGAATGAATTCCAGTAGTGAACTCTCAGTGTTGTCCCAGATTATGAATATGTCATCGATATACCTCTTATAGAGAAATGGTCTGATGTGGCACCGCGACAGAAAACATGTTTCCAATTTACCCATGAAGATGTTCGCGTAGTTTGGGGCCATTTTTATGCCCATAGCTGTGCCATTTATCTGGACGTAGTGTTGCCCATTAAATTCGAAGTTGTTCAGCGTTAGTATCATTTCCAACAGTACCTTCAGTGTGGCGCTGTCCACGTGGTAGGGACTGTCCGACGGTGATTTCGTGTAGGCTTCCACGACCGCCTCGATGCCGTCAGAGTGGGGAATATTAGTGTAGAGGGACGCTACATCAAGGGTGACAAGGAAGCAGTTCTCAGGTAGTTTGAGGTTGCGAATGGTCTTTAGAAAATGGTTGGTGTCTTTCACATATGACTGAAGTGTGGGGGGGGGATGTCCTTGATGAGGTAGTCCACAAGCGTTGACAAGTTCTCTGTTACTGTGTTGTTGCCAGATATGATGGGTCTGCCTGGATTGCCCGGCTTGTGAATCTTGGGTAACAGATAAAAGCGACCAGGTTTCGGAGATTGTGGAAGGAGTTGCTTATGTGTATCAGGCGTGATTTTTTTGTTATCACGGAGGTCGGTTAGGGTCCTCTCGATCTTTGACGCATAGTCTGGTGTGGGATCGCGATCAAGCCTCTCATAAAACGTTGTGTCTTCCAGTTGGCGGGCTCCCTCGCGAATATATGCGTCAGTGTCCATGACCACAATAGCACCTCCCTTGTCCGCGTGTTTGATGACAATGTCCTTTCGTTTCTCAAGATCGCTGAGTGCTTTGCGTTCTTCACTTGACAGATTGTGTCGTGGGGGTCCTTTTTTGGACGTTACTTTGAGGATATCCTTTTGCACAGCTTGGATGTAATCATCGAGATGGCGGTCCCTGTGTTCAGGGGGTGACCAGCTGGAACCTGTTTTGAAAGGGGAAGCAGTCTGTCTGGAGTTCTCTCTATCGTGGAAAAATTCCCTCAGGCGCAGTTTACGGGCAAAGTTTTCAAGATCTGTGTGCAGTTGGAATTCGTTCAATCCTGTTGTACTTGGACAGAAGGAGAGTCCTTTTCATAGAAGGCTTCCTCGATGTCTGTTAGCGTTACCGATGAGAGATTTAGCATGGATTTGGGGGGACTGTAAGAACGGCCTGCCAAAGGTGGTTCAATAATGGCCTTCGTCGGGTCCTGAGGCGACTGCACAGTTCCCTGGTGTGCCGACGGAAGATCGCGTTCCATTTTTCTGTCCTTTACTGTCCGCAAGGCATTGGATTTTTTTGTCTGAAAATCAGCGAGAGCGCGTTTTTCCGTAGACGTCAGAAGTGAGGTCATTTCGTGTTGCTTTTTTCGTAGGTCGATGAGTTGATCTTCGCAGTGGCGTGATGCAATAGAGAGAAAGAGATAGAAGAATAGAATAGATAGAAGAATAGATAGAAGAAGAATGGATCAGGCGGCATCCCCAGTATGCGGCCACCTAACCTCCCGCTGCTCTTCCTAATTCAGGTCTTATCAGTTGTCAGCGTCTCAAGGACAAACACCTTCAACGACACGCTCTTCACTTCCGAAGCTGATTCTCTTGGTTTGATTGTCCCAAGACACGGGTTACCACTGACGAACTGCGGCAGCCTGCCTCACCACAGTGTTCGCCTTCACCCTTCGCTGCCTTATCATCGCACGTGGTCGTCTACGTCAACGACTTCAGCGCCACCGTACCCTTCAAAAGCGATCTTCAGCGGTTCCATCGTCAGTGGATCAGGCGGCATCCCCAGTATGCGGCCACCTAACCTCTCGCTGCTCTTCCTAATTCAGGTCTTATCAGTTGTCAGCGTCTCAAGGACAAACACCTTCAACGACACGCTCTTCACTTCCGAAGCTGATTCTCTTGGTTTGATTGTCCCAAGACACGGGTTACCACTGACGAACTGCGGCAGCCTGCCTCACCACAGTGTTCGCCTTCACCCTTCGCTGCCTTATCATCACACGTGGTCGTCTACGTCAACGACTTCAGCGCCACCGTACCCTTCAAAAGCGATCTTCAGCGGTTCCATCGTCAGTGGATCAGGCGGCATCCCCAGTATGCGGCCACCTAACCTCTCGCTGCTCTTCCTAATTCAGGTCTTATCAGTTGTCAGCGTCTCAAGGACAAACACCTTCAACGACACGCTCTTCACTTCCGAAGCTGATTCTCTTGGTTTGATTGTCCCAAGACACGGGTTACCACTGACGAACTGCGGCAGCCTGCCTCACCACAGTCTTCGCCTTCACCCTTCGCTGCCTTATCATCGCACGTGGTCGTCTACGTCAACGACTTCAGCGCCACCGTACCCTTCAAAAGCGATCTTCAGCGGTTCCATCGTCAGTGGATCAGGCGGCATCCCCAGTATGCGGCCACCTAACCTCCCGCTGCTCTTCCTAATTCAGGTTGGTCCTAGCCCACATTACCATTGTTTAAGGTCTAACGACCTGTGTTTGGTGGTGTTGCCTGGTCCAAAAGTGTTATCGGTATTGTACAGCGATTGTCTTACTGTCTTGCGCCAACTCCTGTTACTCTCTGGCGACGTGGAGCGGAATCCAGGTCCTCGTAGCGATGAACAGATGAACATGATCATTGAGTCGTTATCTGTGCTCCCACGTATAGAAGCAGGGCAAGCTGAATTACTCAACGAAATACGGACTATCAAATCTAAACTAGACGCCACTGACAAAAAAGTCACCGAGCTATCCACTAAAGTCGCAGCAATCGAAGGCGAGCTTTCGTCATTCCGCGATGTCCCCAAGAGGGTACAGGACCTGACGGATACAACTACCTCGTTATCTAGCGGTGTCTGCACCATAAAGGATCAGATAGACAAGCTTGAGAATAGAATGCGGAGGAACAATCTAGTGTTTCATGGCTTGGACGATAGCTCTTCCGAGACGTGGGCCCAGTCCGAAGCTCT
This sequence comes from Ornithodoros turicata, assembly GCF_037126465.1. Taxonomy (NCBI): domain Eukaryota; kingdom Metazoa; phylum Arthropoda; class Arachnida; order Ixodida; family Argasidae; genus Ornithodoros; species Ornithodoros turicata. The sequence continues at coordinate 162,120,809 of NC_088201.1, forward strand.
GGTAACTGACCTGTGCAAAAATAATCTAGGCATGGAGATTCCGCCCCACGCAATCGAGCGCGCCCACCGCATTGGACGCTATCAACCTAACAGACACAGACCAATTATTGTCAAGTTCGCGTCTTACAAAACGAAAGAGTCTGTTTTGAGTGCTGGCCGATTTTTAAAAGACACCGGTATTTCTGTCACGGGCGACTACTCATTAACAGTTCGCACGGCTCGCAAGCACCTCTTGGCCTTCGCCAAATCGCAATCTGCGCCTTTCAAGCTCCGCTTCGACAAGTTGTTATTAAATGGCAAATTGTATACATTTAACCACGAAACAAGCATTGTTGAAAAAGGCGCATAGCAGCATGAGTCTGTCGAAAGGCGCAGTGTATCGAGTGCATCACTTCCTGCTTCTACCAACTCCGCGCCCCGGTCTCTCTCGGTCATTTTTACCAATATTAGAAGCCTCCTACCAAAGCAGGATGAACTTAACAGCCTCATGTCCTCCTGCGATTGTGATATAATTGCCTTAACCGAAACATGGCTTTCCGCTAACATATCTGACACGGAGCTCCTGCCGTACGACACCAAGTACAAAATTCATCGCTGTGACAGAGAGGGCCGACGCGGGGGTGGCGTACTCCTTGATGTTCGAGACTGCTTTTCGTCGTCTGTCATACGTGTGCAATCAAGCTTAGAGATTGTATGGTTAAAAATTGACTGTTGTAATAGTCATGCCATCATCGGTGTATGCTATCGCTCACCAAGTTTTCATGTTGGTTTCATCGATCAATTGCGCTGCGACATGTCTGTCGTTACTGCTCGCTTTCCTAGCAATACTATCATCCTGATGGGCGACTTTAATATGCCTGGTATAAACTGGTCTGTCCCGTGTGTAACACCTGGCTCCGCTTCCATCGATAAGGATTTTCTCGAACTGTGTCACGACTTCAACCTTACGCAAGTGGTACCTTTTCCTACAAGAGTTTCAACCAGCTGTTCAAGCACACTCGACCTAGTTTTGTCCACACGTCCTGACATTATAGAAGCTATCTCTGATATCGGGAAACTTAGCGACCACAATGTGGTACACTATCAACTACATGTATCCGTGCCTAGGCGCCCTCGTTCCAAGAAAGTTATTCGTCTCTACGACAGAGCAGATTTCGAAGCTATCAACGAAGAGCTGCAGTCTGACTTCTCCACATTCTGCCGGGACAGCGCCAATAGGTCGGTCGAGGTCAACTGGCTTTTCTTTAAAAATAAACTCCGCAACCTTGCAGAGATTCGTATTCCCAAGATCACTATTCCATGCTCGCAGACCGCTCCATGGTTTAATCGCTCGCTCAAGTCCCTGGCTAGTAAAAAGAAGAAAATGTTTCGCCGTGCCAAACGCTCAAACTCCCAGCATGCCTGGGAGAGATATCGTTCTGCCCTTTCGCTGTATAGGAAGTCTCTCAGAACGGCCAAACTTAAATTCTTTCAATCCGACCTTGGGTCAATTCTGAGCTCAAACCCCCGGAAGTTTTGGAATTTAATTAACCCGCGCCCGGTCCCAGACATCCAGCTTGTAGACGGCGAGGGCACACTACTGGATGCGTCTAGGTCTGCTGAAATCCTCAGCGGCACATTTGCCAGTAACTTCACTGTCGAAGCCCCCATCTCTGACCAGCTGCGCAGTCCATGGCATACTCCTCCGCCAATGGCACCGTTCGTAATCACGGCCCATGGTATAACGAAGTTAATTGATTCGTTAAAAATGTCATCATCTGCTGGGATTGATAACATTAATGCTGAGGTCTTGAAAGGCACCAGGACAACCTCTGCAGCGTACTTATCAGTCATCTTTAATCAGTCACTAAGCGAATGCCAAGTCCCCTCTGACTGGCGTATAGGTAAAGTGATCCCTATCCATAAAAAAGGTGATCGATGTTCCCCTGCCAATTACCGCCCCATTTCACTAACTAGTGTTCCCTCAAAGCTTCTCGAGCACATCATTCACTCTAATATTATCAGCCACCTAGCTAATCATAATCTTCTTTTCCATCGGCAACACGGCTTTCGAAAGGGTTACTCATGCGAAACCCAACTAGCTCAGTTCGTTCATGACCTCCACGATAACCTTGACAGTCGCTATCAAACCGATACCATCTTCTTAGATTTTTCAAAGGCCTTCGACCGTGTTCCCCACAACCGTCTGTTACTAAAACTTCGCCGTTTTAACATTGATGACCTCACCCTATCGTGGATCCGCCAATTCCTTGCTTCACGTTCTCAGTTTGTCCAGGTCAATGACTGTTGTTCCGCACTTACCCCCGTAGTCTCTGGCATCCCGCAAGGTTCCGTCCTCGGACCTCTCCTATTTATGATATACATCAACGACCTCCCTGACCACCGTTCCTCCAACATAAGGCTGTTCGCCGACGACTGCGTCTTGTACAGAAAAATCACAACCGCGGCAGACACAATAACACTCCAAGAGGATCTCAACCTGGTGGACCAGTGGTGCAAGGAATGGTTCATGCCTCTTAACATCGACAAGTGTTGTCACATCACGATTTGTCGTCGCATTCCTAAGTTTTCATGTTCGTACAGCATCAATAATACTAGCATCCCGTCAAACTCTTCATACAAATATCTTGGTGTCGTACTTCAGTCTAATCTTTCTTGGAACACGCACGTCTCCACCATTGCCGCAAAGGCGAACCGTACGCTTGGTTATCTACGACGGAATCTTCGCCTTGCCTCCCCCCAAGTAAAACGCCTTTCCTATCTTACCCTCGTTCGACCACAGTTAGAATATGCTGCTGCTATCTGGGACCCCTCTGTCGCGTACTTATCTAATGAATTGGAAAAGGTCCAAAACCGTGCCGCGCGGTTTATCACTAACAATTACTCCACTACCGCTAGCATTTCCCAGCTAAAGCTTCGCCTGGACCTACCACCTTTATCAACCCGTCGATACATTTCGAGGCTTTGCCTTTTCCACAAGCTCTATCATTCTGACATTCCTTCGTTTCCCTACATCACACCAGCTCACTCCATCTCTCCACGCATTGACCACCATCTCAAGGTATCACGTTTCCGCTGCAGAACGACGGCATTTTCTAACTCATTCTTTCCCAAGACATGCGTTGATTGGAATAACCTCCCCACCGATGTCATCTCTCATCTTCCCCCCGATCGCTTCCGCAGTTCATTGTCCACATTTGTTTCGTTATAATGTTCATTCTTTACGTCACATATCGATTACTGCATTAATTAGCACATTTTTCGTTCGTTTATTCTGTTATGTTTGTTCTCTTGTTCAGTTATGTTCTGATATGTTGCAGTCTATGTACTTTTTATTGCCTATTTTCTATTGTATTATATGCTGTTTTCGTTGCCACCTCTGCCACTCTCCCATGTAACGCCCTCTGGGCCCTTGGGATTAATAAATGAAATGAAATGAAATGAAAGAAGGGCGAGCGACGCATCATGTAAGACAGCTTCCCACTCGGACAGATGAGTTGCGTTGAAGTTAGCAAAAGGTAGCCTGGATGAGAGTCGCGCTCCCTTTGGAATTGATTTGTTCTGTAGATGTTTGGAGATGAAACTGAAATGGCTCTCGTAGCGCATGATTTTGTCAGACAACTTCCTGGATTTCAGGAAAGCTCCGGATTTCTTTTCTTTCGTAGACGATGTGTGAGGCAGTCTGGTGTCTAGTTGTGACAGACTTGTGGGTTCTTTTACCGTGTCGGTTGCATATTCAGTGCGGCTGCGGTCCTGTCTACGGTCTTGCATTTCGTGTAGTCCTGGTTGTTTTTGGTACCAGCAGGGTCTTAGTGTCCGTGAATCCGTTAAGCATGCCGGATGTCTGGATGTATATGAACAATATCGCGCTTCTAGCAAGGGTATTATGTGCGACAGTTGCGATAACATTATGTCGGTTCCGAGCGGACTGGGGTGCAGTCCGTCGGCTGAGAGGACTAGAAGGGGGTCGTGGTCATAGAAACGATGAACCAGGCAGCCAACTGTCGTCGCAGCGTCGCTCGCCCTTCTCTCTATTGCATCACGCCACTGCGAAGATCAACTCATCGACCTACGAAAAAAGCAACACGAAATGACCTCACTTCTGACGTCTACGGAAAAACGCGCTCTCGCTGATTTTCAGACAAAAAAATCCAATGTCTTGCGGACAGTAAAGGACAGAAAAATGGAACGCGATCTTCCGTCGGCACACCAGGGAACTGTGCAGTCGCCTCAGGACCCGACGAAGGCCATTATTGAACCACCTTTGGCAGGCCGTTCTTACAGTCCCCCCAAATCCATGCTAAATCTCTCATCAGTAACGCTAACAGACATCGAGGAACGCCTTCTATCAAAAGGACTCTCCTTCTGTCCAAGTACAACAGGATTGAACGAATTCCAACTGCACACAGATCTTGAAAACTTTGCCCGTAAACTGCGCCTGAGGGAATTTTTCCACGATAGAGAGAACTCCAGACAGACTGCTTCCCCTTTCAAAACAGGTTCCAGCTGGTCACCCCCTGAACACAGGGACCGCCATCTCGATGATTACATCCAAGCTGTGCAAAAGGATATCCTCAAAGTAACGTCCAAAAAAGGACCCCCACGACACAATCTGTCAAGTGAAGAACGCAAAGCGCTCAGCGATCTTGAGAAACGAAAGGACATTGTCATCAAACCCGCGGACAAGGGAGGTGCTATTGTGGTCATGGACACTGACGCATATATTCGCGAGGGAGCCCGCCAACTGGAAGACACAACGTTTTATGAGAGGCTTGATCGCGATCCCACACCAGACTATGCGTCAAAGATCGAGAGGACCCTAACCGACCTCCGTGATAACAAAAAAATCACGCCTGATACACATAAGCAACTCCTTCCACAATCTCCGAAACCTGGTCGCTTTTATCTGTTACCCAAGATTCACAAGCCGGGCAATCCAGGCAGACCCATCATATCTGGCAACAACACAGTGACAGAGAACTTGTCAACGCTTGTGGACTACCACATCAAGGACATCCCCCCCACACTTCAGTCATATGTGAAAGACACCAACCATTTTCTAAAGACCATTCGCAACCTCAAACTACCTGAGAACTGCTTCCTTGTCACCCTTGATGTAGCGTCCCTCTACACTAATATTCCCCACTCTGACGGCATCGAGGCGGTCGTGGAAGCCTACACGAAATCACCGTCGGACAGTCCCTACCACGTGGACAGCGCCACACTGAAGGTACTATTGGAAATGATACTAACGCTGAACAACTTCGAATTTAATGGGCAACACTACGTCCAGATAAATGGCACAGCTATGGGCACAAAAATGGCCCCAAACTACGCGAACATCTTCATGGGTAAATTGGAAACATGTTTTCTGTCGCGGTGCCACATCAGACCATTTCTCTATAAGAGGTATATCGATGACATATTCATAATCTGGGACAACACTGAGAGTTCACTACTGGAATTCATTCGGGACTTCAACAACGCGCACCCCAGCATTAATTTCACCCACCACTATTCGACCACAACTACGAACTTTCTGGACGTCACAGTAACAGTCAGTGACCAATCACTGGAAACTAAGGTGTACCGAAAACCAACTGACAGTCAGCAATACTTACACTTTAATAGCTCACACCCCCGTCACTGCAAACTCTCTCTACCTTATAGTCAAGCATGCAGATACCGGCGTATCTGCACAGAGGACAGCGACCTCGAGCAAAACCTAGGTGATCTACGGCACGCATTCACCGATCGCAACTACCCTCCCGATGTCGTTAATGACGCAATTGAAAAAGCTCGGCGTTTAGGTCCCAACCAGCCCACAGCTTCCTCAAAAACCGATGAGTACTGCGCGCCGAGCTTAACTTTAACCTACAATCAAAATGTAGCTGGCATCGGATCCATTCTGAAACGCCATCTCAATATTCTGCACCAATCTGAACATCTTCGGGAAGTCTTCCCAGAGGCTCCCAAGATTGTTTATAGACGACCGCGAAACTTACGGGACGTACTGGTGAACTCAAAAGTCACGAGGGAACAAAAAGAATTCCTTGGCTGCAGGCCTTGCAAAAAACCCCGCTGCAAAATTTGTTCCCTCATGTTGTCAGCACGGGATGTTACCAGCACTACCACAAGCTTCAAATTCCATATCAATGGCAGTTTTGACTGTGGGACTCAAAACGTAATATACCTTCTACATTGCACCATATGCCAAGCTCAATACATTGGACAAACCTGCACATCATTCAGAATTCGCTTCAACAACCACAAGTCCCACACCAAAACAAAACCGGAACTCCCGCTGTCTAGGCATATGGCCCTTCCAGAACATGCGATTGAGAAACTCTCTATTGCCATATTACAATCCGGATTCAAGAGCGATAGGGATCGTGAAATGAAGGAATCATTTTTAATACATAAATTCAATCCGGCACTAAAAGAACACCCGGGATCGCTGTCCACTGTGAAAAACATGAAGAAATAATAACGCCTACAACACAACAAGAAGCTACACCCGTTTACGCGACGCAAACGAGTCCTTTCCACACAAATGCGTCTTAGGGAAAGACCCCCCCCCCCAAAAAAAAAAAACCCACGTGCGAAACACACTCGACAGGACCCCGCACACATAATTTATGACCTCCCTTCGGCAACCTCAACGCACTGCGATTTCCCTTCCCCCACCACTGTCGAAGCACACGAAAGTGAGTGTTTTCTGTTTGACCAACTCATTATATCTTTTCACTTGAAAAAGAACGGTCCACCGTTCGAAACGTCGTGTCTGTGTAATTTCACAATGAATTAAATGAAGTCATCTGATAATATTCCTTTGGTGGTGCTCTGTGCGAACTTATTTCTTCTGTATATATATATATATATATACAGGGTGTCCACGCTAACTGTGAACATATATTTTAAAAATATGTATCACACTTTTTTCCAAGATGAAATCATTGCAATATAGCATATGCTGAAGGGCACTCCCTAGCAGGGCATTAGCAAAGTCCAAAGGCAATGTCTTAATTAACTTTCACTAATTAAGTTTTTAATTATAAAACCTACAAAGTTGTCTCAATGAGAACATCTGTTCCTTTCGGTCACCTGATATCGTAGCCGTTTTCAGAACAAAAATCAGTTCGATAGATCGTCCGCAAAAAATTCGATTCGTGAAGGAACGCCATTTTTTTCTTTGTTTTGTTCATTGCGCTTCTTAGAAGACACGTCTTTCTTTCACCCCCAATGTGAGAGGGAGAAAGAGCACACTATCGCCTCTCGCGTCCTGGAAAAAGGTTAAAATGAAACAGAAAATGCAACCCAAGATAAGGCCAGTTCCGATAGAGCCACCCGACACATTTGCTTTTGTTTTGTTTCGCAAGTTAAAGCTCATCTTCGACGCATGAGGCGGCACTGTGCTCCTTCCCACTCTTCCGTTGGAGATCAAGGAAATACGCGTCTCCGAAGATGCGCAATGAACAAAATAAAGCCAACAAAGGCGTTCTTCACTAACTTCTTGCGGGCGATCTATCGAACGGATATTTGCTCTGAAAACGGCTACGATATCAGGTGACCGAAAGGAACAGATGTTCTCATTGGGACAACTTTGTAGCTTTTATAATTAAAAACTTAATCAATGAAAGTTAATTAAGACATTGCCTTTTGACTTTGCTGATGTCCTGCTAGGGAGTGCCCTTCAGCATATGCTATATTGCAATGATTTCATCTTGGAAAAAAGTGTTATACATATTTTAAGAAAATATGTTCACAGTTAGCGTGGACACCCTGTATATTTATTTATTTATTTATTTATTTGCTAATACTGCCGGCAGCCTGTTGACCGCCAAGGCAGGGATTACACACAAACTCAAACACAATAAAATCACTCAACAGGAATTCCAATATAAGATTGAGTTGCCTTTAAAAAAGAAGATACATTATTTAATTCCGCCACACTGGTAGGCAAGGAATTCCAATCCCGCACTGTGCGTGGAAAGAATGAAAAATTGAGAACGTTTTTCCTGGAACGAAGCTCCCGTATCAATTTACTGTGTTTTTGCCTTGTTGGCCGACTGGAATTGAATGTCAAATAGTCATCAAACTTTAACCCTGATCCGCCGTATATGATACTATGCAAAAATTTCAGTCGCCTGAGTTTCCTTCGAAGAGCCAGTGGGGGGAGTCGAGAAGTGTCGTACAGCGCTGTCACTGATGATTCCCTTACATACGCGTTGTAAATAAACCTTAAGCCCTTTTTCTGTACATTCTCTATGCGGTGAGATATATATATATAAGGATATATATATATATCCTTCCAAACTGGGGCCCAGAGCGAACTAGTCATATTCAATCATGTTTGCCAACGCGCACGCATAATGCAGGTTATCAAGTGCGAATTCTATTAGAAGTACTGCAAATGAATATTTTTTTTTTTAGGTTGAAAACAACTGAATGGACTGGTTGCATTCATTGATGGAACATGCATAGAGTGTGTCCATTACTAGTCGACGAAACATCAAGCATACAATGACGCGTGCATTCCTTTGAGTGCTATTTAAGCACAAACTTCGACAGCAGAGCGCAACCGTTCGAGGTGGCGGTTGAACCCCATCGAGCGACACTGTGGTGTCGATGGGGTTCTCGGTCTAATATCTAGGACTAAACCGGTTCTATCAGGACGCGGTTTGTTGTGACGGATTTCCCAATCCTTTGCCTTGACGTGCACGCTCACGGCTCGCAGGAAATCCTAAAAGTAGTCGAGATACTTGGAAATTCCAGGCCTCCGTCTGCACTTCTCATGCATTCGGAGCTCCGTATAACATGCGCCCCGCTAGTCAGGTCGACGCCAGAATTTCCGTCCTAGTAGGACTTGAGTCGCTGTACGATTGATCAAATGGAACCATGGATCAGGTCTTTAGCGGTTCGGGGGTTGTGGGCAGAGACGCGTTCGTAACTCTATTTTCTAAACTTTGAGGCCCTTTTTCGGAAGGAAGCCCGCGTCGGACAGCTTTCATCTTTCTGGAGTGTACTCCCCTAAACCCGGTGAACGTGGCAAAATTTACTACAGCTGTCCAAGTCTTCTGGTTCTCGAGCTACCGATTTCCGTGTTTACACTCCTCCCAATACATGGGACTGCCGGCTGTTTTTTTCCTAAAAACGTTTCCATTGCACCTACAGGGCCGTATTTGAGATAGTTTTGAAGCTCTTGACGCGCTCTCTCCAACCACTTTAATCCCGTAAGCGCGCGACTCTCCGTTCCCCAGATATGGGCTTTGGAGTTTGAGGGTCATGGCGCTGGCGCCAGCAAGTCTGGCTGACTCCGCTCGGAGACGCTTCCGTGGGTGCCGTTCCTTTAGTGCCGTAATCTCGCTTACCTAACGTGCAATTTACTGGAAATTTTGGATGCATGTTCTTCGTTCTTTGCTCTACAACTTTTCAATTCGCACCCTCCGTCTATTTACTACAGGTTATGGCGTTATTCCCGGAATTCCTTAGGCTGACTCTCCTTCTGCAACCTTCGTCCCTGTCTTTTCCCCCTGCGGGAGATCTGAATCGCCTATTAACGGGTTCGTGCACTCCGAACACCGAACGGCTAGAAACTTGCGGGATCTTTCTATCTCTCTCCATTCTCGAGTGAGGACAACATGGCAACGGTGGCTCGTTATACATGGGGCTGGGGGCATTTTTTTCTATGTCGGTTGTTTGTTGGCGTAGAAATGTGATTGAAGAACTTATTTTGACGGGGAAAACGTCCTCTTTCCAATGGCATTGGTCGCCCGTACGCGCGACTATCTGCTTTCTGGATGTAGCGCGAGGAGAGCATGGAGGAGAGCCGTTACAGCCAGGCGGCGCCAGTGGAGTGCACCTGTAGCTTCCACAGTTTCGCCACGAAAACCACCGCCCCCCTTGACCACGTGATCATCAGTAACGAATCACGACAAAGTAGCCGGAAAACGGCGCCAAACAGCGCGCGCTGGCTGATTGAACTGCGCATGTGCGCTGCGTGCCCTCTCCACACCCTCTTACTCGAATTATCTCCCCCCCCTGTTCCGAGCGCTTCGCCAGGCCATCTGCTAATGTCATCGGGAAGCAGAAAATGAAAATCCAGAAGACGAAGGAATTCACATGTACAAATTTATTGACACGGTAAACATATAAACAAGAAGCAACATTTGAATGCAAGTAAACCTACACGATTATTACAGAATACTGCAGAATAAATAAAGAATAAATAGTGCCGAGCAACAGAAGGCGTGACTATCATATTATACAATCCTTAAAGGGACCGAAAAGTGAAAAATAACCCCCATATTTTTTACCACTGTCGTGCACAACATCGTTGTTTGGTAAGACACAGAAAGCATTACTTCTCAATTCGGCATATTTTTTACGTATAAATATTTTGAAGATTGCCGGAACATGGACGGTGCTGCCAGCGAACGGCGAAAAAGGGCAACTTGGGTTTCAGGTCCAGGGCTCCCAGGATTGGTCAACCCTTACCACGTGAGAGCTAATTTTGTAGAGAACGAAGCTGGCGCACATTATCTTACAGCTAAACACTATTTTAAAAATGACGCTCACTTCCATAGCTTTTACGTTAATAAAGCATTCAGCTACTTCGCCGCTACGAGCTACGATCCGCCGCGCCATCTGCATGGTCGTCTGCGTTATCGCGTTTATTGTTTACGTCGTGGGCGGTCGTGTTGGTCGCGCGAAGAGAAGTGAATGACATGTTCGTGGTTGTTGTGTCAACTATTCGAGAGTCCTACATATGAGTGGTGTGGTTTTGGTGTTCGGGGATGCAAAAATCATGTTCGTTCACCATCGGCGGCAGGCGTTTCTACCACAAGATTCAACAGGAGAGTGCGCGAAAACGAATGTGGTTCAAAGCACTCGGTTATTAGATGTAGCAGTCGTGTGGTATGTGCTGCCGTAGACTTTTTGCTGCCGATGACTACGAAGATGCCGTAGAAGGTGAATTGCGAAGACGTCCGAAGCACACTGATGCTCAGTACCCAGTTATTTTGCTTCACCGAGGTGACGAGTTCAACACAACGTCTTAGGTATGTACAGGCGTCACAGTCACACACATATAAGGTATAATATAGCGACGACGTATTCCATTTAACTTATGTTATCCTGCTCGTCCCGTACTCAACTTTGTCAACATCAAAAATTTAATTTTAGGGGCCTCCCAGTGTTGAAGTGGCGCAAGACCGCTTCGTATGTGTGATCCAGGCACTCAAGTTGACATGACAGAAATAACTGAAAGCAGGTATGCAAAGTCCACAGATGGAAGCACTAGATTTGTTACGTGTTGCAGACTTTGTGACATTTTTTTTTTTGTCTTTGGACAGGTGCAGAACATTAGTATGACGTCAACAAGAGGAGAAGAAACCGATGAGAACTACTAGCATGTTTGAAGGGTACGAGAATAGTTCCTGTTGAGATGGAGTTATGACTTTATGACTAAGGAACACTAATTAATTTTCTAGAGATGCATCCTCTACACTTGAATACCCATTGCAACAGCAAACGTTCATTGTCTTTGAAGCCGCAACTACTGGAATTGTTCAATGTGTGTCAGAGCTGCAGTGAGCCATGCAAGGTTACCACATCATATTGGTCCCAAAATTTGCAGAGTTCCCCTATCTCGGACGCAGCTGTCATTTCTCTTTATTGCTCTTCCTATCCTACCTTCTCAGAAATGAATATGGTCCACCATACACTGCATGGGCGCTGCCTTTCTCTGCTCATGCTTTCGGTTTCTTATTCTGTTGAATAAATCTTCACTTGAGTTTGCAGCCATTATGCTGTCTACTGTGTTTGCCCCTCATCTATATTGATGTGCTCTAACGGTATAGCACATCAACATCCCAACAACCTTCCAAACAACCTTGCCTAGTCCTACTTTGAATGAATCAGTTACAAGTATTCCGTTTAGCAAAGCAGAGGTAATTGAGTGTTAAATCCCAATCTTGGTTCAATTATTAGTTGACATTTGGAAACGTGGTCACTAAGAAGTATACTAAAAGGTTATGAACACAATTCAGCTGAATGACACTGATGAAAATTGTCTTACTTACTCCTCACATATATACAAGTGAGACATGAGTATAACCTACAAATACATCTATGCCCACAGGTTACTTAACCCTCCAGGTACAAACTAGTAATTATAACATGCTGTGACAGCAAAGAAAAAGCAATGAGAAAAACTTGCAGCAAACAAGAAATGAAAATGTGCTGACAACATTTCTACAGGTCAGCGCACTGATGGGAAAGCATCCCTAATAGCATGCATGACGCAGATCGAGATCCAGTGGAGTATTTTCTATTGTATTTTCACGGAGCACCCCATATCCTTGTGAATCGCCAACGGGTGGTAAAACTGAATTTCCTGCAGAAATAAGGGTTTTCCGTCCAGTTTGCCGTTCAAGTAGCGCGTAAAGACCACATGGCGCTGCCGTGTACGTTGCCATGCTCTTCGGTTTCTCGGATGTATGTAAAAGACACTGGCAGTACTTCGGTGTCGAGGCACAGTATTTCGAAATATTCGTTAGTTCTGATGCAATCGTCTGTCTGCTTTTCACACGCATTCTCTACCTCTCGGCAGCAAAAACCGTAGTATCCACCGTAGTATCCGTCGGTTTGCATTTCACACATGAACACTTACACGACGAAAAAACAGCGCTTGTTTCGGCTTACATAAGTGCTTCTCCCTGATACATGGAAATTTCACAAAGCAGTCCATGTTCACGGCACGGTGAGCTACTCCTGAGGACCAATGTGTCTCCGATTAATCTATGGACGAGGAATCTTCTGCTGCGAAGAACACACTTTCCAGCACGCTAACGCACGAACAACAGTTCTGTGTGAGTGACAGTTCTCGAATGCGGAATTCCAGCGCACTTATTCCAAGAGGCTCGACATTCTCGACGTAGAAAGCGGTCACAAATGCCCACTGCCATTTTCGTTTTCGCCGGATTAGCGGCCGGAAGTGCGCGTATTACATGCGTCCTCGACAGATGGCGCGGGGTCATGCCATTGTTGACAGACTGCTCGGTTTCCTACTAGGTCCCTGGACATGCGATTATGGAAAATTCGATTACAGAAAAACTACAGCGATTTCAGCGGAGTTCTTTGACATTTGAGCTTTTGAAGGTTCAAGCTTTTCGCTGAACATAAAGTTTCGATAGGTTTATATTCACTTTTCGGTCCCTTTAAGGGAACCTATTCGGTTTGGTGAAAGTAGATATTATACACACATATAGCACGTGATGAGTCGCAGAAGCCATCCGCTTCATCCCAGCACAACTGTCGAATTTTCTGGTGACAGGGGCCAATGCTCGCGGATCGCAGGGCCACGAACAGCTGTCGGTGCCTGAATGAAAAAAAAAAGGACCCAGGCAGCACAGCGCTACGACCCAACGTCGGTGCGCCGGCGGCGACCGACCCGACCGGGTCGGCTCCCGACCATGGTCCGGCATACGGTTTGCAACACGGGGATGTTAATGGTCCGTTATCGGCAGCCTGTATCGTACCCCAACGATTTCCCGAGGTGCAGCCAATGCACACTTGCGGGTACCTCCTACCCCCCAAACAAGAGTTAATTTGTGCTATTTTTAAAAACAAAATCAATATGTCATTGTAGAAAACTCTTTATTGCATCATAGTCACAAAATACATGGGTTCTTTAATGCATCACTTCACCAGCAACGAAAGAAAGAGTGTTACATTGAAAGTATATAACCACCAGTCCCGCATATGTACTATTTACTTCACCAATATTCACTTAACACAGGTTATATGGAACAGAGATAGAAGCTGGAACTCGTTGCCAGTTAAGTTAGACTGTTGAAAGATGGAAGTCACTGAAAAGGTTAGCCAGAACATAATTGTAGGCCGGTGCCACGTTAGCTCGGACAGGGACGTCCCATGGACCTTCTGAATTTTCATGAGTTTTCATATATATTTAGACGCTCATCGCAGATGATGATCAACATTGGTAAAATTAATCATTCGAATACTTTCCGTGCAAAAAATCGAGAAATCCAGCCCTGAATTTGATTGTTGCAATTTTGCCGTGTTTGCACGTGTATACACCCTGAGTTCTACAAGATATCGTAGTGCATTTTTTTTTTTTTTTTTGTGGTTTAGTATACCTACCTGCCAGCACTCCGAGCGCAAATTTAGGCGAACAGGTGCAGCACTGTATCGTATAAAAAGCGGCGAACATGCTCTGTCGCGCAGTTTTGTTCAAACTTCGACGCTTCTTGCTCTGGCTGTCGATATCTCCGACACGTTCGTACGCAGTGGGGCCGCGTTTTAACGCGCTAATCTGCAGTATACGCCTTTGGAGAAGAAGTTTTTGCGTTAGATGAAAGCCTAACATCGGGCCATATCCTGGCAAAATATATACGAAATCAAGTGGGACCTTTTTGAGAAATACACGCGCAAAATCCATGTTTATTTCGAAATATGCCTAAACATTTGCCTATTTAAGCACATGCCGCTAGGAAGTATATGCAGGATAGATATATCAGATGAAAGAGCATTAAAAGATGAGTGAGCTGATACCAAGTATTGCGTTCAGGGACATCTATAGCCAGAGATATCAGGCGTTGAAATTAGGACAAAAGTGCGCGAGAGGGCATGTTCGTCATTTTTTTATAGCACACAGCGTTGCACCTGCGCGCTAAAATTTGCTCTCTGACAGCTGGCCTGTAGGCATAATAAAACAGCATCAAAAATTTCACAACAGTATCTCTTAACACTCGGGAGGTATACGCGTGCAAACACGGCAAAACTGAAACATCAGAATTCAGGGCCGGATTTTCTCGATTTTTTTGCACGAAAGCTATTCGGCAAAAATGTTGATCATAATATACGATAAGCTTATAAATATCAAAAATACTGAAGACCCAGGAGGTCGATGGGACCTCCCTGCCTTAACTGACGTGAAAACGTGTGGTAACTGAATTTCAAACGCAGTTACACGTAATAAAAAGTAATGAAAATTGACGTGAAGTTAAGCTACTTTAGAAATGTAACAGGTTACCTTCAAGTTATTTGCTACTCAATATATATACTTTTCAGCTCTTGACCTGTCTATATGGTTAATTCAGACCTCGCTGTCACAATGGGCGATTCAAGACGTTTCAAAATAGTCTTGATATACAAAAATGATATCAATATCTGCTACGACAAAAGAAGCCTACATTTACGGGCCTCTTTAGGAAGGGATTTGATGATTTTAATCTCGTAATAAGGCACATGAAAAAGGAGCACAAAGTAAGTTTATGCTCTACGAGTTGTCCCCAACATACATATCGTAGAACTGTGTTAAGTTTTATTCTTGCTACTCAATGCCCTCTATCATTATCAATACACTTCTTACCGTTAAGATGCGCGATACCTGAGCTTCCTAATGCTCGGCTAAAACATAATTTGTAACGTTCACCGTATAACAACACGGTGTAACCGGAGTTAGTCGCGCCATGCACGTGCCATCTTTCATCTCAGGTCATGGGGGGAGGACTCAGCCTGCGATGTTTGTAGACCAGGATCGAAAAAAGGAACTTTGAACTTTCTTCAAGTTACTTTGACGAACTTAACCCTCCACCCCCGAAACAAAAGAAAAAGGGAAAGGAACGAGCTCCTCAAGAAGTTACTGGAGCCCAAAAGCAAAGAGCTATGCAAAAAGTTACTGAAAATAGCAAAGCCGAGTAGCCTAGTTACGGTATCGAGTTACTGGTAACGAGTTACGCCCAACAACATGGAACACGTGAACAACTTATGAATCCGTACTACATGTGTCATGATCGTCCTATACCTTCTTTTACGAAAATAGAAGAAATATTTGCGCACCATTGCTAATACGAGGACAACATACACACAATTTGGGAACCACAATCTAAGAAAAAAGGCGTGAGAAGGTGGTAACTTCCTTAGTTACGTCCTAAGCAAACATAAGGGGTGTAAAAAGGTGGTAAAAGAAATTATCATCCATCCAAATTACAACAAAAAGGTGTACGCCCCCCTCTGTCACCGAATCAGAAGCGGTAACCCTATTATTCGTGGCAGAGAGTGAGGTAGCAGGTAGAACTTTGCAACCTTTTAGGCACAACATATGCGACAGCTATTATCTCCTAAAAGGTCCACCCTTTTTTCTGAGAGTGCAGTATGGCACATGCAGTGTGACTCGTACTCTTGTCTTCAGGATAAATATTAATGTATCAAGAAGATGCCTTTTCTTATGGCTTTCTTGCTAGGAAGGCCTCTTATTATGGATACCTGAAGTTCTTTTAAATGAAAAACAACACAGCATACCAGACTGTATTCCTTTCAAGCAATCATCACAGCGCGATAGGTTCATAGTGTTGTAACCGAAGTGCGGGGAGGATTCTGAAAGTGGAAGATAGCTCGAGGTCAGGGTTACACTGAGAAAAGTACACCAGACCACATGATGCACACGTTATTGAATACAGACCAAATAGCCAAACTTACAGTTTTCAGCATGACATGACAAGATCCGCTAGAAAAATCTGACCATCATCACTGGCTCTGAGGCAGAGAGCTGGTGGTGGGCACTTCGGTGATACCTTCATCAAGGCATTGATTCCTTTAAGCACGCTCTGGTAGTGGTCCAGCATAACATTCTGAATGAAAGGTCAGGATAGCTTTCATTCACTCACAGTTTCAAAGAAATTGACATATCATGCGTCGATCACATTACGCAAACGGACTAAAGCGGAATAATTTATTCACTTCGGTGGTTCCTTTTTTCTTTTCTTTTTATTTAGAATGACTCCAAAAACGAACTTTGAGCTGAAGTCCTCCAGCATTCCAGTTTTGTACGCACGCAGGAGATGAAAGCACAGCTGCAGCACGCAGTCGTCCTGAGAAATGGTTACATTTCGTTTGATGTCAAATACACAATACATACGATTCCACACTTTACTGAACCATATTTTCACCAAAACGGAGTCCATTATCCTAAAAGCAACGCATAAACCACAATGGATCACTGAAATCGAAACTATGCGATGCTAAGTTTCGAGAGAAGCCTTCTAGAACGGTGTCACTCATGTTGAAAAGCATCTATGAGTAACATTTATCAATGCGAGGAATACCACAAAAAGAAATAGCACTTACCACTCGATGAATCGCTTAAAAATGTTGGAATTCCTCAAAAGTTTCGGGAGCACGGCCGGATACATTCGTTTCTCGCAGCGAGAGCGACGGGGACTCCGACAGTGCAAACACGGCTGGATGATCGAGGAACATCAGTGGCCAGATTCGAAACTGTCGGTTACGTGATTGCATCACTCGGCGCCTGACTGTCTGGGAAGAGAAATCCGTTGCTGCACCCCGGTCATGTGACTGATTATCGTGAAGTGATCAGATCAGCATCGGGGAGCGATCTTATATTTTGGTCACATGACCAAGGTCAGTCCAGACCGTGAAATGATCAGAGCAGCATCGGGGAGCGATCCTATATTATCGTTTACATGACCAAAAGGAGACCAGAGCGGGAAATTATCAGGGCACGGTCGGGGGACTACCTTATCTTCTCTTATGTTCTACCTCCTCAGTTCCCACACCACTGGGAACCAGTCGGGCACTATCGCCCGTTCAGGAGCCGAAGCCCCCACTGCGTTCCCATTCTTTTCCCCAGGGTTTGTGCTGCCTGGGGAACCTGTTAACGATATGGTAAACCCGAGCACAGGCAACGTTAATGCCTGAATACGCTCTGTAAGACATGCTATCGATACGCGCCTAATGTCGACTAATGACAAAATTCGAGGAGCCCTGCGTACGCGATGCACGATGTTTTCCTTTTCATGCACACCAGTGTATTAAACATCAGACACATTCAAATAGCGAAACAAAACGCAACAAGTAACGCCACGCAGAATCATCAACCAGATCATGACTGATAACCGGCAGAAAGTGATGTAATACGGGACAAGGCGTACCTCCATGCACACAGTTAGGCGACAGTATTAAAAGTCTGATCACTGACATGCATCATACGTTTGTCTGCTTACATTCCATTCAGACGTTCGTCCATGGCTCGAACATCTTCGAAATTCACGAAACGAAATCACCGTCTGCTCACATACGTAGACGCCAGCTACGCAACAGTCAGACGGGTCGGCGCCTCGGAGAAACGAACGCGAGCGAATCCACAATCCACCGGTTAAATGAGCCTCAGCCAATCATGATCGAGAAAGGTCACGTGGGGGACCGGAGCCAATGGAAAGTAAATAGCCGGAATTTGGCGGGAAATGCCAGCGGCGACACTATTGTCGCGGCGGCGAAACCCGCTTACTGTGCCTCCTCTGGCGGCGCCCTTGAATCCAGAGGAGGCACAGTAAGCGGGTTTCGCCGCCGAGAAAATAGTGTTGCTGTTTAAGTGATAAAACAGTGCGCCCGAACCGCGAAGCGCGCGCGCGGGGCCGGTCTCGCGGTTTGGACTCGCGACGCGTGCGATTCCCCGCGGCGCAAGCGCAACGCGGACCCGTTCTCGCGGTTTGGACGCGCGCGATTGCCCGAGTAAGCGCACTGTTTTATCACTTAAACAGCAACAGAGCTGACATCGTAGTACCCTCGCGATAAATCTTTTATTCCAGCGCCGCCAGAATGCATTCAGAAAAGGCTTCGGGTGTGTAAGGTCAGCCCAAGGCGTGTTGATAGGAGCGCGCTGCTCTGTTGGGTACCCAAGCTTGCAGCCAGCGATGCTGGAATGATTATTTTATTTTATTTTATTTGGAGTCATTATCGGCTCACCTATTTAGTGAAGACCTATGAACACGGTTTGGTTTAAAAATGATGAGAGCTACAGTGTGTAGCGAATGATGTTCACATTTACGCGTCTGTATAATGATCGCTGCGTAGAAGCACGGCACCGTTTTCTTCGTATAGCGAACATGCATTCCTTTCTTTCTTTATTGGTTCGCGCCGGCCGAGTGACGATATCCTATTACATCCGGAACGAGGACCGATTGTCTTGCGTAAGCATACATGTCTGTGCCGTCTTTTGACGATGGCAGGATAATTATTGACCTGAGGAATAATATGGATTTATGTGGTTGTGAAAATAGACTTTGTGTTTGTGAGTGTGAAAATGTTAGTGTGTGTGTGTGTGCCTGTGTGTGTGCGCGCGCGCACGCGCTGGGACCCCACTTGACAAGTAAGTGTTTGCCTTTTCGTGTGGCACGAGTGATACATTTATGTACTATTGCGTGAAATAGTGGTTTAAAAAATAAGGGCAGTCGCGTTTGCATTGCTATCTGTAGGATAGGACGAGCGTTTTTAATGGAATTGCCTCGCGAACCTGGCGAAGTCTTTGTTTTGGCCAGGGTATTTTATGAGTGCCCGACGCCGGTCCTGCTGTTGTTTGTTTGTTTGTTAGTATGTATCTGTCACGTTCGTAGCGCTGTTCAAGCGCTAGCCGCGTAGCGATACGCGGTGATTCTCCGATTATTCCTGAGCGGTACCGACTTAAGCCTTTTCCCTGCTCACTTAAGGAAATTTGTGTATCCCTGTCCTGTGACACAAATGCGTGTAATTTTTCGCGGTTCTTTTCTTCTGTCACTGTTTTTACTCAGAATGTAGGTGAGGGGGATAAAGTCAGCATCCAGGTAGAGCAGGAGAAAGCCGCTCGGCAGAGGAGAGTTCATGAGAATGGAATTTGTTTGTTTTTTGTTATATATCGTTGAGTGTCAGTATTCACTAGAGGTGTGCGAATATTCGAAATCTCGAGTATTGTTCGAATATTGTTGATATTCGAACCCTATTCGTATTCGAAAATTTGATAATCGAGAAATTCGAATATTCGAAAATTTCGAATAATGGAGCACAAGCGCCAGCAATCCCGCTAAAATGAACAGAATTCCACGTATTGGGATTAATCTTGCGAAAATTCCACGTTTGGCACGTCCTTAGCGCGATTTCCAATTGGAATCGGACTTCATGAGCATCCAGCAAAACCGCAAGTTGGCTTCACAGCATGCTTCCGCACATTGCGTGCAGCCAACTTTAAGGCACAACGTCTGGTAGGCTACCTAGCCGATTTGATTTTTTTTTATGTGTGCTTTCGTTATTTTTTAAAAGATAATACAGACTCGAAGAAGTATTTGTTTGTTTGTTAGTATGTGTCTGTCACCTTCGTTGCGCTGTTCAGGCTTTATTTTCTTTGCAAAAATTCAGACTTTATGGTATTAAGCTGTTCGAGTAGAAGTGACTTTCCGTGCTCGCTTAAGATAGATTGTGTATCCCTGTCCTGTGGTTTCTTCACGCAGGGCCAATGCAAATGAGTATTTAGCATTATGCAATAATTATCTGATAGCAGAAATGGGTGTCTTTGTCACAGTTTATTAGCGTGTGCGTCGTTATTTTATTTATTTTTTTCTCTTATAGCTATGCGAGCAAAAGTGCGTGTAATATTTCGCTGCTCTTTTCTTATTTTCTCTACTTTTTATGTAGAAGAAAGCCTCCTGCGTAAAAGCTGAATAGTGTTCTACCAGTGGAAGTGGGGTTGTTTGTTTGATTTTGTTGGGTGTTCGATATCTTAACGAAGTAAGCAGAGCTTAATTTTGCAGGTTTTTGAGCAGAAATGCTGGTATCTGAGCACGGAGTACAAATTTCTATATTTCTCTGCTCCCTAAGAAAATTTGTACGTCGTTTTCCAAGCAGACCGCGTTTAGTTTACGCAAAATAGAAAAATGAAGTTGTGTATGCTCTATGATGATCCGCCGCAGGCTTAGGCCTTTTCCCCGATGAGCAGTGTTTTGTATGCGATGTCGCATGTCTGGACTTCTTCAGTGTTGCAATTTTTACCCTTCGTTAATATCTTGTTGTTGTCGTCGTCTTGTGTTAGACGTTGAGCTTCGTAGCGATGTGCGGTAACGCTACGATTATTCCTGAGCGCTCCGTGTGTTTAATGCGTTGTCCTCTGTGCGTGCATGCGTGTGCTTTTTTTTCTCCTGATTTGTGACGTCATCGTGGCATGTCTGGACTTGTTTAGCAGTGTTGCAGTTCTTCCCGCTGCTAGTATCTTGTTGCTGTCATGTTGTGCTAGGCGCGTGGCGATGTGTGGTGACCTGAGGTCTTCAGCCTTTTCCCTGCTCACCTAAGGAAATTTGTGTATCCCTGTCCTGTGCTTTCTTTACGCAAGGGCAATGCGTCTGTGTATGTGGCACTATCAGATACCAGACATGAGTGTCTTTTTCTTGGTTTATTGGCATATGCTTCAGGTTTTTTAAGTCAAGCAAATGTGCGTGTAATATTTCGCTGCTCTTTTCTTATTTTCTCTACTTTTTATGTAGAAGAAAGCCTCCTGCGTAAAAGCTGAATAGTGTTCTACCAGTGGAAGTGGGGTTGTTTGTTTGATTTTGTTCGATATCTTGACGAAGTAAGCAGTGTTTAATTTTGCAGGTTTTTGAGCAGAAATGCTGGTATCTGAGCATGGAGTAGAAATATTTCTCTGCTCCTTAAGAAAATTTGTACGTCGTTTTCCAAGCAGACCGCGTTTAGTTTACGCAAAATAGAAAAAATGAAGTTGTATACGCTCTATGATGATCCGCCGCAGGCTTAGGCCTTTTCCCCGATGAGCAGTGTTTTGTATGCCATGTGGCATGTCTGGACTTGTTCGGTAGTGTTCCAATTTTTACCCTTCGCTAATATCTTGTTGGTGTCGTCTTGTGTTAGACGTTTAGCTTCGTAGCGATGTGCGGTGACGCTACGATTATTCCTGAGCGCTCCGTGTGTTTAATGCGTTGTCCTCTGTGCGTGCGTGCGTGCGTGTGCTTTTTTTCTTTTTTTTTTCTTCCTGATTTGTGACGCCATCGTGGCATGTCTGAACTTATTTAGCAGTGTTGCAGTTCTTCCCGCTGCTAGTATCTTGTTGGTGTCATGTTGTGCTAGCCGCGTGGCGATGTGTCGTGACCTGTGGTCTTAAGCCTTTTCCCTGCTCACCTAAGGAAATTTGTGTATCCGTGTCCTGTGCTTTCTTTACGCAAGGGCAATACGTCTGTGTATGTGGCACTATCAGATACCAGACATGAGTGCCTTTTTCTTGGTTTATTGGCATATGCTTCAGGTCGAGCACAAGCGCGCGCAATTTTTCGCTGCTCTCTTCTTCAAATCACCAATTTTACGCAGAAGAAAGTCGCATGGTGCAGCTGAGAAGAGGGTTTCTCTGATTGTTTGTTTGATTTTGTTGGGTGTTCGATATGTTGAGGAAGTCAGCTGTTAAAGGTATCCGTGAAGAAATGCTTGCATCTGAGCGCAGGATAGGAATTCCTGAAGCACGGCACCCTCAGTGTAAATTAATTATTTTGGATATGAGTCTGCTTCCCTGCATGACAAGGCTGAAATGGGAAGAGAGAAAAAATTGGAGCGCTTCATTAGTAGCGATCCAAGTAATAGGGCAATTATAGTTTCCATAGAAAGTTGGACTCCTAAAATTATAGTTTAGCTGTAGTTTTTCTAAACTGCAATGCAATAATCATTAATATAGTATAGGAATGCTATCGTGTTCCCGTAAAGGCGTTCTGTCTTGTGCTTTCGCGCCTTTTTGCTCGCAATGCGCGAATGGAACTTTGCCCACCCGGCTTCCGCGCCTTTTTTGCTCGCAGCCTCAGACAACGAATGTATGAGCATAGGAAGGGTCATGTATTACATAAGCCTGGAGGTGATGTTGAGTGGTCTCACTTATTATTTTAAAAGAGCAGTGGCAGTTTACTGTAATTCTAATGACCATGATGAGCCTTTGGGTGAAAATCGTTGAAAATCGTTGAAAAATGGGTGAAAATCGTTAATATGCGGGGTGCTTTTTTGTTGAATTTTAATGAGAGAATCAATGTCATTAAGAGTAGGACAAAGGAAATAATCTTGCGATTCAATAAATAATAGGAGTCTTTGCCGGTGTCTTCTTCTTCAGACAGGATGTGATGACGTCACGCAGTCTGTAGCAATGCATTGACCGTTACTGGAAAAAAGTGTGGCAATAGAAAAATAGTGTGTATTGTCCTGGGCAGATTTATGATGAGCACTGTTTTTGAATAAGAAGAAATAGCTTGATGCTGGTTTCCTTCTGTTTCTTTTCGCTTTTTCCCCCCTTGTCTGACAAACATGTGCTGACATGCCTGGGCTTGTTCTGACATGCTTTCCTTCTGCATGTAGTTTTTTTCCTTTTGTACAAGGCATATTCTTGACGATAGTGCTGCCTTGAATGGGAGTAGAGCAATTCTTAATAATTTTGCGATTCATTTAGTTCAGAGAGTAACCGCGAGGGGGACAGGTGTGTGACTTTATGTCTTGCTGAACCATTTTTTTTTCCTGTTCAGTAAGACTTTGGGAATGAAATGCTACAATCTCCTCTTGTCTATGGTGTTTTTCTGCAATAGTTCCCTACGCAATCATTATAGTAGAATAAAGGAAATAATCTAGGGATAGTGATTCAATAAATAACAGGTGCCCTGTCTAGAGCGTACGCGTCCTTGAGCCACGCACCTGCATGATGACCGCATACCGAGAGACTATTGTTTCAGGTTGACCTTGTCTAGAGGAGCATTAGTGGAAAAAAAACTGTGTAGCCCTGAGACAATAGGATGACGTCACAATCAATGAGATCGGCCTGCAGGGGGCGCAAGGTTTCACTTCTCTCTTGGACACTGACGGGTCTCGACACGCAAATTCTGCTCCTGGCGTTGGCCGTCAGTGGAAGAGCGTAGCTTCGGTGGGGTTCTGTCTGCCTCTGATGGGGTGCGGATGTGTGGTTCGTAACTGGTGAATGGTGTTCGACGATGCAGGTGGATTTTGTGACGAGCGGATTTACAATGAGGGAATGCTGTGAACGGGAAAAATGATGGTGAGTGTCTTTTTCACTCTGTTCAAGTGTTTGTTTGTTTTCCTCTGTTGCCCAGCAGTCGTACAATTTGTGCTGACGTGTTCTGACATGCCCCGATATGCATGCTTTCCTGTGTTGACGTTTTTTATTTTTTTTATTTTTGACAAGGAACATTGTTGTCTTGACCATAGTGCTGCCCTGAGTTCTGCGCTCCTGTTTACCCGTACTCTTTGTTGATTTGTTGAGTACCGAGTCCTCTTATTTGCCGTTGATGGAGTTACGTGTTAGGATATTTTGTTCTTTTGCAAGTCTCATTTAGTAAGACTTTGGAATTCCTACGATCAGCTTTCATGCATGGTGCTCTTCTGCAATAGTTTCCTATTCAATCGTTATAGAAGAATAAAGAAAATAATCATGGGATAGTGATTCAATAAATAATAGGTCCCCTGTCTAGAGCGTACGCGTCCTTGAGCCACGCAGGTGCATGATGACGTCATACTGTGGCTTCATTGTAGATTGACCAAAGGAGCATTAGTGAAAAAAAACAGGGTAGCCCTGAGACAATAGGATGACGTCACGACCAATGAGAACGGCCAGCAGGGGGCGCAGGAATGCTCTTCTCTCTTAGCCTCACGACCAATGAGAATGGCCAGCAGGGGGCGCAGGAATGCTCTTCACTCTTAGCCTCTCGGAGGTGGTCGCCCCAGAGGGCGCTAGGAGCGCGTATGCGTAGCGGCCGTGGAGCGGCGCCCCAGTCAGTTTCTCTCCGGCTGTCGCAGAAAGCAGACGTGCGCTCCCTGCGCTCGCTCAGTTTCTGGCGGGCTGTCACGGAGAGCAGTCGCATCGGTCTGCGCTCCTGCTGTGGTGAGGTGATTTGTTGTGTAACTAATGCTTTCGCCAACTTTGTTCCCGCTTTGTTTGCGATTTTCGTGCCAGTGCACGTCGGGTGCTGGTTGCTGTTGTCCGGGCATCCCCGCCGTTTTCTATCTTCTTCTGCCTTGGGAACTGTTGTAGCGCTGGCGTGATTCTTAATAATTTTGTTGTGAGATTAGTTGAGAAAGTAACCTGCTCGGGGGTGCAGCTGCGGGGCTTTATACAGGACAAAAAAGCATTACGAGTCAGTTTCTGCCTGCCTCTCGGATGGAGCAGTCGCATGGTTCTGCGCTCCTGTTCTGGTGGGCTCATTTGTTGTGTAACTAATTCTTTTTGTTGTTAGCTATTGATGGTTTGCATACTCTTGCTTTCCCATCCTCTGTATTACGAGTGTTTTTCTCCTTGCATGCCCAGAGCTGTCCTAACCTGCCCAGATATGTCATGATGACGTCACAGCTGACGTCACAGGATGTCCGGAACTGGTGGTCATAGCTGCGATGCTTTGCAACCTGCCTCCGTGCTCCGTCGCCCAGCGACAGTCAGCGATAGTCAGCGGCCGTTCCGGACGGCTTTCTTCAAGATGGCGTCGTTGATCTTCAACGATACTCCTTCTCTCCACTCTATCTCTATCTATTTTTTTATTTTTATCAGCTCAACTAGCCCACAACTCACACAGTGGTCTGGACACGTCCTAGATGGTCCCCAATTAGTGTAATGACTCCCTGAATTATCCTGATTAATGTGGGGGGTCCCAATTAGCTCTAATTGCTCATTAATGGCGTCCAGGCCACTGTGTGAGTTGTGGGCCAGTTGAGCTGATACATTACTACTTATGCTGCATGATTTGTTATTTCCTAATATACACAGCACAATCGGGTGCACAAATTATACAGGATCACCACGAGAGACTTGGTATTCCGCCATTTTAGCGTATATGTAGCAACCTATTTGCATGTAGGACCCAACGTAGGTCCCACAATCAAATAGGATCCTGTTTATATGTAGGATCGCATTTGCATGTAGGACCCGGTGTCATAATACCATACGGAGTCAAGTAGGAATTTCCAACAGTGACGGAGCACGTGTACCTCCACTTACCGTATGACATTGCCAATTTGGAGGTGAATAATGACACGACCCAAGGTTTGCGACGGTGTTGTTACTTGATGAATGGAGATACGTGAATTCTTAATCAATTGAATTTGGAGTTCCTTGAAGACGTGTTCGTTGATGCAGGTGATCGTTGCTCCCGTATCAAGAAACGCGCGTACTTGATGGTCATTTGCGAATGCGTCGAAGTAAATGACCTTGGGTCACCTTCCCCGTTTCCCTGGTCCTCAGTAATGGCGGAAACATTGGGTCTGTATGGGCACACGTTTTGCCAATGGAGCTGCCCATTCAGACCGATGTTCGCACAGTGTCGGCACTCGGCCCTGGGAAGAACGTGTCGCGAAGTCGCCGCTCGGTTACGAAGCGCGTCGCCAGCGATGGGGTGGGCTTGTAGGCGACCATTACCGCGATTACCGTCCCGAGATCCACTAAACGTTGGAGGCGACGTTCTTGTTGAAGCACGTTCAAGTTTCTGGACGTTATCCAACGATTCCAGCGGTGACTTAGGCTCCGTCCCAACGAGACGACGTTCGAGTTCGGGGAGCAAACCGTCAGTGAAGCCGGCGATCATGTGAGGGGGCTTTTATCCCGGCTGAGTCTCCGAATCGTCTCTTTTCCTCGTAATATTCCCTGACAGATTGCTCCCGCCTCTGTCTGCAGTGGATAAATGACCGGAACGGGTCCAAGACCACAACGCCGAAACGGATAGTCATAGACTGCTTGACTTCCTCCCATGTTTCACAAACTTCGAATATCTCACTGAGGCACCAGCGGAAGGCTTCCCCTTCCGGATACTAATCGCAGAGGGACTTCAGCTTGTCGTTGTCCGTCCAGTCCAAGGCATATGCCTTGGACTGGACTTGGACTGGGACTGCCTTGGACTGCGACTTTACGAAACTAAGGCTGATATCAGCCTTAGTTTCGTAAAGTCGCAGCCATTTCCCGAATGGAACGTCTTCATGTGCTCCAGTATACTTGATGATCGCCAAATGCGGCAGAGGTGGCTCAGCTTTTGGAGGCATAATAGGTAACTATCCTGTCGACTAGTGTGACAACAAACAGAGAACGTCCGTTCCCGATGGGGTTGCTTCTAATTAGTGTCCATGCGCTCGCCCGCCCCGCGCCTCTTCTTTCATATGTCACAAACACACACACACACACACACACATACATATATATATATATATATATATATATTGTAAAGAGGGGGAAAAGCCATTAATGAAATAAGTAAATGACGCTAGATGTGTTTGAAATTCAAACTTACAGATTAAGATGGTTTCTATGGCTGCACGTAGAGAAACAGATACTCATGGAACGATGCGACAGCACCAGAGGACACGTGTTTCGCCGTGTTTGCGGCTCGTCAGCCCTGGATAGCTGCGCATCGTTCGGGATAGGAAAACTAGGGGTCACTCAGCGAGCGATATACACCTGGGAGGGTGACTGAGCACTCCTCAATGCCACAGTGCAAGCCAGTGAGTTATAAAGAGAGGAAAAAGCCATTAAAAAATAAATAAATGACGCTAGACGTGTTCGAAATTCAAACTTACATATTAAGATGGCTCCTATGGCTGCACGTAAAGAAACAGACACTCATGGAACGATGCGACAGCGCCAGAGGACACGTGTTTCGCCGTGTTTGCGGCTCGTCATCCCTGTGTACATGCGTATTGTTCGGGATTGGCAAACTTGGGGTCACTCAGCGAGCGATATACACCTGGGAGGGTGACTGAGCACCCCTCAATGCCACAGTGCAAGCCAGTGAATTATAAAGAGGGGGAAAAAGTTAAAGAAAGGAGTAAATGACGCTAGACGTGTTTGAAATTCAAACTTACAGATTAAGATGGCTTCTATGGCTGCACGTAGAGAAACAGATACTCATGGAACGATGCGACAGCACCAGAGGACACGTGTTTCGCCGTGTTTGCGGCTCGTCAGCCCTGGGTAGCTGCGCATCGTTCGTGATTGGCAAACTAAGGGTCACTCAGCGAGCGATATACACCTGGGAGGGTGACTGAGCACTCCTCAATGCCACAGTGCAAGCAAGTGAAGCCTCTGGTGCTGTCGCATCGTTCCATGAGTATCGGTTTCTCTCCGTGCAGCCATAGAAGCCATTTTAATCTGTAAGTTTGAATTTCAAACACGTCTAGCGTCATTTACTTATTTCTTTAATGGCTTTTCCCGCTCTTTATATATCTATCTATCTATATATATAAAAGTGAAATAATAAGACTTGGACTACAGATTACAGGAACGTTAACAAAAACTAATTTATTTAATGGGCATTTTAACACATAGATTAAAAAAAGAATGGTCGACGTTTCGACAGTGGCACTGTCTTCGTCAGGACCTCCTGACGAAGACAGTGCCACTGTCGAAACGTCGACCATTCTTTTTTTAATCTATGTGTTAAAATGCCCATTAAATAAATTAGTTTTTGTTAACGTTCCTGTAATCTGTAGTCCAAGTCTTATTATTTCACTTTTATTCAACTTCGTAGCCGTCTGATATATTAACCTATTTGTTCTATATATATATATATATACATATATATAATCAAATATCGTTTGTTGCTGTGTTAATATATCACTTCCATGTGTCAAAATAATTCATCATGTCCTCCCCACATGAAACCAAACAGGTCACGTAAGATCTCCCATAGCTCCTTTTTGGTGCCTTGTAGGATCCTACAAGTCTGCTACGTAGCCGGATATAGGCAATGTAGTGTCCTACAACTCTCCTATATTGCCGAATATGGGACAAGCAAGACACCACAACTCTCCTATATAGCCTAATATGAGACATGTAGGATCCTATGACTCACCTATATGTGAATGAATATAGGACATGTAGGATCCCACAACTTTCCCACATGATACATAATAGGACATAAAGGATCCTACATATATTTGTATAGGATAAATAGGATCGCATACAACCTATTTGGCTTTTTTTCAACAGGGATTACATTTCTGCACCGTAAAAACTGAACTTCACGGCATAGCACGCTGTGCGCCAACCATGGCCACGAGCGATAGGGTCATCGTTTCTAATTCGAAGAGAGAGGAGGGCATACGGTTTTCCGTGTCACCTATCATATATCCGAATTGACACAAAAGGGGGTGGAGGGGGGGTAATGGCAGGATCGGCTCGCCGTTGTTTTCCACACAGAAGTGAGCGTAGTCACGACTCTAGCTAAACAAAAAAGAGAAGAAGCAAGACGGAAGGAGGATAGAGGAGGTGCGTAGACGGCGCATGAGTTCATCGCGGGGAGCAAACTGTCAGATGGGTCGTTGAGCAAGACCTGCCTTCCGGAGGAAGAGGACAAGGTTCCTTGCTTTAGCAGAACGTGCGGCAGAAGAACTACCACACACACACCATTGACACAAAAAGGTGTACGCTTCACTCTGTCCTCCATTCAGAAGTGAGCCCTACACTCTTAAAAATGAGCTTCACCACATAGCACGCTCCTAGCCAACTATCACCCCGAATAACAACGTTCTCGCCCCTGATTTGTTGAAAACGGGAAGCGGAGCCTATTCTGTGCCGTGCAGACTGGGCACAAAATAGGCTCCTCCTCCCGTTTTCAACAAATCAGGGGCGAGAACGTTGTCATTCGGGATGATGGTTGGCTAGGAGCGTGCTATGTGGTGAAGTTCATTTTTAAGAGTGTATCATTCGCGGCAATGGTTGGCCCAGGGTGTGCTATGCGGTGAAGCTGTTTTACTGTGTTCGAAAGGTGCTACCTTTACGCCGCAACCGTCCCAGCTTTACATCACACTCAACACCGTCATATTGCTGCGGAGTCACGGTAGAAAACGAAGGCACGCAGCCTTCATATGTAGCACTTTCTTCTACGCTCATTCGCGGTCAGTCTTATTTATGAACGCTTTATGAATTTAGAGGCATGTTTAAGCACACATAATTCGAACGAACATGTTACAAACGGGTTACGGAAAGACTATCACTGGCTAGTATACTGTCCCGCATATTCGTCTCTATACTCTCCTTCTGCGCTTTGCCATACGGAGCAGAATGTATTCAAAAGTGGCCGCATCCATTCTCAAAACCTTCCGGTAGACACACACTCTAAAAACAGAACTTCACCGCATAGCACGCTGTGCGCTAACCATTGCCTCGAAAGATATGGTTATCGTTTCTGATTCGAACAGAGAGAGGGGGCGTACGCCTTTTTGTGGCAATTTGGATATATGAAAATTGCCACAAAAAGGCATACGCCCCCTTCTCTCTTCTCCCTCTCTCTTCGAATGAGGGGCCCTATTCCGAGGTGCGTCGCTCGCTCAACCGAGTCGTTTGCAAGCGACGTAGTGTGTGATGTCATCGAACAACAGCGCCGAGAATTTGGTATTCCTGTGCTTCCAGACGAGCCGCGCGTGAACGATCCTGTCGTTTGACCGATGCGCACGCTTGTTCAGCGGGGAGAGCTCAGCAGAAGGGAACATGAAAAAGAGCAACTTTCAACACGAACCACCAGAAGACGACCTTTCCTTTCAATAAATATATATCCCCCCCCCCCCACCAGAAGACGACTGCCGCCTGGTTCCGACCCTCACAAGCTAGCAACGTGTGTAATGTTTTTTTTTGTTGTTTTTTTTGCTACATTCTATAGCGGCTTCCTGCTCTAGCAAATTTTTCCACGGCTGACAGTGAATACATGCAGTGAAAAGCAGTCGGAGGTGCGAAAGGCAAAGGCAAAGGAACCACTGACAACTTCCCTATCCGTTTAGCAGCTACCACATGTAGTTCCGGGCCACCGACGGTGTCGGCAGGCGAAGCGATCGAGGTGGCGGGAACGATACATGCCACTTTTGGTATTTCGGGTTACGTCTAACGATCGCGCGCTTGGGTTATTTACCATCGTTCAGCCTGTCGACGTGTTCAACGTCACTGTCATGCGCATCCCAG
Source organism: Ornithodoros turicata (assembly GCF_037126465.1). Classification (NCBI taxonomy): domain Eukaryota; kingdom Metazoa; phylum Arthropoda; class Arachnida; order Ixodida; family Argasidae; genus Ornithodoros; species Ornithodoros turicata. Next base: position 162,151,578 of record NC_088201.1, read on the forward strand.
AAGACGACGACAAACCGATTGCACGAGCGCGTTCGCAAATATCACTTCGTGCATTTGAGATAAAAGCAAGCACAGGCAATAAAAACAAACAAACAAAAACAGAAAAAGAAAAGAAACAAGCTGTGCTGCTTTTTTTTTGTATAATTTCCTCTATATGCGATGGATTCACTGGTACGCGCTTCACGACCCACCTCAGAGCAGTTTCACATTGTGCTCGACTGTGTGGGGCAGCACCGTAATCTCTTTACGGGTGGGCTGTCCGCTGGCTACACATCGCAAGACAGAAATAGGGAGCAGTGCGAGCTGGCTACACGTTTGAACGCCAGTGGTGGTGCAGTGAAACCCGTTGAGAGGTGGAGAAAAGTGCGTAAATTAGTATCAGGTACGAAACACCACCAAAAATCTCAAAATTGGCGGCAGCAGTGACGACTGCAATATCCCCGTCCTCGGCCCTTGGGACACCGCGGCCCACTCCAGGGCGGCCTTATTATTATTATTTATTGGTCCATCAAGGGGCCTTTAGGCCATTACATGAGGGAGTGAGCACGTATGCATTGCAACACACTGGCACTGTACATCAAACAATAAACAGAAACCAAAAAAAGAAAAAAAAGACAGCAGACAGAAAAAGATTATAAAAAGATGAAAAGCAAAGAATATATCTACATTAGAGAGCAATGATGTGCATGTACATGGAGCGACAATGGTCAAGTGAACTCTGCGATTAATGCGTTGGTAAATTGGATATGATCCGTGAGTTCTGCAATATGCCGTGGGAGTTTATTCCAATTTGATGATGTTCGTTGCAAGAAGGATGCCTCGAATGATGTTGTACGTGACCGAGTTAGTAGTACCTTATGTTGATGGTCAACGCGGCAGGAAAGGTAAGAAGGGGAGCGGATGTAATAACTGCGGAGCGCCGGAGAGTGATAGAACTTGTGAAATAATGACAGCCGTTGAATCATGCGACGTGTTTTAAGGTCGGTGAGCTCAGCTCGGACCTTGAGTGAGGTTACGCTGGTGTAAGGTGAATATTGTTTGAAAAAGAACCGGGCAGCCCGATTCTGCAAGGCTTCGATATTATTCGAAAGATAAGTTTGGTGGGGATCCCATATGGCACTGGCATATTCGATTTTCGGGCGGACAAACGTGAGGTATGCCAGCCGTTTGAGGTGTGGAGGTGCGTGAGTAATGTGTCGCCGAAGATACCCAAGACTACGATTTGCATTAGAAAGAATGTTCGAGATGTGTGTGTTCCATGTTAGATCAGATGAGAAATGCACTCCAAGGTATTTGTAGTTAGTAACGCTTTCTACAGATGATCTACTTATGATATATGTAGTGGGACATGATCGTTGTTTTCGTGAAAACATCGCATGTTTACATCTTGTGGGGTTAAGCGACATCTGCCAGGTTTCGCACCATTCGCCTATTTTATCCGAGTCTCCCTGTAAGGCTATATGGTCAGCTGCACTCTTAAAAATGGACTTCACCACATGGCACGCTCCAGGCCAACCATAATCTCGAATGATATCGTTATCTGCCCCGATTTGTTGAAAACGGGAGGCGTACGCCATTTTTGTGACAATTATGAACAGCATAAGTGTCACAAAAAAGGCGTACGCCTCCTGTTTTCAGCAAATCAGGGCAGATAACGATATCATTCCAGATTATGGTTGGCTAGGAGCCTGCTATGCAGTGAAGTTCATTTTTAAGAGTGTGTGGAATGGACTGTGCGATAGACGACGCAGTCATCTGCAAATAGGCGAATGTGCGATGAAACTGACTGTGGGAGATCATTAATATATATTAGAAACAACAAAGGTGCTAATACCGTACCCTGTGGGACACCAGAGATGACATGCGCACTTGAAGAGTAGTGGTTGTTAGCGTATACCGTCTGTGAGCGATCTGTTAAGAAGTTCTTAATCCATTGAAGTACAAGTGGGTGGAAGTGGAGCGCTGATAATTTTTTAAACAGCAATGAGTGTGATATCCTATCAAAGGTTTTTGATAGGTCGAGGAAGATAGCATCGCATTCAGTGTTGTTATCTAAAACGAGGCTGATGTGATGCGTGAACGATGCAAGTTGGGTTTCGCAGCAAAAACCCTTTCGGAATCCGTGCTGATTGTGGAAGAAGAACTGGTTGTTTTCCAAGAACTGGATCACGTGTTTGTAGACGACATGCTCTATGAGTTTCGACGGGACGCTTGTTAGTGAAACTGGTCTATAATTCGATGGAGTGTGTGGGTCGCCTGCCTTAAAGATGGGAATGATTTTGCCTGTCTTCCAGTCACCGGGAATGTCACCTGTCTCTAACGATTGGTGAAACATAAATGACAGGAAGAGTGAGGATATGTCTCTGGTCTGTTTTAAGACTTTGATGTTTATACTATCAAGGCCGCATGATGAGGTATTCTTAAGAGAGTCGATGAGTTTAGCGATACCATGCGGGCTGACGGATATACTTTCCATGGTGGGATATGGGGGCGTAGAGAGTTCTGTGTGCGCAGTCCTAGTGGAGTCACTCGTGAAGACGGAAGAGAAGAAGTTGTTAAATACATCCGCAGAGTCGCCTTCTGGCACTGGGTGTCCCTCAGAGTCCACCAATTGGAGTTGTGAATTAGAACGTGGGTTTATCATTTTCCAGAACTTTCTAGGGTTATTTGACATAATCTTGGGGAGTTCAATATTGTAGAACTTTTCCCTTGCATTACGCAAGGAACGTCTGTATTTCTGAGCGATCAGCCTGTAGCTGTTCCACAGGACGGGATTACCCAGAAAGCGAGCCTGCCGAAAAAGGCGTTGTTTTTTCTTTCGCAGCAAGTGTAATGTGCGAGTGAACCAAGGAGCATCGGCTCGATTACGTATAGTCGTTGTAGGTATATGGGTTTCCACTAAAGAGAGCAACTTTGTTTTGAAGGCAAACCAGTTGTCTTCTACAGTGCGACTCACGCATTCCACCGAGAATCTATCATAAAAGTGGCGTAGTTCGTTCCGCATCGCATCAAAGTCACCTCTTGAATATAGGAGAATGCGTTTAACAGAGGTTGACCTATTGGTTCTCGGTATGGTCATCCTAGCGGTGATGATGCAATGATCGCTAAGGCCATCGTCTATCGACAGGTTATCAAGAATTCCGGGTTGTGACGTGAGCAGAAGGTCTAGAGTGTGAGGCGCAAAATGTGGATTACTTGTTGGGGAAAGGATCATCTGTGTTAGGTTCAGGGTAAGGCACAGTTCGACGAAATTCTTATCATCGGTGCTAGTACCGTGTGGTTCACTTGACGTCCAGTCAATGTTAGGATAGTTGAAATCCCCAAGTATGAGAAGGTGGTGACGTGGGAAACGATTAATGAGCGAAGCGGTTTCGTTGTGAAAGATGGTGGCAAATTCACGATTACCTTGGGGGGGGGGGGTCGGTAACACACACCAACAAGAACAGGTGGATGAGTGCATTCTAGTGATACCCAGCACGTCTCTGAGTTACTGTCGACATGAATCATATGCGAGAGCAGATTAGACTTCACGGCCAGAAGTACGCCGCCTCCCCTCCCTGACACACGATCAGTACGATAAATAGTATATGCGGAAGATTGACGGAATATTTCGTGATCTCTAATAGTATTCTGTGACAGCCACGTTTCTGTGATGGCAATGAGGTCAGGGCTGTGGTCGTCGATAGCAGAGGATAGAACATCTACTTTTGACATCACACTACGTATGTTTGTGTAGAAAAGCGAGAGACCAATGTCTTCTAGCCGTGAAGTCAGGACTGGACAGCTCGAAACTAGTTATGGAGCACGTTTCCCAGTATTTATTTTTTTTGACAGAATTCGTGGAACAATCGTACTCGTACCGCTTGTTGTCGACATGCAGTGTGTTGAGACGCAACTTACATGGTGATGACAAAGACTTTGCAAAAGTGAAGAGGTGTTTTCTAGCCGTACGTATGACTGCTGGATAGTCGTCATGACGTCGCCTTACGTCATGTAGTTGGCTCTTTTGAGGCGACAGGCCTAAAGAACTCATTATGACTCCAGCAGCGCTCTCGGACATTACCACCATCACGATCACGTTCATCATCGCCATCGCCGCTCCGATCATTCCCGTCATCTCTCATCGTCATCACTCATCATTGTCACCACTCATATTAGCCCCCTTAGCTATGGGGTAGCGTTCCACTCCTAGAGTGGAACCCCCCCCCCCCCTTCATCATCAGGATATATATGTTGTTGTTGTTGTTGCAATATCCCACTGCTTGATTGAAGTTGTGTTCAATGGGAACTTTTAGACGTGGACCGACTGTAAAAGCGCCACCAAAGCCAAGGCAGCTCACATCTTACACCACACGCGGGGGACGGGAGGAGGTCCTCCTTCCGAAAGAATCGCTCTCTGAGCTGGAAGAGCGGCTCGCCTCTGTGATAGGGCAACTGGCGACGACCGGGATGCAGGAGACTCGGGATACGGGCACTGCCGGCCTCGGAGTCCGCATCAACGGTCATTTATATGGCACCGCCCGAGGCCGCTTCTGCCTCACAGAGCGATGAAGGCAGGTCGACGTGTACATAGGTTTCGACCGCGTTGGCCTCGATAGCAGCCACGCGAAGTAACTTGCAGCCATCTCCGTTAAATGCTCTCGCTAATCGACAGACCATACGACTGAGTCTGAGCAGTCGCTCGTGCACCGACACTCAGCCGATAGCGTCGTTTACAAGCGACACGTTTAGAAGACAAGGAAATACAAAATGCTTGGTGCCGTCGTTACGTGACATCACGCATCACGTGCCATCGGTTGCAAACAACTCACTAGCTCGTGCAGTGCACCCCGCGATTCAAGCTCGCCGCGCCGTCGGATTATCAAAAGTTGCATGTGTCGTTCCCGCAATGTCGATCGAGAGCGAGCGATCCTCGCCTGCCGACAGTGTCGGTCACGCGCAATCGGTAGCGCGGAAGAGGGACCTTACTATTCTTCGCAATGGTTGGCGCCTGGCGTGCTATGTGGTGAAGTTCTGTTTGTAGAGTCCATGGGTCCTCGTGTCGTAGCTCCCGTAGAAGGCTATTTAGGAGACCATGCTCTTTCCTCAACACCCATTCTTTCGTCCATATCTTCCTCTGTATTGTTTTCTGTGAGAATGTGCCTGTAACCGCTTATCTTCATGGCAATGTTCACTGTCGTCAATGAGAACAGCAAGAGCCACCAATTTTCGCTTTCTTCCATCCATTGCGTATCAAGCGCCGTGCACATAAAATTAATGCTGCGACCTTCAACCACAGCGCGAACGTTGTCCCCGGCATCTGAGATGACAGCATATTGGAACACGATGTGTAGGCATTCCAGAGGGGCGTAGCCTCAGCGCCTTATTATTTACCCTCTCGCCCGTTTAGTTACTGCGCCGTCAGAAAACACGCTCGTGTGAATACACGGTTAACGGCATTACCCAAGCAGCAAAATGCACTGAAAGTCGAGTGCAATAGGGGTGGACGGGTAGATGAAGGGCCTTGAACAGATTCATGAAACTACAGAACATTGATAAGACACATACCGTCCACCCCTAATGCACTCGACTTCCAGTACATTGTGCTGCTTGGGTAGCGTCACAAAAAAAAAAGAAAAAGAAAAGGCGTATACCTCCCGTTTTCAACCAGTCAGGGCAGATAACGATATCAATCGAGATGATGGTTGGCTAGAAACGTGCTATGCGGTGAAGTTCGCTTCTAAGAGTGTATATGGCTGCATGTGAAGATTATGTTTATAAGTCTTTCGCAGTATCTCTTTAACTATACGCTATGCAAGTTGGTCAGCTTTTCTCGCAACCCCTCAGCTTTTTCCCTTTCCCCTCGTGCATAGAAGGGTCTCATTGGGTTGCCGTCAAATGGGGTACCACAACAGCTACACGTGAGGCCATGTGCTGTCTGGAATTTTTCCTCAGCCGCTGTCAGACGCATGTCGGCACAGTTCCTTGAGAAGCCGGCCCAGGACGCACATTCCCTCGAGAGCGTTAGTCGTGACGTTCCCACCTGAGTGAGGCCGACAACGGCGAGGCCTTTCACCATCACCACCAGCCATTTCTTTCTCTCATGCGCACACACGTACTCCCGTAGCATATTACCAAAGTAGTATGCAAGCCACTTTGCAACACAATGGGTACATCCGACGTGCGTCTTCTGTTTCTGTTTAAAAAAAAACGACAGGTTGACATGAGAAAGTTCGGACATCAATAGGGAAAATTCAATTTCTCGCTAGTTAAATTTCATAAAAGAGCTCAAACGTAATGGCGAAATCTCTCCCGAGATAAACGAGATACACATAAATTTTTGTAATACGATTTTTTATCACATTAGGTGAGACAGCGGCCACTTGAAAGACGTCTAAGGTATTTACTACAGAAGTGCAGGTAGGACTCCGTTGAGCGACGAAACGAAATCAATCAATTCTTGTAACCATGGCCGTTGCCTCCACAGTCGATGTGGCTGCTTCTTATTGCACACCCTTTCACCATCAACACCACCTATTGTCCAGAAAAATAATTGCTTACAGAAGAGGCGGACATTCATGACTTGTACGGATAACATCCCTAGCGAGACCCCGATACTTCACGAGTTTTCATTCTAATGTTCCACCAAATTGTGCCTTCAATGCTTCTATTTGGGCCAGAAGGTTCTGCATCTCTGTATCGCGAATCTCTTTTTCCTTCCGCAGTTTTTCCTGGGCTTTTTGCTCTTCTAGTTTTTCTCGGTTACGATCTTCACGCAATCTACGCACTTCAGCCTCTAGGCTATTCACTTGCATCTTTAACTCATGAATGAAAAAAGCATGCTTCTCCAGCGTCATGTGATGTTGCATTTCGTCATCGCCTGCCTCGAATGCACATCCCAAAGAGGCCATTTTGCAAAGCTTCGGTGTCTTACGGCAACCGGCGCCGTGTTCGTCCAACTTGCCACGTCGAATGTTTTCTTGGTTGCAGAACCGACACGTGACTGGGTATTCCGCACAGTTCTTAAAATGATTCCCGATCTCGGAAACGAAATAGTTCCCATGGCAGAAACGGCACTCCTGCGTACGTCTCACACATTCATCCGTCAGGTGTTCAGGCAGGTGCACATTGGGGACAATAGAAGAGCACTCGTTGGGACATTGCGTCGGGCGTCGAGGGCAGGTACGGAGATGGACGGCGCACTCACGGGCGATGCTCGTCTGATATTTGCAGCCAAACCTTGAACCGGGACAAAGCAAGATGTCGTCAAGTGGAAGATGTTCCTTATCGAGCAGACACTTCTTGCAGGTGCTAGTATTGTAGGTCGTGGACATCCAGACGTCGATTGATGAACGTCCGCAACTTGCACAGGTATCTACGGGATGCAGCAAGGGTGGGTCCGTGGAGTCCAGCGACGATGGTGGGGTACAGCGCACGGCGGGCATTTTGGAAGCTACCAGACTTCACGGGATGCAACTTGAAGCAATGAGTCCCAAGCGAACGTCTGATCTCAACAATAGCAGCTGGAAGTGGCACCTGAGCGTCGGCTAGAAGATACCATATCAGTCGCTATAGCAACGAGTGTACCGCAGACAGGCAGGGACGACGATCTACAGTCAAGCACAGCTGACGCATGGCTTTATCTACCGTTGCTTGTAATGCGGTATACCTGCTTTGCCAGAAAACTTCACACAGCTCGTCGCGATTAGTTCTACGTTTGTTATTTGCTCTGGATGCACCCGTACACTGATACTTTGGCTTTTTATCAGGGCACCCTCGTTGGGAAATTTGGAGAACATGTCAACGGAATTTTCTCCCGGTGTTTGCTCTACTCATATTCCCTTTTGGTGCAAGACACGCTCTCATTTCACCAATAGCAACCGTATGAGTATGCAGTTAGGTCCGCCATTCATGTGCCCCTATATATCGTGCTATTGTCATTTGCGGTAGAAAGCAACTGTGAACGTAATGTTATACAGCGTAAACCTTTCGCATTAGAGTCTTAAATTGCAAAGAAGAACAAAAGAAACATCGCACAAACAAATGTTTTGCAATTATTTGACTTTATAGTTGAATCACCAACTATGCCAATGCTTGCTCTTAGTGCTTACAAGCGTAGAAAGTCCTGCGAGTCGAGAGGTACATGTGAAGGGAAGTGCATCAGGACGAGAGCCGCCGATATATCGAACCGAGATTGCTCTTCACCTCGGTTCTTAGTACAGTCGACCTGCGTTTATTCGGACTTCATTTATCCGGATCCTGCGCTATCAGTCCGGAAAGCGTGGGGACGGATTTCTCGCCATGTATTTCGCCGTCGTTTACCCAGACTTCAGCTTCCGGACTCCGACAAGAATTCCAGGGAACACATGTGACTAATACCCAACAATCGGATTCAGTTACTTGGCCATGGTTCAGGAAGAACACTTGGCCCACACCTAGTCAAGCGAGGTCGAGAACCCTGGTCGTGGCCACCTTTTACTGACACAAAGAGGGTGCGTCTAGAAAGCATTTTGCTCCCATTCCGACTTTGCACGTTACACAAAAGTAATCCACTGAGCAGTCTGGTCATTTCACACTGAGAAGGTCCGCAACGAGGACCCCTGCGCTGCAATCACAGATGTCGACATCGTCAGTGTCGTCGCTTTCAATACTGTTCAAGAAGAATCTGCTGATGAAAGCGGGGATGCACCAGCTGTGACGGTAGAAAATGCGTGGGCGGCACTGAGAACAGCGCTTTCAGTTGCTTTCAGTCAACATAATTTTCTTTGTAATAAAGATGTCCTTATGGGATCACTCTGGATTTTCGTGTTTTATCTATCCGGTTTCCCCGCTATCCGGACGTTTTCACAGGAAACGCAGCCGTCCGGATAAACGCGAGTTGACTGTACCTGAATTTAGTATGACGGGTTACATAGCGGACTTGTGCGTAACGCGTTACTAGTAATTGCGCTCCTTGTAATCAATTACTTTTTGGCTAATATTTCGAGTAATCAGTTACTTTAATGCCAAAGTAGTAGTAGGAGGGGGTGCAGTATAAGCATGGGTGAGATTTAGAAACCTGGACCCCTGACACCTGCCCTGAGCCCTGCGCGTATTTTTCCCCATGCTGCGCGTGTGCGGAGGGTTGTCCGCGCGCTTATCGGCGGGGGTGGGCTGCGCGTGCGGTTATCGTAGCGTATTTTTCAGCCTGGGCTGACTTCTTTGGCCATACGTGGGCCGACTTCACATATTTTTTCCAGCTACAACAGGTGTGCAGTAGGCTGTTTGCATGCAAAGTATAGCCATACACAAAAGTACAAGTGAAAATATATTTGTTAAAATCAATAGTGCAAGGAATTATACTGTGACTCTGTGTGAAGGAGAAAAACCCAGCCAAAAAAAAACCTGATGCAAAAGAAACACAATACATCTAACAAAGAATATACTTATTAAAGGTATGATACAATAGCATTGAATAGGTATCACAGATCAAACACAATATTGTTTATTAACTCGAATCAGAAGTGGTAACACATTTAATCAAAGAAGATATTCTTCATCAATATGATTACAATCAAAATTACAAGTTTTATTATAAAAGCCTGAGACGTGAGAACCTGATAGATGTAAGTAATTTCGAGCACAATATGGAAGCTAAGTTTAATATTCCAACATGATACAAATTTAAGTAATCAGTTTCTTATGAAGTGAATAGCACAGACATAAGGCAATAATTCGAATCAACACATAGCATTAATATAGAACCAATCATCCAACATGTAGGGAAATAATAGCTACACCATATCAAGACGAGAAACGATCACCACATTGAATCAAAGAAGATATTCTTAATCAATATGATTATATAAACAAAATTATAAGTTGTGTTATAAAAAGTATAATATTCCTATATGTGAGAACCATTAGTGTAATTAACTGTGAACAGTAGAGACCCTGGAAGACTATGGGACACGAACACAAGAGGAAATAAAATAAAATCAAATCAACATAGTAATCTATCATTCAGAAAATCAGAAGAAAAAATCAAACTCATCAGAAAATAGATATGTTAAAAATGAACTTCACCGCATAGCACGCTCCTAGCCAACAACCAGATCTAATGACATCTGCCCTGATTTGTTGAAGACGGATGCCGATAGATGTATGGAAGACTACGGCACACGAACGACAAGAACACAAGAGGAAATAAAATCTATACCACTACAAAGAAGATATTCTTAATCAATATGATGACAATCAAATTACAAGTGTATTATAAAAAGTCTAATATTCCTATACGTGAGAGCCATCATTGCAATAGCGTGAATATCTGTCATAACATTTCGAGCGCAATAGGGAATCTCAGTTTCATATTCCCACATTACTCAACTTTTAATTAATCCATTTCTTATTAAGTGAACAGCATAGGCGTAAGGAAATAACGAGAAACAACACAATCAACAGCTACAACTAATAGAGAGCCAAACCTGCGCACCATCCAACACATAGAGAAATAATAGCTAACCAATCTATCAAAAGGCGAAATAGCACAGACTTAACACTATAGCACAGACTTAACGCTGAAGAACAGAGGAACACGCGGAGACACGTAAACAACAACATAGGAAAATAATCTATCATTGAACCATTATAAAATCGACCAATATACAATTTTCATTCTAACAAACACTACGAACCTTAATGGAGGTATCCAAGACGTAGAAAATATGTACTGTTTTCATCTCGGTTTTCACTCTTTTCCTCAAAGCCGGGAGACTTTATGTCTCTATCTATATGGCCAAAGCACTGCGCATGCTTTATCACTCAAAGGGTTGGGGGCTATATTCCTTCGTCTAGCAAACAGAACGCTCTAGAGGTCAGATAAGATAGTTCAAAGGCGATATATTTTATTGTGCAGTGCAAATAGATGCCGATATTACTCGTTGGGGTCACTATCTTTTCGCATCCTTTCCTTGAAACGGAAATCTTTTGTCAAAGTGGTTGACAAGTCGACTAAGTTTGTACAGATGCGATATTCTTATTGAACATGTAGAGAAAGTCCAAATTATTAAATGGTAGCAACAATACTCAATCAAAAACGAGAAACAAATTTAATTACATCAATTTTTGTAATATCTTGCAACAGAAATTTCTAATCAACCACACAGAAATATCAAATGTGAAATGCAACTCACAGTTATGAGGCTTTCCCATCTTAGAGGTACTTACTTATGTTAATCGAGTGAACAGTTGAAACAAATACAAGACAATAATTATTTCAGGCAGTGACTTCACAACGTATAGAATATCAATCGAGTGAACACTTGAAACAAAGTCAAAACAATAATTCTCACGACAGGTGGAGATTATAGCATTCTAACCAGATAATAAAATTTTAATCAATAAAATGAGCATAGCTATGCTTTTAATGAAGTGTAGACGTGCACTTGAAAACAGAAGAGACATTTGCTCTACATTGAAAGATGGACAGATTTTGTACTCGCTGCCATAAATCATGAGAAGATGTGATAAAAACTGCCTCGAAAAGGAAGAGCCGCGAAACGATTCCATTATCGCTGCCTTTCAATATGTCCTAGAGATGGTCGTATTCGGAGATATGGTACAAATTACAGAACTGAAGGTGCAAGAATTTATATGCCGAATCTACAATACTTATAAAAATATCTGCACATCAACGTCGGAAGGGCCACTGGGATTGATGGCGAAGTTTTTGAGGTTTGCTAACGAAGAATTGAAATACACTAGACCAGATGTGATTTCAATCATTGCAATGGGCATTGCATTCATCAAGAAAGCAGTCAGACCAAATTATCATATACAAGCGGTCTATATCGCACGATTCATTACGGATTTGTTGGAATCAGCCGTGTCTTGTGACCGTTTGTGCGGTCTGCATTAACTTGCAAATGCAGACCGCACAGACGGTCAGAAGTACGAATTCCAACTTTACCATCAAGATCAACGCAGACGTAGACTGTAACTCATGCAACGTTATCTATGTAATCCAATGCAACACATGCCGGGCCCACTACGTGGGTCAGACAAAAACTTCTTTCCAAATAAGATTCAACAATCACCAATCGGATGTTACCAAGAAACCTAATCTTCACGTCTCACGCCATTTCAAACAACCAGAACATTCATTCAACGAAGCCTCAGTTTTTATTCTCCAGTCGAACTTTATCTCCGACCGCTCCCGGAAACAACGGGAATCCTACCTAATTTACAAATTCCGATCGGCCATTAACGACGACCCTGGCATTCTGTCAACAATAAGAAGTTTAACAACCTACATAAGACCCTGCTGCCTTTTCTCGTTTCAGCCGGATCAAAATCCCCACTGACCCACAAGGACGATGACCCCACTCCTGGACCTGACACAAAAGCGCTCTGAATCCCCGCCAGGTGGCGGGGATTTCCCCCAACCGACCACGTCATTCTCAAGCCCCTTATCAGCCTCGTGACCACATTTAGCTCTTTTGCCCCGAAGAAGGCGGAGCTTCCGCCGTAACGTAGACATCCTCCCTAACTTTTATAATTTTTAAGTTTTAATAACCCCCTTTTTTTGTTACTTTCCCTACTTTCGTCTTGTGTCTCGCATTTATTTCAACTATAATTACGTAGCCGTCCAATACAACTCCAACTTTTCAAGAGATATATATATATATATAGGGTGTCCATGCTAAGTGTGAACAGATTTTTTAAAAATATATCAATCACTTTTCCCGAGATGAAATCAATTGCAATATAGCATATGCTGAAGGGCACTCCCTAGGGGGCATTAATAGACTCCTAATGCAATGTCTTAATTAACTTTCAATAATTAACTTTTAATTATAAAAGCTACGAAGTCGCTCCAATGAGAACATCTGATGTCTTCGGTCACCAGATACCAAAGCCGTTTTCAGAAAAATCCGTTGGATAGATCGTCCGCATAAAATTCGTGAAGGAACGCCATTTTTTTCTTTATTTTATTCTTTGCGCATCTCTAGAGACGCGTCTTTCCTTCGCCCCCAATACGAGAGGATGAAAGAGCACACTAAAAGAAAACAAAAAATGCAGCCCAAGATAAGGGCAGTCGCGATAGAGTCATCCGATAGATTTATGTTTTTGTTTTGTTTCCGCAAGTTAAATCTAATCTTCGACGCGTGAGGCGGCACTGTGCTCTTTCACTCTCTCACACTGGGGGTAAAGGAAAGCAGCTTCTTTGAAGATGCGCAATAAACCAAATAAAGAAAAAATGGCGTTCCTTCACGAATTTTTTGCGGACGATCTACCGAACGGATTTTTGTTCTGAAAACTGTTTTGGTATCTGGAGACCGAAGAGATCAGATGTTCTCATTAGAGTACTTTCGTAGCTTTTATAATTAAAAAGGTAATTATTGAAAGTTAATTAAGACATTGCCTTAGGAGTCTGTTAATGCCCCCTTTGGGAGTGCCCTTCAGCATGCTATATTGCAATTGATTTCATCTCGAAAAAAGTGATTGATATATTTTTAAAAATCTGTTCACACTTAGCGTGGACACCCTGTATATAGCATATGTATAGGTATGTGTAAAGGTATATGCTATAGATATGTATATATATGTGTAATTCGCTGCGTTCACCCTACTAAAATAGTGCAACATATTTTTGCAGCTGGATTTAGGGGATACGTTGGCCTTTCAGCAACCGCAAATTTATTGGAATAAGTATTGCAGAAGCTGAGGTATGCCATACCAAACATCGGCAATTTTCTGCTCTCCCCCACCTAACTTTACTGACATCTCTTTCAGCAACGAAACGGGTTAGAATGGTTTTCTATATATTGAACGATAGAGAAAAGACTGTACATTCACAGCATCCTTCAGTTATGGATATGTGGCTTGCCGTCGAGGAGCTATGAGCGCTATGAAATGTGCACTTTTTGTCATATCTGCTGATTTAGCAATTTTTTCTTCAGCGTCCCTTTAAAGTGACACCGTTTTCACTCCGTACAGGTATACTAGAGTGCCCAGACTTTACGTGTGCTAGCTATAAGAGCTGTGACGCGAATGAAGTGGCATCAGTAAAGCTGCAATGTCGCGAGAAAAAATTATGTCGCAAAGAGGGCGCCACCTTAACCCCTCACCATCTGTGGACTGGTTGATTGTAGGAAGCCCCGGGAACCTGCTTTCGTCTTCACTGAAGGTCATTTACAACATATATATTTTTCACTGAAATCAAAAAATGTCATCGGCGGACCTTGGTCGATTTAAAATGGAATTACCCCACTGCACTTTTCGCTTTCGTCCGGCAGCACTCCCGTTGTCTCTGGTTCCTATCCCGGATGCCGTAGCTTCCAGTAATGGGAGATCCTTGTGATCCACATTGCTGGGCGAGGTGGCTGGTGCTTCGGCCGTGGTCCTCCTGGTCTTGTTTTATGATTGGAAGTGTGATGTGTCTTTGCACTTAAATAGTGTGGGTGTAGACATGGGGGTCCGCGCTCCTCGCGCCGTGTTGCGTGAAGCTTCCGGCTCTGTGTTTGGTGGGGGCGAGGCTTCCATGTCTCTATGTGCTTCGTAGGCTGGTTGAACTGTTTCAGATGCTGAAGAGGTAGCGAGCTCTCCGGGCGCTTAGTCATGTAGTGCATGACGTCGGCTTCGGGTTCCCCACATTTGCATGTTTGGTGGTCGTCGATGTTAAATTTCGTAAAGTAGCTGGGGAAGCTACCGTGCCCTGTGAGCATCTGATTGAGATAGTGAGAAGTAGGTGCAAGGTTCGTTGCTTGTGATATTTGTAGTATACATTTTTTAATAAGTTTGTTGGGCTCTTCACTTTCCCATGTGTGTTGCCAGTTAGTGAAGGTTTCTTTGTTCAGGAGTTTTTTTTATGTAGTTTTTTATGTAAGGGGTCTTAGTCGTGTTTTCTTGGGCTCGAGCTTCATTTGCTAGTTTGTCGGCCAGTTCATTTCCCGTTATTCCTGTGTGGGCGGGGACATATGATGGCTTGATTGTTGTTTGATATTGGGCTGTGATTATTTTTTCTTGCAGGTTGCGTATTCTCGGGTTGCTATGATATGGGTTAGTGAGGGCTCTCAATACTGAGAGGCTGTCTGAGTAGATGGTGACATTCGTTGTGGGTTTGTTGAGGGTACTGCTGCCTATTGCTTTCGATATTGCTAGCATTTCGTCATCAAAGATGTTGCTATTCGCCGATAATCTGTATATTTCGGTATGTATGAGGCTGTTGTGGAATACGCAGAATGCGGCTCCAATCTCCTCGTCCTTTTTTGAGGCATCCGTGAAGACGGAGAAATCCTGATACTTGATGCTCTCCGGGCTAGTGAAGGGGATACCCATAAGGGTTGGGGGGTGGGTTGTTGTCGTTCCTATGGGGTATTTTATTATTTTGGGTCCTATGTTTATGCCTAAGATGGAGATCGTTTTTTTTTTTCTTTTTTGTAGGATTAGGAAACATTTCAGTTCTCTCGTTGCTTGTAGTGTTATGGTTGGGTGTGGCAGAGGAACGAGAGGGCGTCATTCGAGGTAGTTCTGTATGCCTTGGATAGCTTTAAGAGGGGGATCCGTTGTATGGCTTTTAATTTTCTTACCATGTGGGTGTGTGGGGCAAGGCTCCACCATGCTGGTGTTCCGTAAAGTATTATTTTTTAATGATTGCTTAATAATATTTTTTCAAGATGTCTTGTGGGGTCCTGTACCTCTATTTCTCAAGCGGGACAGTTCTGCGGTCGAAGTTATAACTTTTCGTTTTTCCTCACCTAGGTGTGGGAGAAAACTATGTGCTTTGTCATATCGCACTCCCAAGATTCTGATGCTGTTTACATTGTCGAGTTTTTCCCCGGCCGTTTTAAAAATGGGGAATCTCTTTGAGATGTTCGTGCCACTCTCTATCGTCAGACACGGAGACTTGCTGGCGTTTAATGTGAGTTTGTGTTCCTCTGCCCATGTGCTCACGGAGTAAGAGTTTCCTGTTTCTTCAATTGCTATTCGTGTTTTTCCTGTAGTTGTTATTAGGATGTCATCCGCGTATCCGAAGATTTCACAGTTTTTGGGGCGGGGATTTCGAAGATAGAGTTGATGGTGAAGTCCCATGAGAGTATGCTGAGTGGTGAGCCTTGAGGACACCCCCTGATGTTTGTCTTTTCAATGCTTTGTGTTTTTGTTATCATGATGTGAGTTCGGTCGTTGAGGAAGTCCTCGAGGGTTTGAGTATGTTTTTGGGGAACTCCCATTTGTCGTAGGGTTTTGGATATTCGGTTATGTTCGAGGGCATTGAATGCGCCTTCTACATAGAGTGCGGTTACTGTCTTGTGTTCTTTTAGCTGTTTGGCTTGCTTGATGGTGTTAGAGAGGTCGTGCAGCATCATGGTGGTGGACTTGGCTCCCACAAAGCCGTATTATGTCTTATGTAGGGGGGCGATATCTGGTGTAGTAGGAAACTCGGTCATGTAATATGCGCTCAAATATCCTGGCCAGGATGGGGAGTACTGTGATGGGTCGGTATGACGTGGGGTCGCTTGAGTCCTTGCCATTCTTGACGGGCCATTTTATTCTCCCTCGTTTCCACTCTCTCAGATATTTCCCCTGGCAGAGGCAGGCATTCATCAGCATAAGTATGAATTTCTCATGTTCCCTCGTTAGGCAGCGAGTGAGCGGATAATTGATGTCGCCTGGGCATGTGGCCGTATCTGCTGCTGTCTTCACTGTGGCTCTCCTCAGTTCGTGTGGTGTGATGTCTGGTTCTTGTGGCCCTGGGCTGTTCTTGATGTTGGTTGTTGTGGTATATGGTTCTGGGCTGTGGGTGGCCGTGGGTCACCGAAGACAGAGCGGTATATTAAGTAGAATGATTCTTCCACTGTTGTGGTCATTTCTCCTTGGCTGTTTTTAACTGGCAGACATTTGGGAGGAGCTGAGATTCCGTTTTGGTCATTTTGCAGGCTTCTCCGATGGGTTTTTGAAGGTTAGTTGTGCCAGTTTTGCTTGTTTTGCTTTTTGTTTTGCTTGGATGATGCCCTTTTTACACACTGCGGTTGCTCGTTTGTAGAGTAAGAGGGAGGGGGGGGAGGCGTGGCCTGTGTCCTCTTCTCCTGTCGTAGCCGTCGCCTGTGCCTTCTCACCTCTTTTCGTTGTTCGTCTAGTTCTGTTGTCCACCAGTCGTCTGTGTGGTGGTGCATTTTGATCCATCTCGTTGCTGCCTCTTTGTATGCTGCTATTCTTTTTCTTAGGGCGTAGAGTGCGGCATCAGGGTTAAAGGGACTACGAAATGATTTTTTTCTCGTTTTCATCAGAATGTAAACCCTTTTCCGAGTCTAGAACCAAAATTTTATCTTCATCACGCGAGGAGTATTCTCGGGAGCGAATTTAAACGGAGCGGCCAAGGGAGGACAGCTGGCGCAGCGCCGTGGCGAGCTGCCGAGCGGAGACACAGCGGGCAACTTGACGGGACCACGGCCGGCTCGGCAACACGTCATCGTGACGTGTGGCCGAGCCGAAGGATCCCGCCAGGAGCATGCGCCGTAGGATCCCGCGTATGCGTTCATCGGGAGAATGCTCCAACTTCAACCCTCAGACGCGACCAGAGACCTTGTGACCTTCTATGTGCGACTGGGCGGCGCCAGCCACAGCGCGCTCGCAGCATTATTTGACATTGCGCAACACCGGTGACGTAACGGGGAACAGAAGCGCGGTCCGTACAGTTACACCATCGACGGGAAAATGTGCGCTGGAGAGGAGGGACGTGGAAGAGACATTTCGGGCGCGCGCTCCTCAGAGAGTGGAGCGATTTCGTCCGGAAAAAATTATGGCTTATTAGTTTATCGGCGGGAAGAACAGTTTCCAGCGAAAAAAAGTATAGGGGTTCGGGAAATTTCATGGTCCCTTTAAGGGTAGCTGGGTTGAAGTGTCTGGTGACCCAACCAAACCAGGTATCCCTTTTGATTTCATTCATCATGTGTTCCCTACACTTTTTTGTTGTTTTATACAGGGTGTCCACGCTAAGTGTGAACAGATTTTTTTAAGAATATATCAATCACTTTTTCCGAGATGAAATCAATTGCAATATAGCATATGCTGAAGGGCACTCCCTAGGGGGGCAATAACAGACTCCTAAGGCAATGCCTTAATTAACTTTCAATAATTAACTTTTTAATTATAAAAGCTACGAAGTTGCTCCAATGAGACCATCTGATCTCTTCGGTCACCAGATACCAAAACCGTTTTCAGAACAAAAATCCGTTCAGTAGATCGTCCGCAAAAAATTCTTGAAGGAACGCCATTTTTTTCTTTATTTGGTTTATTGCGCATCTTCAAAGAAGCTGCTTTCCTTTACCCCCAGTGTCAGAGAGTGAAAGAGCACAGTGCCGCCACACGCGTCGAAGATTAGATTCACTTGCGGAAACAAAACAAAAACACAGGCGCAAGAGGCGATAGTGTGCTCTTTCATCCTCTCGTATTGGGGACGAAGGAAAGACGCGTCTCTAGAGATGCGCAATGAACAAAATAAAGAAAAAAACGGCGTTCCTTCACGAATTTTTTGCCGACGATCTATCGAACGGATTTTTGTTCTGAAAACGGCTTTGGTATCTGGTGACCGAAGAGATCAGATGTTCTCATTGGAGCAACTTCGTAGCTTTTATAATTAAAAAGTTAATTATTGAAAGTTAATTAAGACATTGCCTTAGGAGTCTGTTAATGCCCCCCTAGGGAGTGCCCTTCAGCATATGCTATATTGCAATTGATATCATCTCGGAAAAAGTGATTGATATATTTTTAAAAAATCTGTTCACACTTAGCGTGGACACCCTGTATATATACTCGCTGGGTTTAGAGAATATATCGAAGGAGAGATAGCGGTGGCCGCTCCAGGAGAATGCGTCGAGGATTTGCCAGCCGTGATATTCTCTTCTATGGTCCTCAGTGACCATTGTCATGTCTATCCATGAAGTGTCTCGTGGGCCGTTGAAGGTGAGAGGGCTATTCCTGTCATTGAGGAGTGTCAGTCCGTTTAAGAAGAGGAAGTCCACGACTGTGTCTCCTCTCTGGTCTGCTACTGGTCCTCCCCAAAGCGGGTTTTTAGTATTGAAATCTCCTATTATGAGGATGTTTTCCTTTGCGTGTTTATCTATGTGGTCCTGTATTTTCCGGAGGGAGTAGAAATCTTTGCTGGATGCCAAATATACGTTTGCTATGGTAATTCTCCTTTCCTTGCACCGTAGGTTTGTGATGTTTATCTCTTTGTGTGATATGATGGGGAAGATATAGTAGTTGTCTGTCTGTATGAGGGTTACCACATCTGCTCCATCCTTGTTTGCAATCGTTGTGTAGCCAGCTCGGGCTAGCATCGGGTCGTTTTGTAGGAGACCCATGTATGGTTCTTGGATGGCCACTATGTTAGGGCGGGAAGTGCGGATCTTGTCCAGCAGGGTAAGGGTCGCAGCCGTAGATTTGTTGAGGTTGATTAGTAATTTGGCAAGCCCTTGTCTTGTCCGGGGCATTTGAGTGTTAGTATGTTAGTGAAGTCTCCTATGTACAGGATGCGTTGTCGGGGTATTTACCGGGCGTTTCGGTGTTATTTATTGAAGCTGGACCCTTGCTTGGTCTGCCGCCTCCTTATGTACCGGGTATTGCCTGTCAAAGAAATGATGTTTTGGGTCAAAGCTGGTCTTCCTGTCGGTGTTTGGTCGCCATACCGGCCCTACAGGAGTGGTGGTTCCCACAGTTCGTGCAACGATTTCCCTGTACCAACTCCCTGCAGAGCTTTCTGGAGTGGTCGTATAGGAAGCAGGCCGTGCAGCGTCGAATGTTGAGTGTCTCCTCCACCATGTATCGGCTCCAGCCGATCTTCAGATCGCCTCTCTGCAGCAGAACGAGGTAGTGTTTTATTAGGATTGCCACGAAGGTGGTTTGTCGTCCCTGGTGGTTGGCCCTAATGTGGCATACCTCCATTTCTTCCTTCTTCGCCTGGATCCGGTTTTGGAGTTCAACCAAGTGTCATCTTTGGTTATGCCCTCCTCGATGTCTGTGATTTTGACCCGTGGTTTGGTGTTCTCTCCGAGCCTACATGTTGTTTTGTTCTTCAGGTCCTCTGGGGAGGCAGTGTGGCGTGCGAGGGTTTCGAGATCATGTGGGATTCTAGGATTCAGCTAATATGATTCTTGTCCGTAGGATTTTAAGGGTGGCGTTCTTGATGGTGTGGTTTATCTGTGTGTTTTCTTTCATGTCCTGTACCAGTGTCTGGACCTATATTCCGGGCTTGGTCCGAATGGTTGCGGTTATTGGCCTGAGGGGAGGAGGGGGGGGCTTCTCCCGGGTTATCCCCGCCGTTGGTCTGGCGTAGGTTGGCTGCTTGCGCTTTAACTCGCAGAGCTCTTCTTTAATCTGTGCAGCCTCCTGTTGGATCTCAAGTATGTCTGCTTTCAGCTCCTCGTTGCGCCTTACGTAGTTCTGTCCTTCGTCCTCCCTCTTTCATTAGTAGGACTTCAATGTTTCTCGCTAGGTCCGAGTAATCCAAAGAAGATATTACGGGTTTGTTTTCTGGCTTGTGTCGGAATGGTTTACTCCACGTCCATATAGGCGTTTAATAGGGGTTCCAGACGGGCTCCTACTTCTGGGCATTTGGTTGCCGTGGGGGTCCACGCTTGTGTCTTGTGATGAGCTGTCGTCGTCGGTGTGGTCGTTTTCCTCAGTCTTGGGTGGCCCGTCATTTGGGTACTGGGACTGCCTTTGAGTGATCTCCGACAGTTCCACAAGTGGTTGTTGCCTTTGCTGGCCGGTGTTCAAGATTAGCTCTTCGTGGTCGTCATATAGCTCCTGGACCTCCCGCCTTAGCCCCTCCTTCCGGATCTTGTTGAAAATTTCCTCTCTTCGTGCATTGAGAGTGTCAAGTGCATGGGGCGTTTCCGTGGGGTGGGCGGCTCTGCCAGTCACACTGTCTCTGCTTGCCATGCTGTGTGCCATGGAGGTGTTGTGTTGCGCTGGTGTGTCTGCCATTTTGCTGCTGTTCTCTGTTGTCTCGATCACTGGTATAGCTGATAATTCCGGAGAAAATCTATATCCCTCGATACGTCCTTCTAACTTTGATGCAGATCGTTGTGTTGTGGGCAGAGGAACGTGTGCCTTCGATTGGTACTTTTGTTATGCGTCTTGAGGTCCCTCTTGATAACCTGTCGTACGTGCGCACATTGCCAAACACAGTTGAATCTGACTAGTTTGGTGATTCACGGCTGTTTAGATTGTTTTTGCTTGTTATACCCCTGTCAGATGGACTAATTTAGTTTCGCTTTCAGCAAGTGACACTTGCACTTACCCAAGCACCACAGAAGCTTGGCCCAATATTAGCTGCACATTGGGAATACTGGACCAATATTGGACCAGTATTCCCAAGATTCTGCCAATATTGGCTCACCATTGGGCCTGCTGGCCCTATATTCCCAAGATTCTGCCAATATTGGCTCACCATTGGGCCTACTGGCCCTATATTCCCAAGATTTTGCCAATATTGGCTCACCATTAGGCATATTGGCCCTGTATTCCAAAAGTTCAACCAATATTGGCTCGTCGTTGGGCATATTGGCCCAATGTTCCCAAGATCCCGCCAATATTGGTTCATCAGTGGCCATATTGGCATTTCCCAATATTGGTCATATACTGGAAATGTTGGCATTTTTTAGAAATCTGGAAAATCAGATATAATAGTTTCCTCAGATTAAACCAGAATCAGACAGATATGTGCAATTTTAGCAAAGCTAAAAGTTCACCCTGCGCAACCGTGGTCCCCAAACTGAGGGTCTGGAACAGCCCAGGTTCTGATGAACTTCGAAATCCAAACCTGTCTGACAAACCGTCACGCTTGGCGCTTCGCTGTGACAGGCCTGGCAACAATGTGCTCTTTCTCTCTCTCTGCTGTGGCGGTTATGAATGCGGCGGTTGTGGCAGCCCTCCACACCTCCCATAGAGCCCATAGTATAGCTAAATTCACACAACACTGGGCACACGACCAATGAGAGTGCAGCGATTGCTTCCACAATCCTCCAATCAGAAGTCTTTCCGTCCGGCCCGCAGCTCGACCGGTTCTGGCTGTTGCTGACTTCTGCTTTCCGTACTCGCCTGTACCGGCTACCCCTCACCTCTAAGTCTACTAGCTTTCATGCACGTCGTAAAGTTATTCTGTGATTCCCAAACAACTGTGAAAAGTGTCGTAATGAACAAATTTATTTATACTGACACAATCGGCAGGTTGACACATATACGGTACATGCACTGAGCGTACTGAGTCCATTGTGTAGCGCTTCCTAGCACACTGGAACAAAGTTCAAACTTTCAAAACACGCATATCGACACAGCTTATTCCCAGCAACGAACAACTGTCACATACTTGCGCACAATCGCTTGATCATCATGTCCTTGCCCGCTACACGTCAAACATAAAATGCTGCTTCATGAATCGTATTTTCTTGTCACCGCTATGCAGATCTGACGGCGCTCGAACATGTTCATCGAGCCAGAATTCACGACAACACTTCAGTTTGAAATCCGATTGGCTCTTCGTAGACCGATGCTTGTGGCGAGAAACAGTACAACACGATCAAAGGCACCATAATACACGGATAAAACGGCGATCGGCGAACGCACTTGCCTCCCAACGAAAGACACCGCCAACACGGCGCCCACCGTTCAGATTTCAAATGAAACCGCCGAAGGAGAACGCAGCACGCAGGCGAGGAAGCGCGAAGTGCCGTTTTCAAATTCTGGCAACCAATCGGGACACGCTTGTGGCGTCCGACCAATAGAGAGGCACGGATTGCTCAGTGCGCAGTGACACGCATTTTGATACAGATTTTGCGAGAGCTGTGAGGGGCTGGTTGTGGTGTTACTTGCGGCATGTTTCAACAGTTACCTAGGTATAGTAACAGGTCGTTTTCAGCTCTACAAGTCATCCTAGTGTGATATCTGCAAGGATAACCGTTCTCGGTTCCATATGCAAGTAACGTGGAGTATTGAACTGGGCCCGCTTGCACGAAACTTCTGCTAGGATCCTAATCTTGAAGAATTTCCTTTTGGCGCAGCTCTGGCAGTGCATTTTGCTGATAAAAAGTTTACGTCAGTAGCACGCGCCACAAGCACTAGCAAGGCTACGCTTATGGACATTCCTCAAGGTTAGGGTCCTAGCAGAAGTTTCGTGCAAGCGGGCCCTGGTCGGAGCGGCGCGTCTCAAGCTAAAGTTGATACACAACATTCTGCTAGTGGTAAGTGTCGTCTCTACATTTTGTTCCCTATTGCTTATTTGAAGTACCATTGTAACGGGTTGTTCAGACTATACTTTAACTTTAAGTGGAATGCACAGATTAGGGCAGCAAACATTAGGGGTTGCGATTACCAATTATATCCCGGACAGTTTCTTCCCGAAACATGCTAATAGTGGAGCTTCATATAGTGTGCTTTGTTTCTTTTTGAAGGGCTCGACGTCCTCTTTTCGACTACTTTGGTCCCGCAAAATATGTGCAACGCAGAGATGAAGGCTTAGAAGGGAACGCGTCCCCTTGTCATTGTCCTTGGCACTTCCCTTCCTGTGTTCCTCAGCTTCCTTGTCAACACGTGCGCTTGGTGGCTCGTGTATTAAAATAGACACCTTCACGTCTTTCTACACTGCAACTCAGTTTCCACATTCACCGATAACAATAAAATAAAATAAATAAAAATGAAACGGATTCATTTCACGTGTGCGAACTTCTAACGATACTTGTAACGATAAACACAATGACAATGCGACAACATTGAATGTTCATCTGTGGACACTAATACACGACCAAAATAGTCAGGTATATCTTCGAGGAGTCAGTCATTTTTTGCGCCTTTATCACTTTGGTGCCGAACGTAGGTGAGAACGCGGTAATCGACTTCGATTAGCTTGACGAGAATAGGGCCCATGATGTTTTTCTTTTATGTACATATAAGCAAATGCAGTGCTCCGTATGTACTGTTACGTTCGGAAAAAACGACAAGGAAAGTCGCTACCTAACAACTGGCTGACGAAGATGGTGAGCAACTGTCCGGCCTCAGCGCTTCAACGGTGATTAATTTTTGGGGATCCGAAAAAAAAAAAAAAAACTCTACCGTGCACTGTAGCGCAGCACCACGACGTCAAATTATATCATCAGAAAGCTTCCTGTCCTTTTTTTTGGCGTTCTCCTTCTTTCAACAAGGCTCCTTGTACTTGTCATAAAGCAACAATCAAAGACTAGTACACTACACACATATCCCACAACTTAAGCGACCGTTGCTACTGATACGACGCCACTCCATTTCTTGGAAGCCCTTATCGCCATACCGCACTTAAGCTATGCGTCATCACAGATTAGAGCACGCCACGTAACTCCCGTCATAGTCGCCTCATAGGAAACCCGATATCTTCATTACGTGCGGTACAGTTCATCGTTCGAGCTGTTCTCACCCCTGCAGCGTTTGCATCCCATCGCACTCAGAGGAACATCTCGTCCCAACATGACAATTATCGAACACATCCATGTTAGCTTTTTCTGTCGCAGTTTACGTCCACATGCATATCAAGAACATATGCGATATATTTTCCCCAATACGGGTGGGATAGGGACACCACGCTATTGTGCAGATGGGGTGTACAGTGAGAAAAATACAATAACATCCATACACATGTTCCACGCACAAGCTAGGAAACATTACCAGGGTCCAACTGTTGTGAAATACTATTTCGTTGTTTTCTCTTCTTTTTTTCTGTAGAATACGTATTGTCGTTACCCAATAAAGCTTTGCTCATACCAAGCCTTCGATACTGGACGGCTCTGGAACACCACATTCGCTTAAAGCGATAATTGGTATTTGTTGCTTTTTGAGAAACAGGTTGAGTTCGTGAAGCTTTCTTTTGAGGCCTCTGCAGTTCCATTGCATGATTGCAGAGGCCTTGCGAGGGGAAGTAGTGGTGTTGGTTCGTGCATTCATAGTGGTTGAGAAGGTACGGTACATGCGCTCCCTGGGGAGTAGTGTCCTGAAGCGGGATTGCAAAGGGATCACACTCTAATGAAGTTCGTTAGAGATTGCTGAAGCGGGAAAATAAGAGAAATGAGGTGACGCATGCCTAATGAGAGCCATGAGCATTCATGTAGTGTCCTGAGGACGAGAAAAGCGATGTCGATGAACGCAGCAAACCTTGGTAATTGTTCATTGGATGTTACTTTTTGCGGCTGGTTTGATTCGGGTGTGTTGTCTGCCGTTTTTGGTGAGATGTGGTTTCTTGTGAACAATATGGGGGCTGCCGTACACAGTAAACTCGAAAACACCCTTTTCTGCTAAAAAAGGGTGCTTTGAAGGAAAAACACCCATTTTCATTCCAAAAGAATAATTGAAAGGTGTAAAAAAAGGCATTTTAGAAACTGTAGAGAAAATACACCTATTATTACACCACAAGCCAGTGTTAAATAGGGTGTTATTACATCAATACACCCATTTATCATACCTTTACACCTATCATGGTGTAAACGCAAAAAATGCAAAAGGGTGCTTTAAGGTGGCGGGATAAAAAATTGTGTAATTGATCTTTGATGTCGTACTCTCTGCACTGGTACTCTCAATTCAACAGGAAATTCGACAACGAAAAAATGGCTAGGAAGCAAGCGAGCTGGTGAAGATGATGCATAATGTAAAAACCCCGAGACTAGGGAACACGAAGGGACAGACACAACACGAAGTCTCAAAAAAGAGTCAGTCTCAGAAAAAAAAAAGTCTCAGAAATTCGAGTTGAGTTTATGTGCTGGCAGAAATACAATGGACAAAATAAATGTAACACTAAACTAAACCTTAAGCACAGGTCAAAATACTCTAGTACTTCAAAACTATCAATGTTGCAAATACCATAAAGTTTTACCGAGATATGTGGTACACGAATGTGTGATTAGTGACATTGGTTGATTTAGTGGCATAAAAAGCCGAGTAATCTAATGGTTTAAGGTGGTAAACAAAGTATAATACAAAGACAGGTCAGATATTCCACCTAGAATAGGACGTATATTAAATGAAAGTAGCAGTGTGGCATAAAAGGTTCAAGTTCTCACATCTGCACACAAAACAGCTGTCGTCCAGGACTGGTTAAGAAGTATAACACCTCGTGGAAATGCAAGTCCCACTGGAATGGTATGCACGTGTTATCTCCTGTGTTCGCGTTCTGTGTGTGGGCTACAGTAGAGCACTACGAGTGTTAATGATGTGCCTGTTTCCTAGTCGAGTAATGTACAAAGGCTCTGGCCTAAAACCAGCAGTGTCACTGAAGACAGAATACGTGTCACTCGCAGTGACCACATAAACGTGGTAATGACCGTCAAACTCTATGCTGGAAACTTCACGTGCTTCGAACACGATCTCCCTGTTGATGGAGTAGATGCCACAGATCTCGACGAATTTGGGCAGGTCATCATCAGTGATTTTGTGTGGCAGGGCCATCCCTGGTCCATAAGTAATGCTGCCACTTCTTACCGAACTCAACGTTGACACGTTTGTCACATGAACATCCTTTTGTGCGATGTAGGATTTGACGACATCTGGCACATGCTCCAGCAGGATTGGGCGACTGCCTGTTGTGAAAATGCTGCTCTCAGTTGAAGCTTGTGAGAGGACATACGCCTGCAGGAACTGATGTCTCATTGCCAAAGTATGAGTGATGTTCTTGAAGTTGTGGAGCTTTCTTGAGAGGTCCTTGAAATATTGGTGTTTTGATTCAAAACGCATTGCCCAGAGGTTAAATAAGGGGCCGTACTTGTAGATATATGCAGGGTAGTGGATCAAGTAGTGCGCCTTACATGGAACGCTTACTTCTGGAAAGAGGGCTTGGAAGTCCAAACAGAAGAAATGAGTCAGTCGTTGTAGGTATGGCACGTATCCAGTAGGTAGCTTCCGGCAAACCAATAGTTCAACTATCTGTCGCAGCAGAAGGTACAACTCCCATGCAGTATTTGCACGAGGAACAGAGTCGGCAATATAGAGTGCAAAGTGCCGAAAAAAGCAATAAATTTGTGAGGCACTACCCTTCATTTTCTTTTTGCCTTTGAGAGCATCTGGCACTATCTTCTCTGGCTTGTTTTTTGAGTCACTTCTATCATACTTGAATTTTTCGATACGCTCGTTGAGATGATCAAGGGAAAAGAACCCACGAGAAATCAGGTGGTCGATGATGTGCATCATCGCGAACGGAATTACACCTTCAAAGATATCATGCATTATATCAGGTGGGAAATGTTCAGTAGCTTGAAATCCAGTGAAGTTGAAAGTGCAGGGTTCTCGCACACCATATAATGATAATGTGGGTATACCGGTCTTCAGCATGTCAAGGTGGTGTTGATGACCTTCCGGGGTACGAAGCACAAAATCAGTTTCCAAATATTTGTTGCTTATTTCGTGTCGTAAAGCCAAACAAAATCTGCATATCCTTCCGTTACTGAAGTTGCATTTAAAGCCTCCCAGTCTGTGAGATGACAAATTGTCTCCGGTCACAACGAAGATGGTTCCTCTCAACGTTTTTTCGTTCACAGTTACACCCTCATTTTCTAGTACTGCAATGTCCTCAATAAGGGCGGCGAAAACTTTGTGAAGACCATATTTTGAGGCATGCTTGTCTTTAACAAGTAGCAGAAGGTGAATCTGGGAGAGCGAAGATCTCGTGCTTTGTGGAAGGTTGAGAATCGAGAAGTACACTCCAAGGAGCTTGTGCTTCCCCCTCTTACTTCCCAAATGGTCGCATACTTGAAATTCATCAGCATATAGCTGAATGCAAATCATTTCTTCATTCCCCTGAAAATATGAGTGGTCGTGAAATGCTGTCCCGTCAAAGACAGTCATCAAATACCCTTCTTCCCTGTCTCGGGAGCAGAAATCACTCTAAATGTCGGGCACTTCCAACAGGTTTTTCAAAACCTCAAGTAGTGGCACGTAGTGAAAAACCTCCTGCCTTCCTCGTTCATTTGTTCCGAGCACAATGGTCCTTGGCTGCACAAATGGCAGGCTAGACTTCCAGTAGTCAGCCCTGTCCCCCTTTGTAGCCAACAGCTCCATGCCATCTACAATGGAAGACAGAACTTCTGCCCATTCTTGTATCGGCTGTGTTGTCAAATCATCTCTGAGGCCTTGAACATAGCAGATGATATCATTGGTAATCTCATTGACAGTGGTTTCCGGCAAGCGCTTGCTCTCTTTCCATTTAAGCAATAAGAGTGCGAACTGCTTCACGTGATCAGGCTTTCGAGCTGCTTGTGTACTGCCATACTCAGTTTGTAAGCTGTGCTGGTGCTCTTCATCATTGTCTTCTCCTGACATGTCAGATGCTATGTCGATGTCAGGTGAAGCATCTGTGCTTCTGTCGGTACCTGGTACCCCTTGGCTAGACCCAGGCTCTGTAGGCATGTGACTTGTTTCACCAAGAAGGAGGGCTTGGTGCTTGCGCACTACGTGCTTTCTATATGACGGGAACTGAACGAAGGATTGCATGCAACCAGACAGTCCGCAAACCCAATTCCTTTCATGACCATGGTCCTCATGGAGGTGACGAAACAATGCCTTTAGGGTACGTGCCCTCCACTGGCATCTCGGACAGCAGAACTGGTGGATCCGTGGTATCTAGAAGAACAGAAGTAACAATCAACTTGAATAAGGGAGCTGTACAGGCTCAGTCTCATAGGTGGCATACTAATGTGCTGTAAGGCCATGGCAACAATATGTCAATTCAAACCAGTTTCAACACAGTAACTCACACGTGGGTGTGGCCGAAACGAAAAACTGCAAAAGAGCAGCTACATTTCTTGACCGGGATAACTCAACGCCCAGTAATTAAAATTACATGACATAAAGGGTGTTTCACCTAAAGTGATAAATTATATTTAAAGAGTGCAATAAAAAGAAAAACTGGTGTTATTTTCCTGCTGCTTAAGTTACGAACATGTGCTGCGTCAAAGGTAGCACATGTCTGTAACTCAAGTAGCAGAAATGGGGCACTCGTTTTTCTCATACAGTATTACTTAAATATAATTTTTAATCACCTTAGGTGAACCGCGTTGTATAAGCGACCGATGAAAGCAAAAGTCGCT
This sequence comes from Ornithodoros turicata, assembly GCF_037126465.1. Lineage (NCBI taxonomy): Eukaryota > Metazoa > Arthropoda > Arachnida > Ixodida > Argasidae > Ornithodoros > Ornithodoros turicata. Next base: position 162,180,638 of record NC_088201.1, read on the forward strand.
GGCATGGCGGTTCAACTGACGCTTAAATTTGACTCAAAGCGAAACGATTGGTACTGCTCACCGTGAATGACGTCGTCTTCTGATGTGATGTGCCCCTGCAGTTGCAGTCAAGTTGATTTCCTCATGACTGAGACGCCAATGACGGAGCGACGTTATCAGCAGACGGGCATCGTTTTTGTGTTTCGCAGCGGGGCGAGAGTGTTCTGTTGAAGTGAGTGCACGACGAGGCCACTGTAGCCACAGAATTTCACAGATGAACTCATGTCACTATGTTACCCAAGCAAGAGAGATCCGACAAGCTTTAGCAGTTTTGGTTTCAGATAACCAATCAAAACCCGAAACGTTTTCAACAGGAACGAATTGGCGGGATCACATATGAAAAAATAAACATTCGACCTGTAACAGGATAAACTCTAAACGGTAAAAACAATGCGGGCAATAGCTAATTTAGATATAGGGTGTCCGAAAAGAATGAATGAACGTTTTCTTTCTGCCACTTTTGCCTAGTAGCCAAGACTGCATCCAAGGCAAGCCGGTGTCGGTATTTGTCTTTGTGCCGTTTTGTGCATCTCTCCATTTGGCAGTTGCTTGGCGGTTTTTTGTATGCGCAGTTTTTGGGGTTTTCGACGGAATGCCGGCGGTGGCATGTTTAGTTACCATACCGCACGTCGACATCAGACGAAAATGCCAACTACAAGACGGTACTCTCTCAGCATTGAAGTTTGCTATCACCGCGTCTGCCGTTTTGGCGCCTCACGTAAGCGAAGGCGACAGGTTTCAGGTATGTTCGGCCTTTTATGATAACTACTTGTAGCGTGAGCTGTAACCTTCCCTGTTTCGTTCCTTTTTAGATTCTCGACAAAGATTTCAATGAATATGTTGACCTGGATGAACGTGATGAGATACCAAATATGTCAACTGTTCGCGTCTTCCGACCATGTGCGTCATCCGTATCAAGTAATGTATGTGCATTTTTGTGTTTACGCGCGTTTCTGGTGATTGTAGAATCGCTGCACAACAATTTTTTTGTTGCATTTTCTGTTGCCATGTAACAGTTGCTATTGCAACAGTTTTGTTTCGTTTATCGTCCTGATAGATCGTTTTCTGTTTGTTGAACTTGTCTTTATTCTGCGTACAGTTACGGTCATGTTGCGACCGATTCCTATCAGCCAAGCACATCTGACGGCAGGACATTTCGCATTGTGACGTGAGTGCTGTGGGCACGCTTATGTGTTTTTTAATGTGACGGTTCCCCCACCCACGAAATAAGGCCTACATTGTAACATCTAACAGTACTTAATGAATGTGGATTGCTACTTAACTTCACTCCCTTGTGCCATCTTTCACCGTGTCGTCGTCTTGCTTTGTTGCTTAACAGGAATGACGCTGATCATGACGGCACAGGGTATGCCTTCCCCGACTTTGGGCCTCTTCACGCTTTGCTAAAGCCTCATGCACCCCTCACGTCATCTGTGCACAAAAAAGTCGTCAATGTCCTGTACCAATCTATGGTTAAGTGCAGCATGTGAGTTTGAGCAAATCTAATTGCTCCAGTTTTTCATACTACAGTCTTGTCTGCAGCCTTGCTTCAGCCCCTTGTCTTCCGTCTGTACTGTCATGCTCTGACTGTTTTGCCTTTGAACACCTTGTTCTTCACAGGATGTATCATGAAGTGTTTCTTTTACCTCTTGGGAGCATGTTTCATCGCTCTTGATATGCAGCATCCCAGTGTAATGGCTAATTGGGGCAGTTGGGGTAATGGCACCTCGTTACACGTCATATCAGGGTTTTCGACGACTGCTGCAGTTGGCTGTTGCTCTCACCAGGCAGCGGGACCTTATTGCTCCTCTTCTCTGCGGCCACCTTGTGAATTTTACATGTTTCTTTCGTGTTTGTGAGCAAGCTAGGGGCTTTAGTTATGGGTGGCATTCCATGCTTTCGGTTTTTACTTTTGCGCAGACTGGGCAAATGTTTTTGAGTGCTCATCTATTTTCATGTCGGCGTTTTTTGTTCTTTTCGTTTTCCAGTCATCAGCAAACATAAATCGCGAGTTACCAATGTTGTCCTAAGCTCACCTGACGGAGCCATAAGTAGTGACCTCGGAACAGTTGCGGAGGGCCAGTTTGAGTTTGAGTTTTTCCCTCGCTTTAGAAAAATTCGGCCCAGAATGGGTTAAAAAGTTGGTTGGTTTTATCCGTGTTTAATTATGTACACCCAGTGGGCCCATCTTTTATTGCTATTTAATCATGTTTCTCACTTAAAGCTGAAGTCTTGCAACCCTAGATGTGGGGGGCAAGAGGAGTATTGCCCCCCACATCTAGGGTTGCAAGACTTCAGCTCCAGCAGCAGCAAGGCACCGGGGGCGCACGTTACACCGCTGCAAGGTAACAGGCAGCTGAAAAAGAGAAAGCTAGCTAACCCTATCTTTTTTCTTGATCCTGTTATATTTAATGACTACAACGTGAACAGAAATCAAAGGGAATCCTCTGACTGTGACCACATAGAATTCGTGTTGCATTGCTGAGTTTCTGACAGTCCGTGTGAAATTACTCAGGTGGCTTGGGCAGGGGTGGTGGACACAAGGAAAAATCCTTTCTCATGAGTTATTGTCTCTTTCTTCTCTTTGCTACATGTAACATATTTTAGACTGGCTGCAAATTTTTTCTTCATTGGGAAATTGATTCTCTGGTATGCTTTTGAGTGAATAAGTGCAACTACCCCCAACTAAAATTTCAAAATTAATTTTGTTATAGTACACCAAGCAGGGGATTCTATTTCAAAGTAGCCTGTCTGTTCCTGGAGCGATATCCCTTTCTAGCGGATGTAATAGGGGCAGGACATGTAAGTACTCGTTACTGATAGGAATTGCTATACTGGATGGTACTGAATACTTTAATAGACATTATTTTTTTATTTTCGGAAACAGTGCGCTTCACAAATACATGGATACAGGGACACTGGACTCTATATGTGTAGTACTTGAGCTACAAACAGATGCTACCCTCTATGTAGTTTGTGACTCAAGCAGCTGAAAAGTTGGAGGAACCGACATTCAGTGGAGACTGAATGTTGCCGTCGAAAAAGTGCCATTTCTTTAACGCTGAAAAGGCGTCACCAGATTTAGAGCGAAGGACTTGTACCGCCGCCGTCATCGCTGTCTATACCATTTCCAAACCTTATTGAAAATTGTTCTGCGGAGCCATGAGGGTTTATGAAATACAATCAGGAAAAAAATGGCATGATGATTACCCTGCTATGTCCATCAGGAAAAAATTTGAATAGGGGCGATCATTCCCTTCTGCTGCTTTGCATTCACATTTGCATCCTACCGCTTTGCATTCTGCTGTCTGTTTGCATTCCTAATCATTGCTTGTGATAGAGACGCTTTGAGCTGGGCTACATGTATTTGTTGTGAACTGCACTTCCCTGGAAGGATGTCCTGCTGCTTTTTTCCAAAACTGTGTGACCAGTCTTGCCTCATGTGATAATACATGATGTCCCATTTAAAGTCTTTGTGGAGCAGTGGAGTTACCCTTCAGAGCATGCTGACACCGTGGCCAACGGTTCCTTGTTATTCTTTGCATTGCCTTTACGTTTCTCTGCACTTTCAACCACAGGAGTCCTGGGTTGCCTCTCTTAAAACAAAATTTAAGAACGAGCGTCGCAAGTTGCCGAGTGACCAAAGGCTTGTAGAAAACAGGGCCAAATATGGAGGACAGAAGCGAAAGAGGTCTGAAGAGTGTGCGGAAGAGACGCTGACAAGGCGTAAACAACACAGGCTAAGCACAGCTGTATGTACATTGTGCCGCTACCTTACTATGTTTCAACCAGTCCTGGGCAGTAACTAAGCAGAGTTGTTACTTAAGGGTTAAGTTACTTTTCAAAAGTAACTAAGTTACATCTACAGATAGCCTCAAAAGTAATTAAGTGACGCAGTTACTCTCCCCAAAAATACTCTGTTATAGTTACAGATGCGTCTGAAAAGTATCTGAGTATGGCTACAGTTATTTTTTGAAATTCTCCCCATAAACCATACTTCTCTCCTTGTTTCATCACAATTGTCTCTCCTCAAATGTGTTTTACAAATTAAGGGAGGTTGTGCAGCCTAAAGCCTGAACTGATTCGGATTGGGTGCCTATGGTGTGGTCGTCAGCGAGTCATTCGCACCATCTTGTCTGTGGTGTTGTCGGCACAGCCATTACTTCGTCATTTACAAAAAACTAAAAAGAACAGTAACAAGTTGCTTACAAAAGCAATTAAGTTATAGCTATAAGTATGTGTTGGAAATTTTATCTAATTTTCACTCAAGGTACACAAAAGTATCTAAGTACAAGTGTTCAGTTACTTTTACTCAGTAACTTAACAACCCCGTGACTAAGTTACCTTTAAGCTGTAACTGTAACTTGGAAGTCGGTCAGTTATTGGCGGCGCTAGACTACTTGAAAAAGGTATGGGGGTTCCCATAGGCGCGCGAGGGATGATGCATCGCCTTAAGAGACGAGATGACTCATGTCTGAGTAAATAGTGTCGCTGCCCTGAATGGGGTCCTGTCTTCTGTGGTTAGGGACAAGAAAGGATCACGTTGACAGAGATTTTCTAGTCTGTTTCATTATATGAAAGTGTGTTGTGGTGATGCGTGACGTGGAAATAACTGTAATGTTTTTACAATTTTATCACCCTTTCGTTGTCAGAGCTTCTTTCACAACAAGTAACAAAGATAACTAAGTTACTTTTGCTTGGTGACTAATGCTAATAGTTACTGTTTTTGAAACAGTAGCTGTAACTAGCTAGTGACTATTTTTGGCAGATCAGCTGCAAATGTAACTCAGTTACTTTTTGGAAGTAACTTACGCAAGACTGATTTCGATTCCTTCCGTGTATGTAGCAGAGCGTGTTTTGGTTACTTGCAGTATACTGCAGCTGTGATTGATGGTGAAGACAGTTGTAGCACTCGAGAGCACGAGAACTGGCTTATGAAGGAATGCAAGAGCGATGCCCCAGATGAAGACCTAATTGATCTAAGGATGAGCCTGACCATGGAACAACGAACTGCTGACATTATAAGGCTCCCTGTGTCAGTCACAAAGCGCACATATCCATACCTGATGGATTCAGCTAGGGTATGCTAGTTCTTGTTTAGATGCTGTAGGTGCTATATTGGTCAAATTCCTTGTCATTCAGTTCTTCAAGGAGTTCGAGAGACGCCATGGTCAACATCCCCTGCAAGGGACTGCTGTTGTTTTGCAACAAGTTCGGGCTCTTGTATTGAGACAGAAGATAAAGTGCAATGAAAAGGTTCGAGAGCTTCTACTTGCTGCCACAGAAAGAGGAGATGTTGGCTGCAGACGTCAAAAACGTAGGTTATTTTATGTCTCATACAGCCACATTTCTTCTACGTGCATACAGTGCGTCCCAAGATAAGTTGACCAGAACACTTCACAAGGAGAGCAATAAACGAGGTGCCTTCTTTTCGCTTGCAGCTCCTGCGCTAGATCCTAACTGGGTTATTTGGGTGCTACACTTTCTTGTTGTAAAGAAAGGCATTACTTATAAAATTCCTTTCAGCAGGAAAGTGCAGCACCTGATAACCCGTCTCACGTGGAGTCCAAGGTAGTGCAAGCGTAAAGAATGCACCTACAGAAACCTGAGGCTATATTTGTGGTACTTGAGTTACAAAGACAGCCTCCGATTTCCGCTTATCTTCGGACGCCTGTAGATAGCATTGCATGTATAATATGCTAACTCACATATTCTACATTTTGTTTTGGGCCGAGGAGGCTAGCAATTCGGTGGCGGGTACGCATTGCTTACGCACGCTGTCCCCGGAGGGTACGTTAAGCCGTGTGCCCTGTGTGTGAGATTTCACACGCATTAAGGAACCCTCTAGTGGTTAAATTTAATCCACAGACCGACCACAGTGGCGTCCCTCATGATTGTACTTGTCTCGCGACGTAAACCTTGAATTATAAAACATTGCAATTTGTTCTGGTGATTGTTTGAGGGTTTCCATTCTGATGTTCCTACACTCCTTTTGCATATCACAATTACATGTAATATAAAAGCTGTTGGACAGATCCCCAAGTAATGCTGCTGTATTTTCAGATCGGATGGACACTCAAACTCTGCAAATTCTAAGTGAATGTGTCAAGGAGGCAGACTCACCAGGGCACATGTTTGTCAGAGATGTAAGTACATGTGATTCCACTTCAAACAATGGGGCACTTCATAGGGGATTTATCAAGAGATTGTCGGGCGTTTTCATGGGAAATCAGGCGGAATGAACCAATCACCCTGTTCGCTTTTTTCTAAGTCCTGATGCACGTGAAAGCTTGGATCTTGGGATGTGCTGTGCTTTGGTGGCGGGATACGTGCACATTCTTAATGAAAAATGTTATTAAAACAACTAATTTCTGTGCAGCTGTTCCTTGCAACCTTTCGATATCGTAGCTTGGCAACCATGAAATGCAAGCAGTTGATATTTCTTGCACAATGTGAGCTGCAATAACTGGTTGTTTGAACTTATATTTGGGTACGGCATGTCACAAATGGGGTCAAATTGTGATGGAAAAAATGAATAGTTTATTTTTAAAAATCGTGAGCTTCTCATGACTCACCATGCTTCCATTACACTGACAGGAATTATTTCATGTGGTTCTCTCTCTACATGAGCGACAAGTGGTCTTGGAAGCACAAAAAAAAAAAAGGTTGGATTTACGTGACTGCTCTGAATTAATTTCATTTAAGTTGCTGATTTGAGCTTTACCTCTTAGACTGATTTGCAATCTGGTACGACGACTAAGAATGTAGTTCAGCTTCAGCAGCCTAAGGCCACTAGAATAACCGGAATACTTATTTTCATTCAGTATTCGACTTGTTCTTTGGCAATTTATTTTTCACTTTTTCTTTGTTGTTTGATTGTTTGCCATATTCAATTCGCTGCTCGACATGGCCAGAAACATTCAGCTCCACAGAGTGCTCTAATAAACATAACTTGTAATTTATTATCGATTTGGAACCTCCTGAACCCGGTGTTACTACTTGCATGTGGATATCCCGATTGCGCAAGTCCCTGAGTAGGTTTGAACCAATTGGTAACGGTTCAAACTGTTATTTTACCTGCGCTGAACCGATAATCATTAACTGAACACAAAAAAATCAACGGTTCTGGCCCCTGCTTTCCAGTACATAGATGTGGGGTTTACAGACAGTTCACAAAGTTGTTCCTCTTGCTCACGTTTGCAGATCTTTGTTGTTTTCACTGTGAAATGGTCTTTCTGGTACCAAATATGCTGAGGTTTTTTGTATGGTGTAGGCACCCACCAGATGTCTATAGAGGCATGATACGTCAAAAATGTGCAACCTTGGGGACTCATTTCTTATATTCGCACACTCACCATGCTGTTGGTATTGCTCACAGTCATTGCTTGTGATTGCAGTCAAAACTAGAGCACCGCAATGGGCTGGGCTAAAATTGGCAGATACGGGCAAGTCGGGTTCAATATTGCCGGGCCTGGACCTGGCTCGGGTTTCGCATCAAATGGTTGCCATCTCGGCATCATGATAAACGCACCTGATCATCCCAGAATTCAGGAGTGTTTGAGAGTGATTACCTTAGCCGACTGCCAGGAGTCCTTTAAAACAGTCACTGCGACAACATAAAATTGCCCAAATGCATTTTTCATTTTCTTTTTTTAAGCTCCTCACAAAGAGAGCGAGAAAAGGAAACCAGGGGCCATTGTTTTGACACTTCATGGCGAGCAGGTGCCACTCTTGACGTAGCTTCCGTATGTAACCCAAGTTGTAGAAGAGCAGCCCTGGGTTTACCTTTATCTTTCTGTTTCTGAAGTGCTGTGTTCCCAGCTTTCTTTGTGTGTGTGTATTACAATACGGATGTCGTTAGAGATGAGCACAGAAGCTTTTTGCATTCTGGTCGGGTAAGACCTGCAAAGCATACATTTTTATTGGAGGGCACAGTCTGAGTTCTCGCCTGAATACGTCCAATACTTAGAGGACAGAGAGGGTAGCATAAGCGGAGGCAAGCTGGTGGAGTTGTGTCATTGTGTGTGTTTGAAATAGCCCAGACTCATGCTTTTTCCACCGTGGTGCCTGATATTCCCCTCCCTAGCAAAATTTGAAAAATTTGATTTTAACACGATTTTTCGTGACAACTGACTTCATAAACTTCTTTCTGTGTCATAGCATATAACGGCAATGAATAAGAATTTGGAAAAAACTTGGGAAAAACTACGGAAGAGGAAAAAAATTTTCTGTGTGGTCAAGAGTACACGTGCTTTCCTGTGACCATTGGCATTCTGCATGGTGGCTTCACAGCAACACTCTGAAGCATAAGGTGAAGGCCATGTTAAGGCACGGGTATTGCCTGACTTGCGTTTACAGTTTTATCTGATTTCTTGATGATGCACACATGGCGGAGGCGCTAATCTGGCTCAAATGCCATAATGCTGTGGTGTAATACCACTGGGATTGTATTATTTCACTTTAACATGTTATTCTGAAGGAGGTCTTAATAAGCAACCACTGGCCATTTTCATAAAACTTTTGATTACATACTCTCTCATTCTCCAGGCAAAATGCACAGCGAAAGCTATTGAGAATGAGAAAGTACTCAGAGGTTTATGAATATGGCCCCAGGCTTACCATTTTTTTGCAAAGCTATTACAGTTCATGTGAAGTTACCTTGCACAGTAAAGCTAAGAAAGCTAGCGGCCTTAAGCATGATACCTCCATGTAGGGGAACAGTGAGGTGTTCAATAGCTGAAAAATAGTGCAAATGTAACTGCATCATGTTTTTTTTTTTTTTTTTTTAAATAAGCATCTGGGATCCATAGTACATCACAGTTCCTGGAGGCACTTGGGCATATCCTGGACATGGGGTGCAATTAATTTCAGCTGCTTGTATTTCATGGTTGCCAAGCTCTGACTTCGGAAAGTTTCGAGGAATTGCAGCATAGAAACTAGTTGTTTGTAAGAAGCATCTTTACGGGATGAGTAGGAAAAAATTTGACCATATTCAACTGCCAGTGCTTCCCAAGATCTGGGCTTTCACATATTCCAGAAAAAAAAATGAAGACATGCCTGATGTCACGTACAACACGATCCCCACCGCTATTAGTAATGTCCCTATCACACATAGTTTCTCCAGGACCAGCCTCTTCAAGTGTATCCCACGATCGTTTTCACCGGAAGTAGCATCGAGGATGCACAGCACATGTTTCTTCATGTGGACAAAATTCCACTTTTTCGAATCATTGACCTGGAAGAGGGACTAGCAGCACTGCTTTCAGCTTACTGGAACTTCCAGATCATGTACAACCCAAAGACATACAATGTATTGTGCACTCTTGAGAGGCTCTGCCTCAAACTTTCAGAGTCAAAAGCCAGATCCCCAGTGATCAGGTTTTTTAACTGCTACAATGTAGAGTTGGCCTCAACATGTGAAAGACATGTTGAAACGTTACTCCCTTAAGTGCCCTTTAACACGCGTTCCTGTGACCACTGTTTCCGTAGACATAAGCTCTGTCTACACACTGTATTGGGACTGTATGTTTCAGTAACGCTTGCTTTCCCACAAAACCTCTTTTAGTGTATTTGAGAACGGAAGACGTAGGAAGCATCCAAAATTTAGAGGTTTATTACGAGCTTTCAGCCATACACTGGCCTTCTTCAGGTGCATTGTGCATATGTTACAAAACAATGTATAGCACCAACATGGGTGAGGGCAGAAAGGAAGAGGGTGAGAGAGTACATAGTGATGAACTGCTTGACACATTTGATGGCACAAAAAATATTCGAAAAAGGGGGGAAGTAACAACCAGGAAAGAAAAGCGAGGAAGAAAAAAATGTGCGTGGCATTGAGACCTGTTGGAGAGATTAAAACCTATGTGAATGGGAGTGCAGATGTTTTTTCCCAGAAAACAGTCGCAGCAGTTGAACAAACATCCGCAGTCTCATTCACATAGGTTTTAGTCTCTTCAATGGGTCTCAATGCCACACGCATTTTTGTTTTCCTTCTTTTCTTTCCCGGTTGTTACTTCCCCCTTTTTTGAATATTTTTTGTACCATCAAATGTGTCAAGCAGTTCATCACTATGTACTCCCTCACCTTCTTCTTTTCTGCCCTCACCCATGTTGGTGCTATATATTGTTTTGTAACATGTGCGCAATGTACCTGAAGAAGTGCAGTCTCTGATTGAAAGCTCGTTATAAATCTCGAAATTTTGGATGCTTCCTACATCTTCCATTCTCAAGCATACCTTTATGACTTCGTCATTTTTCATTGATTTCTTCGTCTACATTAGTGTATTTGCTTAGAATGCTTTGGCCTTCTGTGAAAAGTGCTTAGTTTTTATAATTTTTAACACTTACAAGTCACGTGAGCTATGGTGTGCATGGGCAGCAGTCGAGCTGGCAAAAAAAGAGGGACACAGAATAGTTGTTTGTTAGCTCTGGAAACTACTGTTCCTCTACTAAATTAATTCCTTTGTGAACTCTTGGAAACTTCAGTTCCCCCTTTTTTGTTTTGTCATTAGTGATGTTTCTCTTTGCAAGCAAGTTGCCGCTGTGCTGCTCTCATCGCAGGTTTTTGTAACCGTTGCCTCCACATGTTTCTCTTTGCAAGCAAGTTGCCGCTGTGCTGCTCTCATAGCAGGTTTTTGTAACCGTTACCTCCACAGAAACAAAAAAGCTGGCTGTGTTTTTTGCTATTCTGTCTCAGAAATTTGATAACCTTTTTTTGGAGTGGGGTTGACATGCAGTTCCCTCAGGCCTTAACTTGACCTTTGCTTGACTTTTTGATGCAAGCCTCCTTTTGTATACAGCCTTTTGTACCTTTTTGTAGAAATAAACACCTGGAACTCCCATACTGTTTATTGCCTCTTGTTCACTACTATAGCCTTATGATGACGTGTGGAGTGACATTGTTCGGTTGAAAGTGCAGGGTGAGTATTATACCTTCATCTGTGGCATGGAGTATGAGTATATGTATGAGTATGGAGTGGCATGAGTATATACAGGGTGTCTTTGTTTAGCCACAACAGAGTGCTTCACAAAGAGTGATAAAAGAAAAATGAGTGCTGCTTTTCTGCTTTTTGAATAAGAAAAATAAGGTGCTACTGATTATGTAGCACCTGTTTCTTACTCAAGTCTCAGAAAAGTAGCGCTAATTTTTCCTTTATCGCTTTCTTTGTGAAGCGCTCTGTTGTGGCTAACCAAAGCCCCTTGTATATGCAGCCGCAGGGATGCGCTGCAGCATTCAATTACACCTTTTTGAAAGGTGTAAAACATGCAAAACACCCATTTCAAACAGTGTCAGAACGGAATTAAAAAGGGTGTTTTATGTTACAAACACCCTTTGTAAAGGTGTTTATTGCACAATACACCTTCTTGAAAGGGTGTTACAGTTGATGCGGTGTAAAAAAGGGTGCCAGCCATAGGACAAAAAGGTGTAAGCGGTTTATACCCAAAAAGGTGTTTTTGAATTTACTTTGTAGGAGGCTCCGTTGCAACGTTATGGGTCTTTTCAGCGCTGTGTGGAGCAGGGGAGGCGACTTGGGATCTTTTGATCACCTCACTGAAAGATGCCTTGGTGTGCAGGGCGCCCTTGCGTGGGCGAGCCTTCGCCGTGGTGGTAGTTTCATGACGTGGGGCAGGATCTTTCTGCTTTCTTTTGAAGCACGGAAGATTATACGGGCCTCACGTATAGGGACACGACTGTTGACGCCGTAGCGATGGGCCGCTGTTTCTAACTGCTTTACGGGGCAGGCATTGTCGAGCGTGGAATGTGCCTTACCACAGTTCTGACATTTCAGTGACGGCGCCACCTGTGGAAGCCACAGTGCAAGCCAGCAAGTACATATACAAAGGAAAAATACCTAATGCTCTATGGCTTCACGTTGAGCATATGTTAACAATTTGATCGTGCACTCCAAGCCGAGTACAGCTGTTTCGTCCTACTTGGGAGTCGTCAGCCCGGCATAGGGAAGTGACACGATCTTGGGTCGGCTCTGACAGTGCGTCTCGGCGAGACGTCAATGTTCCACGGTGACGGCGCCATCTGTGGAGGCCGCAGTGCAAGCCAGCAAGTAGGTACAGGGTGTCCCAGAAAACGTGCCATTGAATTATGATAAAAAACTACGCCACCTAGAACGATGCGGTCAACGGCATTTGTTCTTACTAGGTTTTTGCCACCTCCTGATGTGAATGTCGTGTAACGTAAGTTGAACTGTGTAAATTTTTGCCAACTGAAGTCGGAAATTTGCCACGTAAAGGTCACTTTTTACCCCACCAATGTGAAGAGCGTGTTTAATTTACTCAAATTAATGATAATTTACAGGGATATTCAGGACGCATTCTAACCGCCCTGTCCCCCCCCCTGCTTCCTGCTGTCCTCTCTCCATCTGTCCACATCTGTACGCCGCTCATAGTCACAGTTGCTTCGCGGCGCTAACACGCAATTAAAAATAATAAAACATAACTGCACCACAAGCACGCTGAAGGCCAACCATTGTACAGAATGTTACATATATCATTTATGCCTTTTTGTGACAATTATCGTAACTCCATAATTGTCACAAAAATTAAGTGGCGATTTACGGTAAATGCGAGAGAAATGCGTTAAGCGCCTTTTCCCGTTTAAGTCCGACTTCCGGGTGTTCGCTGACGGTCTATACTCCCGGTCCAACTCAACTTTTGGTAGTCCACTTCAGGTCTAACCTGACTTCCGGTTGTCCACTTCCCGTCTATACTTGACTTCCGGTATCCACTTCCGGTCCAACTCTACTTCCGGTTGTCAACTTTCGGTCTAACCTTACTTCCGACTGTTAGTCTAAACACGACTTCCGGTTGCCCACTCCCGGTCTAACTTGACTGCCGGTTGTCCACTTCCCGTCTATACTTAACTTCTGGTATACACTTCCGGTCTAACCTGACTTCTAGTAGTCCACTTCCCATCTATAGTTGACTTTCAGTATCCATTCCCGTGAAAACTCAACTTCCGGTTGTACACTTCCCGTCTATGCTTGACTTCCAGTGTTCAGTGGTGGCCTAAACCGACTTCCAGTTGTGCACTTCTGGTGTAACTTGACTTGCGGTTGTCCACTTCCCGTCTGTATACTAGACTTCCGATATGCACTTCTGGTCCAACTCAACTTCCGGTTCTCCGCTTCCGATCCAACCTGACTTCCTGCTGTCCACCTCCGGTCTATACTTGACTTGCTGTTCGACACTTTCAATTACCATGTGTAACTCCATTTAATGAACCTTTAATTAACCTCAATTACTTTCAATTACCCTGTAATTACCGAATGTAGGCGGAGTTTATCCGAGATAATTTTGAATTTCATTTAATTGCCTTGAATTACATTTGCTTGCGTCAATTACTCTCAATTCCCCTCTAATTGATGTTACTTACCTTTAATCACATTTAATTACCACCGGTAACCTGTAGTTCCCTTCGGTAACCTTTAATCTCATTTAATCTTTTTCTGAATTACATATATCTTACATTCATTGCCTTTAAACTCAACTTTCTTTTCTTTAATTGCCTTTAATTACTTCTAATTACCTTAAATTACTCCTACCTCTTTCTCTTAATTACCCTTGACTACCTCAATTTCAAATCATTTACCTCCATTTAGATTTACCCTCTTATATCCCCCTACGTGTCCACTTATACCTCTGCCTCGTTGAGGCTTCGCCATCTCACACACGGATCACACACACACACACTTTGGGTTTTCCGAAGACTTTCCAGACGAATGTCGGCACAGTTCCCCCTGAAGTCGGCCCAGGACGCATACTAACCCCCCTGTCCCCCACTCCTTCCTGCTGTCCTCTCTCCATCTGTCCACGTCTGTACGCCACTCATAGCCACACACACACACTTACATACAGCTTTTTCCAGCTTGACATTCCTAATGCTAACGTACTACAAAAGGCATACGCCTCCCATTTGCAAGAGATCAGGGATAGAACGATGCCATTCATGATAATGGTTTGCTAGCTGCGTGCTATGCGGCGAAGTCCAGTTTTAAGAATGGACGATGCTCCTTCGAAACGGTGCGTTTTCCGGAATAGGCAGGGTGCGGCTTCTATTAATGCTCACAAAATGTTTTTAGCCAAATGCCAGTCGGATCTGATCGCTTCCTATCCTCATCTTTTGGCGTCAGCGTCACCTCATGTAATCCTAATGCTGGGTCACAGTCGTGACACCGCCCGCATTTGTGAGGCCGACTACGCACGCACCACCACAAAATGCTTTCAGCACCATATCTTCTCAGTCACAAGAATGTGTTTTACGTAAGTGCAGATCATTGTCGTAGCCACGGGGGGGGGGGGGGGGGGTTCGAGCCCCCCCCTACCTGCCACGACCCGACCCACGCAAATCGTGCAAATCCGCGGCGTTCAGTTCATGGCGTCTATCTAAGCGGCACTCGTCAATGGTTTTCAAACTGAGCTTTTCAAAGTACTTACAATCTCGTGACACCACCTCATTGGACATGACAGCCTATATATGTAATCGTATTGTGAACATCCAAATAAATTACTTTAGTTCTTTTTTTTTCTTTTTTTCTCACCCACATTTTGCGGTGTGGACAAGTATACATCCGTTGTCGCACCCAGGATCAGTGGGGGGGGGCGAGTTTTCCCCTTTGGTAGCGCGTCCGCGCTCATCATAATTTGTTAATCTATCGTGGAATGATAGAGCAAAGTCTTTTCCTCGTCTGTAAAGATAAAAATGTGCCAGCGATGTGCTCGAACGACTGAAAGCATTTCAATTCGGGAAAGGTCATTTTCCAGTTATGTGTCCACCGCGAGGTTCCTCGTATTTACTCGGAAATTTGCCAAGTAAAGGTAACTTTTTTACTCCATTAATATGAAGAGCGTGCCGAGTTCACTCAAATTCATGATAATTCACAGTGATATTCACGAGCTATCCCATCGGAAAAAATAGTCGAATATCATGCTTTTCGGAGCACCGGACCATAGCGCGCGATGACTTTTTGAGCGCAATCGCTCGCAGTGCGACGAAAGGAGGTTCCGAAGCCAGCCCACACAGTGATAGTAGAAAAAGTAACAGTTCCTAAAATTGGGAGAGGGAAAGCATTATCCCAGCGAAAGTCAGACGTGATAAGCCGTGCCTGTTTTATCTCTTTCTGCGATGTCGGGGAGGGCTGGGTTTCTAACCTCCTTTCGTCGGACTGACAAAGATTGCGCTGAAAAATTCATCGTGCGCTATTCTGTGCGACCTCCGTAGAGCATGATGTTCGGCTATTTTTTCCGATGGGATAGCTCCTGAACATCCCTGTCAATTATCATTAATTTGACTAAATTAGACACGCTCTTCGCATTGGTGGGGTAAAAAAGTGACCTTTACTAGGCAAATTTCCGACTTAAGCTCGAAAAAATTTACATCATTAAACTTACGTTACACAACATTCACATGAGGAGGTGGCAAAAACCCAGTAAGAACAAATGCCATTGACCGCATGACTCTAGGTTGTGTAGTTTTTTTTATTATAATTCAATGACACGTTTTCTGGGACACCCCTGTATAAGCAAATGCAGTGCTCCGTATGCGCTGTTACGTTCGAAAAAAAAAACGACAAGGAAAGTCGCTACGTAACAATTGGCTGACGAAGATGGTGAGCAACTGTCCGGCCTCAGCGCTTCAACGGTGATTAATTTTCGGGGATCCGAAAAAAACTCTACCATGCAGTGTAGCCCAGCACCACGACGTCCAATTATATCATCAGAAAGCTTCCTGTCCTTTTTTTTTTTTGCGTTCTCCTTCTTCCAACAAGGCTCCTTGTACTTGTCATAGCAACAATCAAAGACTCCCAAGCAGCACAATGTACTGAAAGTCGAGTGCAATAGGGGTGGACGCTACGTGTTTTATCAATATTCTTTGGTTTCAGGAGTCTGTTTAAGGCCTTCCACCTAACTGTCCACCCCTATTGCACTCGACTTCAAGTACATTGTGCTGCTTGGGCTAGTACACTACACACATATCCCACAACTTAAGCGACCGTTGCTACTGATACGACGCCACTCCATTTCCTGGAAGCCCTTATCCCCATACCGCACTTAAGCTATGCGTCATCACAGATTAGAGCACGCTACGTAACTGCCGTCATAGTCGCCTCATAGGAAAGCCGATATCTTCATTACGTGCAGTAAAGTTCATCGTTCAAGCTGTTCTCGCCCCTGCAGCGTCTGCATCCCATCGCACTCGGAGGAACATCTCGTCCCAACATGCCTGCCGTCCGTTTTTATCCCCCGCCGTCGCTGGACTCGTTCGGAATGTGTGAGTATTGTGGGGCATCCTCCATGTACGTCTGGAAAGCAACCACCTGTGAGCATTACGTATGCAAGAAGTGCTTACTGAACAAGGAACCTTCGCAAGCGCCTCCATGTTCCCGCTGCAACGGAAGCAGCCTCTTGCTCTGTCCTGGTTCAATATTTGGCTGCAAGTATCAGACGGCCATCCCTCATAACTGTGTGGACCACCTTCGCACCTGCCCTCGACGCCCGACGCCGTGTCCCAACGAGTGTTCTTCCATTGTCTCCAAGACCGACCTGCCAAAACACTTGACCGATGAGTGTCCCAGGCGTACGCAGGAGTGCCGTTTCTGCCACGGAAACTATTTCGTCTCCGAGATTGGGAGTCACTTTAAGGACTGTCAGGATTATCCGGTCACATGTCAGTACTGCAACCAAGAGAACATTAGACGCGGCAGCTTAGAGGAACATGGCGCCGGTTGCCGCAAAACACCGAAACTTTGCAAGATGGCCGCTTTGGGGTGCACATTCAAGGCAGGTGATGACGAAATGGAACCTCACTTGACGCTCGAGAAACACGCGATGTGCATGCATGAGATGAAGGTGCAAATAAACAGCCTGGAAACGGAAATCCGCCAGGTGCGTGAGGAGTGCAGTCGTGAGAAACAAGAACGACAAAAGGAAGACGAGAAACACAAGAACGAACTCAAAATTCGAGACGAGGAGCTCCGGAAGCTTCGGAAGGACTTTGAAGCATTGCTGCGACATTTTGGCCCGAGCAGCGATAATGCGTGAGAGGAACTTTTCTTGACGGCATACTGATAAATTGCGCCGCTGAAGCTCCACATCGCTTTTTCTGATCCCCCCCCTTCTTTTTATATAACCAATCGAGTACGTAACCGTGCGACAGGTATAAAAATATACCTCCGTGGAATACTAGTGTATTATAACCAAGTGGTTAAATGCGGAATACTTTTCTAGTACTTCCGAAAATGATCCTCGCTTTCGGTTGGGATACCATCGTCAATTGCCTGCGCAGAATTTCTTGGAGTGTTTCCTGCAAGACCCTGCATAGTACAGGACCCGTGGATTGCGTTTGGGACAATATTTTCTATCGTGACTCCCAACGGGTATACTGTCCACGTTCGTAAAACTTTTTTTCCATTGTGTTGCTACCTCTGTGCTTTGAATTAGAATACGATGTGATGTACAATATATTATCGGATCATAATACTTCACATATGAACATCTATTACTTTATGATACGAAAAGTCCTGTAGGACAAGTACTGCAATAAAGTTACATGTTTGACAGCCAAGCTTATATCTCTCAAGAAAACATTTGCACCACAAAACGTGCAGGACCTCATGAATATTTCAGCTTCACTTTTTGAAACAATAGCTTACGATATTCTGAAAGCCCATACGAACTGCGTCTGTGACCACCCTTGATTTTCAGAAAGCGGTCTTCTAAATAATCGTAAATTAACCATTCCGAAACAGATATGTGGCCGCCGTTTTTATGACCGTATAGCACTTTTAGAATGAACTTCACCACATAGAACGCTCCTAGCCCACCATCACCCAGAATGATGTCGTTATCTGCTCTAATTTGTTGAAAACTGGAGGCGTCTGCCCTTTTTTGTGACACGGTGAAGTTCATCCCGAAGAGTTCGGTTCAGGCGGTCTACACCGTTGACGTAAGGGATATCGAAGTTCTTTCAAGACACCCCTCAGACGGTATATACCGCTGGATAATTCCAGTTTAAAACGACCAAGGTCCGCCTATTACATTTTTTTATTTCAGTAACAAAAAATAATGTTGTAAACGCCCTTGAGTGAAGACGAAAGCAGGTACCCGGAGCTTCCTACGATCAACCAGTCCACAGATGGAGAGGGGGTAAGGTGGCGCCTTCTTCGCAACGTGATATTTTCTCGCGACTTTGCAGCCTTACTGATGCCATTCCATTTGCGTCACAGCCCTCATCGGGAGCACACGTTAAGTCTGGGCACTCTAGTATACCTGTACGGAGTGAAAACAGTGTCACTTTAAAGGGTCGCTGAAGAAAAAAACGCCAAACTCAGAAGATATGACAAAAATTGCATATTTTTTAGCGCTCATAGCTCCTGGACGGCAGGTCAGATATCCGCAAAATGAAGTACGCTTTTCATATGCAATCTTTCCTCTATCGTTCAGTATATGGAAAACCATTAAAAAAACGTTTCGTTGACGAAAGAGATGTCAGTGAAGTTAGGCGAGAGCTGAAAATTGACGATGTTTGGTATGGCATACCCCAGCCGCTGCAACACTTATTCCTATAATTTTGCGGTCACTGAAAGGCCAGCGTATCCCATAAATCCAGCTGCAAAAATATGTTGCACTGTTCTAGTAGGGTTTACGCAGCGATTTTTTTTTCTGTGCCCATGTCTCGCCGTTGCAGCCTTGCACTCCGACTCCATTTTCGAGTGGCACGCCGTCGCGCGTTTCCCATTTCACAGGGCCTTCGGTCTCCGTAATGTTGCACTGATTTCGGCCGCTGGCACTTATTTGTGGACATGTCCACGTCTGCATTCATATTTACGTGCAAACCTTTCAGATGCCGTTGCGAGACGCACAGATGACGTCTGTCTATTATGCCGCTGCGTAGTTTCATTTTAAATCGCACAACGAATGAAAGTCGTATTTTTTAATTTGCCCAGAAAAAATATATGTTAGAGGACAGCTCAAACGAAGCAAATCGCACCACGTGCGAGGCTCGTGCGTGGGGTAGTTTCCGAGAGGAAGAGGAGGAAAGTCTGAGGCTGCTTGAGCGCGCTTTCTTCTGGACCGACTTTGACGGGATCTAGCACCTCTGATTTTATGCCTAGGAAGTGGAGATTTTTCGTGATTACAGGCTGCACCATAGACACTGTCGACAGCCACCCACAGAACTCTGAGCGCCACAGATTTTCTGTTAAAAAATGCCAGACTTGGCGTAAACGTTCAAAAAGGTCAAACTTTGTATTTGCTTCATGACGGAACGTCTGAGGACATCGAGCTTAGTGCCATTCGATAGGACGTCGAAAGACCTTTCGTGCTGTATAAAGTTCATTTTTCTGAGTCTAGTGCTTTGTGTGTTATTAGCTTGAGAATCGCACATCGTAGGGGAAAATTGCCAATGTAGCATCTCAATTTTCTCAAAAATGCCATCTTCGATTTCCTTGATTATTTTTGAAAAGGTGGCGTCATGTCTCTACTTTAGACCCCAAGTGAGACAATCTTTTATTTTTACCCCAGAGACGCGCAGCGATTTTTTTTGGTCAGGCATGGTCCAGGAGACTGCAGCCTTGCGCGCCCCATCCACGAGCACGCGACCTTCAACCTCTTCTTTGCTACAGGTCTCCCGCTGACGTAGTAATCAATGACCACACTGCGTGAGCTTGTTGTAGTGTCCCCAGAGCATCACTTTACATTTACCCTATGGTCTCCCAGTTCCGTCAGGCTCATTCAAACTGTGGGAGAGTACATGAGTTGCCTGTGCGCCCTTGACGAGAAGCCCAAGTTTTCGAACATACCGACAAAGTAGTGAGAAGAAACGAAGTGCTTCGTAAAGATCTTTATCCAGTGGTAACATCGTAGCTTTTGTTTAAGGTGGCCACGAGTCCCCCAGGCAGTGTGAAAGTCAGATCCTTTTCATTGATAAAAGAACGTTGTGGAAGTTTCGCAAAACGTAAAATGTGCCCATTGCGAGACCCCTGCAGGTGATGGATGCAACCAAAGAATCAGCGGTGCTAGATCCCGTCAAAGTCGGTCCAGAAGAAAGCGCGCTCAAGCAGCCTCAGACTTTCCTCCTCTCCCACGCGGAAACTACTCCACGCACGAGCGTCGCACGTGGCGCAATTTGCGTCGTTTGACCTGTCATCTAACATATATTTTTTCTAGGCGAATTAAAAAATACGACTTTCACACGTTGTTCGATTTAAAATGAAACAACCCCGCTGCGACTGAGAGTGGAGTACTGACTGACAATTTGTAGCTGAGTATGAGCAACAACTTTTGAAACAGTTTTGTTAATAGTGCACAGGGTGAGCGCTAAAAAAATGTTGTACTCGGAAGTGCTAACAAGTGGCTCATTGCTGGAGGTGCCGTCTTTATTGCACCCGCAAGAAGTAACAAAAAACTGTCATTAGCTTAACTTACATTACATTAACTTACGTAAAGCATTAACCTACATTACATAGGTAGCATATGCATCCCCTGAGCCCCTATATTATTTGGTCAATTACACAGGATTTGGTCAATAAGAGGAAGCTTGCACCAAGCCAGACAGGCGAACACTTGTCGGTAGAATGCGCCCCTCATTATTTTTTTTATTAATATATGTCACAAATAGATGTCACGATAATTTCCATCGCAGAAAGGCATGGTACCTATGCAATGTAGGCTGACAGTTTTTGTTACTTCTTTTTGCGGCTGTAATGAACACGGCACCTCCAGCAATCAGCCGCTGGTAGCGCTTCCCAGTACAAAATTTAATAAAAAAATTAACACCTTGTGCAGTATTGACAAAAGTTGTTGCTATACTCGGCTACTCCTGTCAGTACTCCAATCTCAGTTTCTGCGGAATAAGAGACAGACGCGATCTGTTGGTGTCGCAACGGCATATAAAATGGTTGCTCGTAATTAAGAATGCCGACGTGGACATGTCCACAAACAAGTGCCTGCAGCGGGAATCAATGCAACATCAGGAAGACCGAAGGCAAGTGCAATTCAAAACGCGCGATGGCGTGCCACTCGAAAGTGGAATCTGAGTGCAAGGCCACAATGACGAAACCTGGGCACAGAGAAAAATTCGCTGCGTTCACCCTACTAAAATAGTGCAACATATTTTTGCTGCTGGATTTAGGGGATACGTTGGCCTTTATGTAGCCGCAAAATTATTAGAATAAGTATTGCAGCAGCTGAGGTATGCCATACCAAACATCGGCAATTTTCTGCTCACACCTAACTTTACTAACATCTCTTTGGGAAACGAAACAGATTAGAATGATTTTCTATATATATTGAACGATAGAAGAAAGATTGCGCATTAAAAGCATACTTCATTTACGAATATCTGACCTGCCGACGACGAGCTATGAGCGCCAAAAAATTTACAATTTTTGTCATATCTGCTGACTTTTGCATTTTTTCTTCAGCGGTCCTTTAAAGTGACACTGTTTTCACTCCGTACAGGTATACTAGAGTGCCCAGACTGACATGTGTTACCTGACATGACAGACTGACATGTGTTACCTGTTAATGACAGTTTTTTGTTACTTCTTCTTGCGGCTGCAATAAAGACGGCCCCTTCAGCAATGAGCCACTTGTTAGCACTTCCCAGTACAACATTTTTTTAGCGCACACTCTGTGCAGTATTAACAAAACTGTTTCAAAAGTTGTTGCTTATACTCAGCTACAAATTGTCAGTCAGTACTCCACTCTCAGTCGCAGCGGCATAATAGACAGACGTCATCTGTGAGTCTCGCAACGGCATCTGAAAGGTTTGCACGTAAATATGAATGCAGACGAGGACATGTCCAGAAATAAGTGCCAGCGGCGGAAATCAGTGCAACATTAGGGAGACCGAAGGCCCTGTGAAATGGGAAACGCGCGATGGCGCGCCACTCGAAAATGAAGTTGGAGTGCAAGGCTGCAACGGCGATACATGGGCACAGAAAAAAATTCGCTGCGTACATCCTACTAAAATAATGCAACATATTTTTGCAGCTGGATTTAGGGGATGCGTTGGCCTTTCAAGGAGTACAAAGGGCCATCCAAAGAAATTTCAGATTAAGACGTTGGATGAAAGTGTATGTGTCATTTTACCGAACAGCGCGAAAGGTTTTGATGTGTGCAATTTGTTTCCCAGAAAAAAACTCACATAAACATAGCTCCGCGCGTTCACCCTTAACTCGCTACTCCGGGTGAAACGAGGATGAGGGGGTGATGATGACGCGATAGGGGGGGGGGGCTCGTTCTGATTCGCTGGTCAATGGGGGTCAGCGCCCTGTCCCTTTGCCGGCGTAAACCAGTTTTGACAGTTCCTTTGGAGAATCGGGGATGGAAGGAGCGGCCGCAGCAATGGACGACTTCGAGGTCCCGCCGGAGTACCGGCATCTAATGCCTCTTTCCCCTTGGGAAATTCGCACACTGCGGCGGTGTGCGGCACAAAAACACGGCCGTACGGCGATACCCCTGTGATGCCGGCACAGGTTCAGTTTGCCGGCGTCCGCGACAGCAGCCGCCGCTACGAAGCGAAAACGCCGAGACAGCGCGGCCGAGTGGTAAGTCGACGTGAGACATACGTGCATTTTATACTGGCTTATATGTAATTTCTCATCTCCGTCACAGGTGCACATGCGGTTCGTGCCGCTCAATGGACACGGGACGCGAAGACGTCTGCTGTCGGGA
This sequence comes from Ornithodoros turicata, assembly GCF_037126465.1. NCBI lineage: Eukaryota > Metazoa > Arthropoda > Arachnida > Ixodida > Argasidae > Ornithodoros > Ornithodoros turicata. The sequence continues at coordinate 162,203,368 of NC_088201.1, forward strand.
CGTGCCGGCAGCAATGCAAAAAATGCCCGTGGGGTGCGTCGCAACAGCCGCAGAATTTCAGGCGTCGTGTCTCACAGAAATTGTGGTGCAATTAGCACTGCAGATGCTTGAAAACCAGGGAGTTCTCAGGAACACCCCACTGCATGAGTAAGTTCTCAATGTAAAGTAGGTTGCTCATCTTGTCATTATGGTACGATACTTATGTTGTGCTGCTGTCAGCATCGCTTTCGCTTGTTTAGATGCATAAAGTCAGATCAAATTTCCCTCAAAACATAACGCCACGAATTATATGAAGGTTCATAGATATTTCGCTGGTAGTTTGAGTGCAAGAGACTATTGACTTCTATTTTTTATTGTTGCTCCTAAAGCCTACTTTGGCTTTGTTACACTATCAACAAACAAAATGTACCGTCATAAGGTATGTTTAACATCAAGCACATTAGAATAAATTCAACTCCAGGTGATAGTGCAGGTGATGCCTTGCTGGAAGGCTGCAATGTAAGGGATGTTATGCTAGAGAAAAGTGGAAAACAAAATTAGCAGTTTCCAATATTTGCCCGAGGGAGGAAATGTCATTGAGTTACCTTTGAGTAAAGTTTGCTCTTTGCTCCTCATCGGTGGCTGTATGCATTTCTCCAGGCAATGAAATGCTGTTCCTTAGTTGCAGTGACACCTGATGAAATCTGGTATTGATAATCATAAGTCTAGGGACCTATAGTTGCACTGCGAAGGGGAAGCGTAACAAGCAACGTGGTTGAAAAGTGCCTACCCCAAAATAATTTGACACAAATTTGGTACTGATGCCTTGCTGGAATTCTGGGGCTCTTACGCTTGAGGAAAGTGGAAAACAAAATTAGCAGTTTCCAATATTTGCCTGAGGGAGGAAATGTCATTGAGTTACCTTTGAGTAAAGTTTGCTCTTTGCTCCTCATCGGTGGCTGTATGCCTTTCTCCAGGCAATGAAATGCTGTTCCTTAGTTGCAGTGACACCTGATGAAATCTGGTATTGATAATCATAAGTCTAGGGACCTATAGTTGCACTGCGAAGGGGAAGCGTAACAAGCAACGTCGTTGAAAAGTGCCTACCCCAAAATAATTTGACACAAATTTGGTACTGATGCCTTGCTGGAATTCTGGGGCTCTTACGCTTGAGGAAAGTGGAAAACAAAATTAGCAGTTTCCAATATTTGCCTGAGGGAGGAAATGTCATTGAGTTACCTTTGAGTAAAGTTTGCTCTTTGCTCCTCATCGGTGGCTGTATGCCTTTCTCCAGGCAATGAAATGCTGTTCCTTAGTTGCAGTGACACCTGATGAAATCTGGTATTGATAATCATAAGTCTAGGGACCTATACTTGCACTGCGAAGGGGAAGCGTAACAAGCAACGTGGTTGAAAAGTGCCTACCCCAAAATAATTTGACACAAATTTGGTACTGATGCCTTGCTGGAATTCTGGGGCTCTTACGCTCGAGGAAAGTGGAAAACAAAATTAGCAGTTTCCAATATTTGCCTGAGGGAGGAAATGTCATTGAGTTACCTTTGAGTAAAGTTTGCTCTTTGCTCCTCATCGGTGGCTGTATGCCTTTCTCCAGGCAATGAAATGCTGTTCCTTAGTTGCAGTGACACCTGATGAAATCTGGTATTGATAATCATAAGTCTAGGGACATATAGTTGCACTGCGAAGGGGAAGCGTAACAAGGAACGTGGTTGAAAAGTGCCTACCCCAAAATAATTTGACACAAATTTGGTACTGATGCCTTGCTGGAATTCTGGGGCTCTTACGCTCGAGGAAAGTGGAAAACAAAATTAGCAGTTTCCAATATTTGCCTGAGGGAGGAAATGTCATTGAGTTACCTTTGAGTAAAGTTTGCTCTTTGCTCCTCATCGGTGGCTGTATTTATTCTTTGAGTTGTCACTATGCAGTCTTTTTCTTGAGTTTGTTCTTGAAGAATGAGTGTGTCAGCATGAAGTACAATTTCCCTCTTCACTGAGTATCCGACTACCAAAGCAATCACTCACCTTACATGTCTTATCTCAAATTGTGCTGCTTCTTGTGTGATCGTCAAACACTTTCCTTGCTATAAAGGAAACAAATTTGTTGTTCACCTAATGATATGGCTATACTATGGCTATATACCTAATGATATGGATTAGTGATAGCGATAAATGAATCATGTGTTTCGTAGAACAAGGCACCGTGAATTTTAGGAAATCATGACCGAGCCAGAGTAATGCTTCTTCAGAGCCCCGAACATCTGAGTAGCAGACAGCATTTCTCTGTACCAATCAGCGAGCGCCCCCCCCCCCCCCTACAACGTCAGCGGGAGGTCCCCGGCAGATCATTTGCTGGTTCTGCTCCCCACCACCGTTGCGCATGGTCGCTTTTTGCGGTGTACTTTAAACTCAATTTCTGAGATAATTATGACTCTATGGTGTGAATTACTTCTCATGGTGCATCTTACTGGTCTACTAAACAGTTTTATAGGAAGAAAACCGGGTGTTAAAAATTACTTCTGTGCTACTTTCAGTGACCGCAAAATTATTGGAATAAGTATTGCAGCGTCTGGGGTATGCCATACCAAACATCGTCAATTTTCAGCTCTCGCCTAACTTCACTGACATCACTTTCGGCAACGAAACGGGTTTGAATGGTTTTCCATATACTGAACGATAGAGGGAAGATTGCATATGAAAAGCGTACTTCATTTACGGATATCTGACCTGCCGTCCAGGAGCTATGAGCGCTAAAAAATGTGCAATTTTTGTCATATCTTCTGAGTTTGGCGTTTTTTCTTCAGCGACCCTTTAAAGTGACACTGTTTCCACTCCGTACAGGTATACTAGAGTGCCCAGACTTTACGTGTGCTCCCGATGAGGACTGTGACGCGAATGGAATGGCATCAGTAAGGGTGCAAAGTCGCGAGAAAATATCACGTTGCGAAGAAGGCGCCACCTTACCACCTCTCCATCTGTGGTCTGGTTGATCGTAGGAAGCTCCGGGTACCTGCTTTCGTCTTCACTCAAGGTCGTTTACAACATAGATTTTTTTCACTGAAATCAAAAAATGTAATCGGCGGACCTTGGTCGATTTAAAATGGAATTACCCAGCGGTATATACCGTCTGAGGGGTGTCTTGAAAGAACTTTGGTATCCCTTACGTCAACGGTGTAGACCGCCTGAACCGAACTCTTCGGAATGAACTTCACCGTGTCACAAAAAAGGGCGTACGCCTCCAGTTTTCAACAAATTAGAGCAGATAACGATATCATTCTGGGTGATGGTGGGCTAGGAGCGTTCTTTGTGGTGAAGTTCATTTTAAGAGTGCTATACGATCATAAAAACGGCGGCCGCATATCTGTTTCGGAATGGTTAATTTACCGCTTCCGCCGAAGACTGCTTTCTGAAAATCAAGGGTGGTCACTGACGCAGTTCGTATGGGCTTTCAGAATATCGTAAGCTATTGTTTCAAAAAGTGAAGCTGACATTTAATATAACGGGTCATTCCTGGTTCATTCCTTGGTTCACTGTCCGGATCTTCTGTCATTAATTTAATAATAATAATTTATATAACGTCCAGGCTAAGGCACTAAGATACCCCCTGTTTCTTGAGTTCGGATGTGCAGCGATCAGAGTTTTTTAGCACGTGTTATGACTTATTCCAAGTACGTTCATCGACATCATAACATCGATATATATATTTTTTAATTTGCAGACAGGTCGCATCTGCCATTAGGACTGTAATGCTACAGTCGTGCATGTAACACTTGATTGATGTGAATTTGATGTTTTCTTCTTTTAACGCGGTGCGACATTATTCACACCATGGTTGTTGATGGGCGCCATCAATATAAAAATTTATGTTCATTGAATTATCATTAGTGAAAATGACGCTATAGCTAATGTATTTAATAAATACTTTGGTGATATCGCAGAGTACGCGAAATGTGACAATTTCGATCGCCACCTCACAAAATGAGTAGGATAACTGTACTAGAAATATTCATGAGGTCCTGCACGTTTTGTGGTGCAAATGTTTTCTTGAGAGATATAAGCTTGGCTGTCAAACATGTAACTTTATTGCAGTACTTGTCCTACAAGACTTTTCGTATCATAAAGTAATATGTACATCACATCGTATTGTAATTCAAAGCACAAAGGTAGCAACACAATGGAAAAAAAAGTTGTACTAACGTGGACAGTATAACCGCTGGGAGTCACGATAGAAAATATTGTCCCAAACACAATCGACGGGTCCTATACTATGCAGGGGCCTTACAGGAAACACTCCAAGCAATTCTGCGCAGGCAATTGACGATGGTATTCCAAACGTAAGCGAGAATCGTTTTCGGAAGTACTGGAAAAGTATTCCGCATTTAACCACTTGGTTATAATACACTAGTATTCCACGGAGGTATATTTTTATACCTGTCGCACGGTTACGTACTCGATTGGTTATATAAAAAGAAGGGGGGGGATCAGAAAAAGCGATGTGGAGCTTCAGCGGCGCAATTTATCAGTATGCCGTCAAGAAAAGTTCCTCTCACGCATTATCACAGCTCGGGCCAAAATGTCGCAGCAATGCTTCAAAGTCCTTCCGAAGCTTCCGGAGCTCCTCGTCTCGAATTTTGAGTTCGTTCTTGTGTTTCTCCTCTTCCTTTTGTCGTTCTTGTTTCTCACGACTGCACTGGTCACGCACCTGGCAGATTTCCGCTTCCAGGCTGTTCATTTGCACCTTCATCTCATGCATGCACATCGCGTGTTTCTCGAGCGTCAAGTGATGTTCCATTTCGTCATCACCTGCCTTGAATGTGCACCCCAAAGCGGCCATCTTGCAAAGTTTCGGTGTTTTGCGGCAACCGGCGCCATGTTCCTCTAAGCTGCCGCGTCTAATGTTCTCTTGGTTGCAGTACTGACATGTGACCGGATAATCCTGACAGTCCTTAAAGTGACTCCCAATCTCGGAGACGAAATAGTTCCCGTGACAGAAACGGCACTCCTGCGTACGCCTGGGACACTCATCGGTCAAGTGTTTTGGCAGGTCGGTGTTGGAGACAATGGAAGAACACTCGTTGGGACACGGAGTCGGGCGTCGAGGGCAGGTGCGAAGGTGGTCCACACAGTTATGAGGGATGGCCGTCTGATACTTGCAGCCAAATATTGAACCAGGACAGAGCAAGAGGCTGCTTCCGTTGCATCGGGGACATCGAGGCGCTTGCGAAGGTTCCTTGTTCAGTAAGCACTTCTTGCATACGGAATGCTCACAGGTGGTTGCTTTCCAGACGTACATGGAGGATGCCCCACAATACTCGCACATTCCGAACGAGTCCAGCGACGGCGGGGGATAAAAACGGACGGCAGGCATGTTGGGACGAGATGTTCCTCCGAGTGCGATGGGATGCAAACGCTGCAGGGGCGAGAACAGCTCGAACGATGAACTTTACTGCACGTAATGAAGATATCGGCTTTCCTATGAGGCGACTATGACGGGAGTTACGTAGCGTGCTCTAATCTGTGATGACGCATAGCTTAAGTGCGGTATGGCGATAAGGGCTTCCAGGAAATGGAGTGGCGTCGTATCAGTAGCAACGGTCGCTTAAGTTGTGGGATATGTGTGTAGTGTACTAGCCCAAGCAGCACAATGTACTGAAAGTCGAGTGCAATAGGGGTGGACGGTTAGGTGGAAGGCCTTAAACAGACTCCTGAAACCAAAGAATATTGATAAAACAAGTAGCGTCCACCCCTATTGCACTCGACTTTCAGTACATTGTGCTGCTTTGGAGTCTTTGATTGTTGCTATGACAAGTACAAGGAGCCTTGTTGGAAGAAGGAGAACGCCAAAAAAAAAGGACAGGAAGCTTTCTGATGATATAATTGGACGTCGTGGTGCTGCGCTACAGTGCACGGTAGAGTTTTTTTCGGATCCCCGAAAATTAATCACCGTTGAAGCGCTGAGGCCGGACAGTTGCTCACCGTCTTCGTCAGCCAGTTGTTACGTAGCGACTTTCCTTGTCGTTTTTTCCTAACGTATCAGCACATACGGAGCACTGCATTTGCTTATATGTACATAAAAGAAAAACATCAGGGGCCCTATTCTCATCAAACTAATCGACGTCGATTTCCGCGTTCTCACCTACGTTCGGCACCAAAGTGAAAAAGGCGCAAAAAATGACTGACTCCCGGAAGATATACCTCACTATTTTGGTCGTGTATTAGTGTCCACAGATGAACATTCAATGTTGTCGCATTGTCATTGTGTTTGTCGTTACAAGTATCTTTAGAAGTTCGCACACGTGAAATGAATCCGACTTGTTTTTTTTTGTTTTTTTTTTTTTGTTGTTGTTATTGGTGTATGTGGAAACTGAGTTGCAGTGTAGAAACAAGTGAAGGTGTCTATTTTCCAACACGAGACACAAAGCGCACGTGTTGACAAGGAAGCTGAGGAACCCAGGAAGGGAAGTGCCAGGGACTATGACAAGGGGACGCATTCCCTCCTAAGCCTTCATCTCTGCGTTGCACATATTTTACTTGTGCTGCTTGTGTCGTTTGCTTGCTGTCCCCGACTTCTCATACTTTATGGTCCGAAACAGTCATTTCGAAGCAACAAATTCATGAGAAATAGGATACCTATTGAGATTAGCCAGGACCCTCAGTTCCACTCTCCGCCTGTACCGGCACGACCGGTACAACATATCCCGTTCGTAATAAACGATACGAGGAACCTCGCGGTGGACACATAACTGGAAAATGACCTTTGCCGAATTGAAATGCTTTCAGTCGTTCGAGCACATCGCTGGCACATTTTGATCTTTACAGACGAAGAGAAGACTTTGCCCTATCATTCCACGATAGGTTAACAGATTATGATGAGCGCGGACGCGCTACCAAAGGCATGCTGAAACAGCGCGCTCATTTTCTTCTTATTTTGCTTTCGTCACTGATCGTCCTCTCCCATTTCGGAGCCAATCAAATCTGACTTACCTCCTGAAAAGAAAATCTGTCTTGGGGCTTTAAAGGGGCACTAAAGTGCTGAAATATCTCTTGGCGATATAAAAGATTCCGTCAACCTAAGAATCATGCAAAAGGAACCAGATTCACCCGTTGCGCTTTTTGGAAGTAAAACGTGAATGAAGGTGCCGATTTCGAGGTTCCTCTTTCCTCCGTCCGAATTGGCGCAACCCCAAGAACACACTGTCATCCCAGGGCTATCCTACGACTGTCAGACGGGGACAGGAATGGCATCCCTGGGATGTAAAAATCTGATCCTTAAAGTATCATAATACTGCCACTTTGGCATATGGGATGACGTCCCCGAGGCTGTCCCTCGCTCATCATCAGGGACCAATTTAGGACAGTTTAAGTACACATCGAGGAGAAAGCTTTCCCTCACTCCCCTGCTTGGCATGCACACCCACCCACCCAGCGCTTACAGGGGTTACATCAAACTGCAATGACACCAAAGTTATGGCAGCATTTTTATTCTTCCGGTGATAAAAACTGTTGAGGCACTCTTCACACTCGAATATTGTTTGGCAGACAGTCCTTATAAAATGACTTAGCACTGTGTCAAAAGTATCAAATAGCACCATACAAAGGTCCATGACAAATATTAAAGTACAGGGGAATTGCAGATAAATGTCACATTTTGACATTTTGGCCCGTTGCAAGCTACATGCTCATTGGAGGAAGCCCCTACGTCCCACATTTACATGTGAGAAAAACCTAAAAGCACTCAACTGGTGCGTATGAAATTGTAGCCATACAGAACTTCATTCTCCGTGCATTTCCTATGGCATCTACAGATGTGAGCATAACCATCCGTAAAGAGTGGTCTTAAGTGACCGCTTAAGAGCGCCACCGATGTACAGATCCTAATCCCAGGTAGAATATGTGCACCCTCTAGGTGAAAAATGTAGTGCTCCAAGTAGCTGGCTGCCGCTGCGCACAACTATTCACAGACTGCAAAGTTTACATCTGTATGGGCTATAGGAAAAACACACAGTGTAGTTTGGACAGATGTAATGACCCACACCCAAGAACAAGGCGTTTTCTGTGGGTTTCTGTGTCACTCTGAGACGTCAGAACCTCTTCCGTTAGGAGTTACCTTCTTGCAGGCGTCTGATAATCACCCCATACAACCAAATAAATTGTAACCCCAAAACTTTCTAGGTAACACACATCACCATATAAAAGCATAGCATATAAAAGCAAAGGACTCCAAAAGCCGGGAGACGACATAACTGGTCAAAAAAGTAGAGAACTCCGACTTAACATAACAAAATAACAAGTTTTACTCAGACGTTTTGTCCGTCATGCGACGGACATCATCAGTGCCAAACTGAATGTGAGAGGTCATACAACCGATCGGTATTTAAGGAGATGTGAGTATTATTCGGGAAGGAGGCCACGGTTTTTGTTACACACTTAGGGGTCACCACGTATATGCCATGACTCTAGAAGCTTCCTGGGACCCCATCTTTGTTAGCTCGCAAACAAAGATGGGGACCCAGGAAGCTTCTAGAGTCGTGGCACATACGCGGTGACCCCTCGGTTTGTAACAAAAACCGTAGCCCCCTTCCCAAACAATACTCACATCTCCTTAAATAGCGACCGGTTGTATAATCCCTCATTCAGTTTGGCACTGATGATGTCCGTCGCATGACGGACGAAACGTCTGAGTAAAACGTGTTATTTTGTTATGTTAAGTCAGAGTTCTCTACATTTTTGTTTAGCATATAAAAGGAAAAGTTGCTGCAATGCCAAAAACTGGCAAGTTTGTTGCACTCGTACACATGCAAGAAGTTTTAGAGTACACACTAAGGACTTCGAAGGCATCAACGTCTGTAGATTGAACAGTGACTAGGTTAGTGACTAGTCTATCATGCACCAAAAAGCTGTGCACAGTAGGAATAAATTGAACATAAAAGTTCTGCACTCATGAACTTGATATGTGAACGGTGCTGCTATCACGTGTTAAACTGGAGCTCAACTGGAGCTTTTGTGGGGCATAAAGCTTCTCCCACTGTGGAGAAGTCACTGCAAGGTTACAAGCTTCTACAGGGTTAATTACTGATATTACGATACTCAGTATTTGTATATACAAAAATACAAAAATACATGTACATACAAAAATCTACAATGCAGCATCATGTGTTGCAGGTATGTTGGCACTACTGCAAAGTGGCAGTGTGATACAGGGGCACGCACTTTTTGTACTCAATATTTCACTGCACTCAAACAGTCTAACACGTCACAGGGCTTTTTTTCCTCTGTTTCCTCTCAAGCATGAACTATGGTGCAACATTCTTCTTTGCTGCCTTCTTGATCATTCTTTCATGTCGCAACCATGTCTGCACTGCCTTTTCAGTCTCAGCGATGGTGCCAGTGTCGCTCATTTTGTTGATAGCACCTGCATAGATAAGTGCAAACATCAGAAAAATCAGAAAAGCCGCACTATATGCACCATTGTGAACAAACATTTTGACATTTCAAAGATTAGTGCTGTGTCCGTGTAAGCACTTTCTCATATGACTAAGACTCTCTATCAGTTGTACTGGTAAGTCAAAAGCAACATTGTCCACAGATGCACAAAACGTTATTCGCTTTCAAGCCAAAGAGCTTCGCTTCAAGTCTCCTGAACCCGAAGAACTTTTGCTCGAATTCACTTGCGAGATCACCAGCCTGCTGTGAAGGCACCAATATAACAAATCTGCCATGTAGGGCTTGCTCAGAAGTTTTGGCACGAATGTGCTTATAATATCAATCATCTGAAAATCAGATTCAAAGGCAAGAGTCGTCAGTGAAGGTGATGAAAGCAACAGAGACAGGCAGAGAACGTCAGACTTTAATGGTATCTCTGTTACTTCCATCATATTCGCTGTTGTCATGTGCACCAACTGGCCCCGCTCGTCTTTTATTTAGAGAGTTATCGGCTCTTACAAGTTGGTGGACAATTTTCTGTCACCAAATAACACAAGATAAACTGTACGAGTACAAAGCCCAATGATAATGCCATGACCACTGATAAAGCTTGGACAGAATACTTTTTTCTTTGGTCTTGGGGGCCACGCAGGCCACTGCAACCCTATTCTACAGTATCTACGCAGGGTGTTCCATGAGTGGATGTCAGTGAATTCCTAACAATAGGTTTCACTTCAGAAAATTATGACACTTTGAATATACTTGTACGGACTTTAGCCATAGATTTGAGCCTTTTTGCATTTCAATGATGCATACTTGAGCTAATTTTGTTCTTTAAGCTTGCGTATTAGCCAAGCACAAGTAGCATCTTTCTGCATAATACGGAAGCCTATTGCCATAGCTAAGGCCCCTGGTTTTCTGCTGCGGCAAATTCAAAATTCCGCTATTTTCCACGCCAAGCACGCAACTGCTGCTTCAAATGTTTTCTGGGATAATGTGGAACAAAAAAAATATTTTTATAAAATTACAGGTTCAAAGCACTGTTGTGGCTGCATATTACATACACGATATCTTGTGTTCTCCTCTGAGAAAGAGTGCCGTCTGTCTCCCGCAATCATTTTATACCTGCTGAAAGATCTTTCGGCATCTACAGAGTTTATAGGAACTTTATAGGAAGATTATAGGAAGGAGTTCACAATACACGCCCGTGGAAGTTACATCTTTAGGACACCCTTTTTGTTTCTGGGCAGAAGGCATTATTTAAGAGTCTGTAAGGGCAAACTCCCAAACATCGAATCAAAATCCTCCACTGCTACCGTTAAACTGCACACAGGAGGGACGCCGCCCCTTCCTCAGACGGTGTATGTACTTGAAACTTGGGCTTCAGTGAAATTCAGTGTCAAACCAAGGATTCTGCGATATTTCACGGAACCAAGGACAACCCGGGACCTTAGCCATAGCACATCATTCTAATCAAGATCACAGGGTTTTACACAACATTGCTACAGAAATTTTACAGCCAAAAATCAAATCTGTCACTGGGCTATTCTTGGTGAAATTTGCATTTGCAGAACTCTTGCAGTGATGGAAGTGCCTGAAAGCATTCTGGCACAGGAAAAAAAAGTCTGTGTGCCTCGGTCAGCATTGACGACGTGGAATGTACGCTTTCCATGTTAATCTCAGTTATTTTCTGACCAGTTATCTTAGTTTCTTCAGTTATTTCCACGTTAATTTCTACTCAATTTAGAGCCGCGAGCCTAGCGTTGTGAGCCTAGCTACTTCCAATAATCCAGTGCAGAGTGGGCATGAACTGTGTCCACATATGCATTGTCTTTGGTTGTCGAAGAGCCTAGCGATCCTCAAAGTTAGCGCAGTGATCGTGAACAACAGGTGTATACAGTCTCTTTAGGGACGTGCAAAGCTACCCTTAGGAATCAAAAAGTGGTCATCATGTGGAGATCCTCTCATACATGTCAGCTTGGATATAGATGAATATAGCAAAGTGCAAGCTAGCTGTTGTATACTTAATGTTGGCACGCGTCTCCGAGCTGGGGGGAAACACAAAAGATAATACAAAAGGATCAGCGCGATTGTTGGAGCATCACACGACAGTGCATATGGGTCGCGAGGCTGCTTGGCTAGGCTTTGGCGCAAAAGCAGCAGAAACACCCTTTACGACGCAGGATGGCACAGAACCCCTGATTGGCGCAGTTTGGCGTAAATGGTGCAGCACTTCCATAACTGCTCTTGGTTCTGCCTTTATCGCAGTGAAGTTAATAGAGCAACATGCTTTTATTCTAATCGAGGGTCTTGTTGTGCAACCCATCATTATATGAGCTGGTGACTGATGACAGACACATTGATAAAGACAAAAGGTGTAATTGTGGCATGGTTTGTTACCTTCTTGCACAGTAGGGAGGGCATTTGAACGGAGCTAAGAATTCCACGAACGTAAATGCCAGTGATGGATTTGGGGTGGTCAAATTTTTGTAGAAATCTTTTAAAGAACCCAGTGACCTTGACTGAATTAGTAAGCTGTACCGATTGTTTTCTGATTTGATTGAGAAAGATGCCACCTTGCTTAGCTAATTTGCCAGTCCAATTAAAAATTAATCCGTGGCATGAATGTAGGGGCAGAATACGCTACGACAGTACATCCCCCTGCATGAGAGAAAGAAAAGGTTGGAGAACGCAAGGTGGACAAAGCGTCTGAAGCGGCAATAAGGGGGATTTGTAGATGGGCCGCAACACTGTGGTGAAAAAGATGAAGCAACATCACAGGATGAAGGACATCACATGCAGTTGTTGTGGTACTTTATTCCACAGTGACCCAACGAGACTATTCTATGTCATGAAGGGAAAGAGAAAAGCTGAGGGGCTGCGTGAAAGGCTGACCTACTTGCATGACATATTATTTAAACTGTTTGTGGGTGGCTCTCCTACTTTGTCATAGGTGTTTGGTCATGTGTGTTAATGAGAAGACAAACAAACATGTGTCCCACACCACCCACAGGTAACTCGAAAAGGGATCTAGCTTGTACGGTCCACCTCCTTAAAGAATGGATAGAAACTCACGGAGAGGATTAGTGTATAGTGGTCAGGTGTGGTGAGATGTTGCCAGTAATGATGGCATTGACTTTTGGGGGAACATACACTATTGTGGTAGGTCCTATAGAAAGCTTCCTGAATGCACAAATGCTTTTAAGTTGGGTTTAGGTGTCTTCCTGGAGGTGAACCGAACCATTATGCCTGGATCCGAACCCGAACTGGCAAAAATTCTGTTTGATGCTTTGCTTTCATCCAATAAAATGTTGACTGTAAATCATGTATCAGCTCCCTCCCTCCTCTATGACACCACACTCTACAGGGTCGCATGCTGGTGTTATCTCAGAATAAATTTGTGGTGTCACAACGCCAACGGGAGATGTCACAAATGCAAACAGCCTCAATCTGGCAAAAGTCAGTTATGAGTGTATTCCAAGTAGCTAATAGTTTTCTGAAGTAAAACCTATATTTACGAATTTAATAACACTATCTCATCAACAAATGTGGTGAGGTGCAGTGCACCAGCTCTAAGACAAGAAATCATTTCTGATGTTTAAAAACATACTCACTGCACATGATACTGCAGCATTCCAGTGAACAGAACTTCTTCTTCCCACCGATGCCAGTCCAATTAAATTGTTGGGCTACTTCGTCCGAGAGAAGTGCATATAAGACTCGTCTTGCCTTGTCCCCGCAGTTGGTGCCACCAAGCTTCATCATGTACTTTTGCTGCATACAGAGCATGTCAAATATGTTACTATTCCAAACCTCACAGATTATTCAGCAAAGCAGACATGCAGAGCAGGTGCTGCATACTGTCACAGAAAAAGAAAGGACCAATTCCAACTCCAAGTCAGATACAAGCAAGCAACCTTGTCTTTTCTCTTTCACTCTGATAACAGTATTCATACAACTTGTTGTTGCCAGGTAATTCCACACCAGATGACGAATAGCTAAGGCCACTGATTTTCTGCTGCAGCAAATTTAAAGTTCAACACAACTGACTTGTAAATTCCACGATTTTTCGCAGCCATCGAAACAGAAAACTATTTTTTTTCTTGGATAATGATGGAAGGGAAAATATTTTTAAAATTAATTATTCAAAACACCGTTGCAGCTTGCATTACATGATATTTTGTGTTCTCCTCTGACAGAAAATGCTGCTTGTGTGTCATAGCTGACAATCATTTTATGCTTGCCAAAAGATTGTTCCGCATCTACAGAGTTTATAGGAATCGACAAATACTTGATCGCAATAGATGCTAAATTCGAAGCAAGCTCCCTCATTCTGCTCCAAAACAAAATGCACAATTTCAGAAAATCCCAGGGAGCTTAGCGCCGATTTGAGCAATGGGAACTTGTGGAGGAGAACAAGATCTCCAAACCGTTTCGGTTCGTCGCTTTCGGCCGATTGTACACAAGGAGTCAAGGCCAGCGAAAACGAAATGTGAAGGACAGTTCTTCCTTCCTCATTCCAGTAATCTCCAAGGATGCAACGCATGCACAAGGAGGAATGGGATTTTCTGAGCTCGTCTGTTATGTCAAAGGCTTGAGGAGGGGGGCTGATGTGCTTAATAATATAATCTCCTTTAAACATGGCATTGAAGACCTTGTGGGAAGCAATTTACTGGCCCTCAGCTAACATCAGAAGACTTGCAACCCTTTTGCCGAATACCATGGAAAACCGGGGGCCTTACGAGTGGCCCTTCACGACCACCTACAAATTGCGTCACAAAAATCATGAGTATGCCGTGAATAAGCATTCCCCAATGTTAAGCTCAAACATATTGGTCCATTTTTGATTTAATCATTAGATTCTATGGCAAAAATTAGCATTCAGGTAAAAGTATTTATTCTGCACAGTGCTTTTAGCAGAACAAGGTTGTTGGGTTTCTCACAAATTTTGAGTTGGTAGGATTCAGTTTAACTTTGGGGAGTGATAGCCCAGCCATAACTACAGCCGTATTCATAGCCCAAAGTACTCATGATAATATTTGTAACCCAGTTTGTAGAGCGGAGCCATTTCACCGCCTGACGTGAAAGATTCTGCTAGACTGAACAACGGACTAAATGTAGCACGCTGAACACATTACAAATGTTGAAAGTTTCATAAATTTCCATGGTCAAAGTTGTTAGGCATCCTAAACAAGGATGGATAAGAAAAGACTGGACGTACCAGCTGGCGTTTTTTGGCATCTGACTTCTGCACTTCTTCATCAAATTGGAGAAAACTTTCCACATTGGTGAACGGCCCAGGGAAAACCATTTCGTCTTCTTGTGTACCTTTCGAAGTTTTCAGCCATGAAACGATCAAGTCAAGCTGATTAGAGTGCTCCAGTTGGCGAAGGCTCATGATGTTAATCGTACGAAGGATCTTCTTCTCGAATTCTACAAAAAGAGTGGTAAACTTACAAATGTTGTTACAAAACAGGAACAAAGCATTATGCCACATGCATTGTTTGGTGGCATTTCAACATGCAATTTGTTCAGGCTGGGCGCGGAGAAAATTTCTACTGGTTTGTCTCACCGTGCCATTTCGACAAAGGTATCTACATACTTAGCCCTGTCACACTTCCTATTTATCCATGCTTTGTATACAGTCAGTCACTTATTGGTACATAACACAAGAATTCTACAGACAAAACTTGTTGCCAACATTAAGCTCCCCGTTGGGGCAAAATGTATTTTCATGGGTGAACCAAGTCAAACAAAATCTATCAACCAAAGTGCATGAAGTATTTAAGGAATTATATGGTGCCTTGTGACTTTGCAGACTCAGTACATGCGCACACACACACAATAATGGGGGCACCACATAAATGCAATCAAGACAGAGAGAACCTGAGTTATGAGCTGCTAAGTGTCGTCAAGCTCTCAATGCATACTTTTGCTTTCTACTACTTTTCACTGCGCACTTCACTACAACAAAAAATTGCCGAATGCCACAACCCTTCCTGCTTCTCATACTTGGGAGAAGTCTCACATCCAGTATCAGCTACTTTTAGCACCACAGACACAGCAGCGGCACTCCAAGTTTCAAGCCTGTCAGTGGCATTTTAGTGTGCTGATGTGCTAAAGGAAGGTTCCGATATACTAACCTGACCCGCATGCAGATTTCTTTGGAGACACACGGACAGCTGTGTGAGAAGGTCTACGGCCCGAACGTTCAGGAACCAATGATGTACAGGAACCTGCAAACGTTCACAAAATGGGAGCCACACCAATGTAGTCACACAACACGTGCAAGCTGTGTCATACCGATGCTCACAAAAACTGGCGCTGAAACCTTGCTAAGCGAACACTTCACTCATGGCGTAGAAGTCACGTCACACAGACATCAACATTTCTTAGACCAAACGTTGCTGCACATTCAACATTTCAAAAACATAAGCAATTAAGTAGGGTACACACCGTCGATGATCTGCGCTCCTGTTGCTGATTCAATGTGCTCGAACCTCAGAGACCTCTCATCTTCACCACCTACGTAAACAATGCCTGCAGCTTTCATAAATGCAATGCAAACAAACTCAGGGAAAAGAGGTGCTGACGTCAGGAATCGCACCTGGGTCTTCTGATCTCCGGTCAGATATGCTAACTGCTGCACCACACCAGCACGCCGTTTCCCTTGAGCCATTGGGTGCCTCAAATACGGAGGGGGGACGGACAACCAACCACGCTATTCCCATTCTCTCTTACATCTTTCTCGCTCACTCTCTCATTCAGACACGAGGCAGGGCGATTTGTAAAGGACGTAAACAACGAGATTCCGATTCCTGGCGTCAGCACCTCTCCCCCCCCCCCCCCCCGAGTTGTTTGCATTCGTTAATTTCTGGGCGTTTGAGGCTTACTTGTCTGTTCGTCGTTAATTGTTGGTGTGCCTCGGTCAAATCTCGTTGTTTACAGCTTTCACAACATGTTTTTTTTTCTAAATACAACTGCCACACCCTGGTAAGTGCTCTTAGCAAAACCGCCGTGTCACCAAAACAACACAGACCCAAATTGTATTAAATAAATTTTCTTCTTACTTCACCACCAAACACTGAGAGTAGGCATCAGACACAAAGCAATAACGAAAATAATGATGAGTAAGATTCGGTACCTTTCTGGTTGGTACCTTGTGTGCCAATAGAAACTCGTACGAAATCGGGTCTAGAAATATTGCCATTGGTAATGTGACAGGTATATTTTCAGGGCAATGTCCTATGCTCTTCCAGTACCACTGTCCATGCGATTTCAGTATCACTGCGGTGGAATTTCAAGAATAACGCAAAACCGTATTAATTGTACAAAAATGAGATGTTGATGACTTCGACCAAAGTGGCTTCTTTCAAAAGCAGCCTAATAATGATGGATATTTATTGGGCTTCACCCAAATTATAGTAAGACCATTGGGGGCAAATTTCGGAAAAAGCCGAAAACGTCATGTTGTACATTATAACTACTGTTTCCTTAATTAAAAATTAGAAACCACACAAGTTTTTAGAAACCACCCATTTTTGCCAAAAACAGTTGGCATTCTTGCCTAAAATGCAAGACACTGTTTGTCCATCGCTATGCTGATGTCAAAGCCAGCAAAACAGCAATAACCAAATCCACTCACGGTCACTGCTGAAATGGGCAGAGCCTCTACCACGTGTTGGTTGCTCAAGTGCATGTAACACAGACTGCTGTGCTGGCAACTCAGGGAGCACTTCAGTTTCATCACCTGCATCAAACGTGCGTACATGTACATAAGCAGTACGACAGATGGGTGGTCAAAATACTGCAAAAACCTCACTGAACGTTACATAGTTCAAGCTACACTTAATTCGTTCAAACTTGCAGGAAAATGAATGAATTTGCACCGGCTGCAGGGTATTTTGTAGCCCTGTTTACAAGCACTGATGCTTGCTCCCATACTGCAACGTGTCTACACCTTGCAGCACATATTTTAAAACTTTTCAACAAGACCTTCAGTTTTGAATTATATCTGCTAGCATATTTATCGCATATTATCTAAGCATCAGACAGTGTAGTACATACAAGTGCTTGCAGGCAAACCAATCTGCAATGTTATCAATATAGGTATGCTGTGCACCATTTCCAACTGAATAGAAACAACCTGCCACTCATGAGAACTGATGCAGATGTTACTCTGTAACCTACTCCTACCAAAGCCAAACACCTGACTTTTACACACTCAATTTGACGAAATGTGCTTCCCAGTCGCAGCTAAAAACCCTATTGTGATAATGGCTTCATCTGTTTTTACTATGTCTTTTCGGAACAGCGTTTGGAACTTTTTGTCTCCGACTCACACAAGAAAGAATAATAATGCTACACTCACGGTGCACGAACACATGTTGTTTCTTCCAACTTTGGAAACTAAGGCTTTCTTCCAGTGCTGGCTGTGATCTTGTATTCGTGTGACATGCCTGGTGCTTGGAGGCTGGAAACAAATCATCACAGGATTTTGTTGAGCTTTCATATTCAGAAGCAGCCAAGATAAAGCATAACGCATGTCAGTATCATATCTAACTGTACATTGAGAAAGAATATACAATGATACTTTACTTGCAAATGTGTGTACTAATGCCATAGCTGAGTTGCATGACTTGTTATTTACAATACAACAAGATGATTTCCAATCGTCCTGTGAGAAACACTTGTGAAGGCTTCTTCGAGTACAGGCTATCAAGACCACAGGCATTCTCCTAACTTTCCTGACATATATCACTTCACGCAAGCAACTAGCAATGTTGGATGGTACCAGCCTTCATTTGTATAACATGCAGCTGTATGCTACAGATGTGTTGTGGCTCAGATATGCAATATAGATAATGGACAACCAATTGTCAGTAACGCTCGCCATATGCTGTTGTGCACGTGTTTCGAGTGTGGCAAAACAACCTATTGAATCCAGTATTAGAAGGGATAAACTTGCACAAAACCTCACACAGCTTTCAATATATGTATCATAACATATCTCTAGGTCTATCTCAGAAGAAGGTCCATTTGCTACACAAACAGAACTGGGTTGCAATTTTGCGCATGCTTGGTTGGTGTCCCCTTTGTGAGCTCTCAAACAGAAGAAATCGAGAAAAAGAAATAAACACAAGCAGGGAGATAGACATACATACCGCATAGGTGCTTCAGTGAGAGGCGCTGCAACTTAGTTACGGTGTATCACTTTAACTAGTTTGCATGCATTTAACACTAACACTTGTGTATACTTACAACATGGGAATGAGGAGGAGAGACCAGCTTTAGGACTGGTGAGATGCAGTGGTTGTTGGCTGTAAACATCACGTGCACGAGCTACAACAGAACATATTTTGAGATACTCTAACCATCTTCACTCAAGTACGACAGACGAATAATTTCCATTTGACTAGTAAGCATGACAAGCACTGAATTTGACATGATATATCTGGGGCTGACAGCAGATGTGCTCTGTAACACAGCCGAACAGCTATCCGCAGAACCAATAATCTTCTGTAGTGTGTCTACCAAATTCTAGTATTTGGATTCCTCAACTTTTCCAGGTCTTCACCAACCATTTAAAGGAGTACAGAGGGCCATCCAAAAAAACTTCAGATTAAGACATCTGATGAAAGTGTGTGTGTCATTATACCGAATAGCGCGAAAGGTTTTGATGTGTGCAATTTGTTTCCCAGAAAAAAAACTCACATAAACATAGCTCCGCGCCTTTACCCTTAACTCGCCACTCCAGCTATAACGAGGATGAGGAGGTATGATGCCACGTCACCGATGACGGCATAAGGAGACTCGTTCTGGTTTGCCGGTCAGTTGGGGTCAGCGCCTTGTCCCTTTGCCGCCGTAAACCTGTTTTGCCAGTTTTCCCGGAGAATTGGGGAGAGAAGGAGCGGCCGAAGCATTACCGAGCAAGGAGAAAGGCTTTATCAGAACCCCGAACAGCCGAGTAGCAGACGACAGCGGAGTAGCAGACAACATTTCTCTACGCCAATCAGCGAGCGGTTCTAGGCAGATCACAGGCTGGTACTGCTCTTCACCACCGTAGCGCACGGTCGCTTTTTGCAGCGTATGTATTTCAGATTCAATTTCTGCGATAATTATGACTCCGTGGTGTAAATTACTTCGCATGGTGCATCTTACTGGTCTACTTAACAGTTTTATAGGAAGAAAACTGTGTGTTAAAAATGACTTCTGTGCTACTTTAAAGCCCATTTCCTCACCAAAAAGAGAACTTAGTGCCTGCTCCTACATTTTGATAAGGTCACTCATAAGCAGACCGCGGAATTAAATGCCCTCAAGACCCACTAAATACGCATACAATCATGCAGCAAAAAAATGGAAAAACATGCAAGTAAACATGCATCAAAAAATGATGAAACATGCATAAAACATGCAGGTAAAGTGACAAAGCAAGCATTATGAATGCAGCAAATGTGGCAAAAAATTAAGAAACATGTAACATGCGCATGGTTTATTTTCATGCGTGTTGTACAGGACTTCAGGGTGCATTCCACATTTACAACATCAACAATGACTAAAATGTCAAATGTTACACCACGATGGACCACTTGTAGTTCTGGTGACAGTAGACCACAATATACTGCTCCACATCTGGTCGCACCAGTGCGACCAGCGCTTCCATTTCTTTCTTTCTATTTCTATTCTATTTCATTCTATAGAGCCCTAAGTTTTCGAGCCTGAAGCTTTGACACCTCTCTGTAAGCATAGGTTTGTATGCTGAAAAGGTCCTCTCAACAACATTGCTTTGGTGACCAAAGTAATAAATGCTTGGGTTCTCTTGCACCTAATCCCCTGGGGATTCACCTGCCAATGTGAATAGGAATCATTTTCTGATGAAGGGGTTGAGCTATTGACAAGCAAGGCTAAGAATGGGACCAGCCTATTGTACCAGATAGCCAGATGAATTCCCCAATTCCCCAAGCAGAATTCCCCAAAACATAAAGCAAAAAGGGGGTTAAGTTCCACTGAGCTGAAAATCTGATCACAACGAGAAGTGTGCTTGATACAGCTTGACGAGGAAGAAATGTACTTTTATTACTCAGTAGCAAATACTGCAAAAAAAGTATTTTAAATACTTTAAAAATACCTGTGGCAAAAAGTATTGAGTAGAGTACATACTCAAGATACGTACAAGTCTGAGTCAACTCCAATGCTGATTTCGCATGGTCTGTAGCGAACGCAGCCTTCTGTGCGTCTTCGCGTGCCCGGCGTCCGAGAAGGTCGTGGCAGCCTGACGCGCGCTGCTAAAAACCACATTTATGCACAAACATGCAGTATTATTACAAACGTGCACTAACGTCCAAACATGCATTTTCATACATTTTACAAACATCACAAATGCATTCATATGGCCTCAACACATGCAGATATATTGTGTCTGAAGCTCTCCGAGCCCGGGAAAGACATGCAGGACATGTAAATCCGCGGTCTGCTTATAAGACAGATAAAACAACATGCGCGCAAGCAAGCTGGTGGATGAAATTCATTATGAGAAAAGCCGGAGCTTGTGTTACCAGTCTTTGTGTGTGCCGAAGCTCTGGCTTTCCTCATCACGCATCAAACATACAATTTATTGCGTTCAAACGAACAGAATAAAACCACATCAGGTGAATAGTGGCAGTTGAAAAACTGCTACAAACATAGGTTTCTGCAGACTATTGAAAGGAATCAATTTTTTGTGTACTGAGGATACCTCGTGCTGTGCTTCATTTATGACCATTGTCTCTTGTTTTCAAGATCAATTATTAATGAGGTGTCCGTAATTTTCTGCCTCTGAGCCTCTCCTATTGGAAAACTGTGTTGTGGCAACATTGTTGTGACTTGGTCGCTCAACTGTACTGGCGATATGCTATAGATCATCACAGTATTTGCCTGCGGTTTTCCCTGCTTTCAGTTGCGTTTTTGGAAACTTTTAAAACAATCCCCTGGCCTTTCCAATCGCATCGAAATTCCATGATAATTCCCCTTTTTCCAAGTCAGCTGACACTCTGCTTCTGACAGGTGGGAAAGGGGACACTGAAGCATTGCAAATTTTTTTTCGAGACTACGGGCCATGCATGTTTTCAAATACGTACAACTGAATGACAGACTAGCCACTAGAAGACCCGTCACCTGACCATTTATCCGATTTAGCGTAGGCTGAGTGTTCGCTTTGCGTTTCACAACTGCAATGACGATACTGCAATGATATACCTTTTTGTGGTTGACATCCTGTTCAGCTGCGTTAAAGAATTTGTTTTCTGTTCATTATGTGTTGCCGGGTTCATAAAAAGCACAAGTGGTACAAGCTCTGCTATCACCCAGCAGTTTTCTGTTACTATATTGAGATGGATCAGATCAAAAATTGCTCAAAACAACAAAACGGTTAGCTTACATTTCTCCCTGACCCGGGGAGGAAGAGGAGGAGTGGGTGGCAACGAATCTTCATCCTCAGAAGGAATTATTAAAGGGCGTGGCCTTGTTTGCACAGGTTCCACAGCAACAGTGTTTAGAATGGCTGTTGCAAAAGAACAAAACGATGAAAATAAAATAATTTCATCTTGAAGAGTTTCTTACACTTCGGTTCCGTCCGATATGGGGGGGTAACAGGTGGAGAACAATCATCTTCTTCGTCAGCGTACACCCTCCTTACTCTTTTCCTTTTTCCTCGTCCATACTCTCTGTCAGCATTCAAGTCTGAAGTGCTTGCTGCAAGCGGCAGCATTTCTCGCGCTTCTTCGTAAGTTTCTATTGGGTGAGTCAAACGGCAACATCAGCAATTAGACAGATGGTGGTGCAGTCACTCCAACAACATACCATAAGTCTCCAGTGAGTTACAATCGAGGAACTGCCAGTCCAAACTGGGGACCTTGTTTTTTCGAACATAAAGGCCAATTTTCCTTTCTTCCTTTTCTGGAGGCCAGTAGCAAGATGTTCCAACTACCCAAGAGGATGGCACGACTGCCACTTGATTCTCCTCATTCGGAAACTTCACAATCGTATAACATGTTGGAACTATTGGAGCAATTTGCACTTGGTTAATGGATGAGGTATGTACAGATGAGATGACCCTCATGCCACAAAGAAGCTATGTAACATATAATTCACAATTGCATGATCACTAGGCGTTGATGACAAAACATGCGGAGGACAAAGTGCTAAGTTGATTCCCGTTAAGGCACACAACTTACTGGAGGGAAGCAACACTAAAATTATCAATAAATAACACAGATCCTTTCAATAGATGATTCATCATTCTTAGAGAAAAGTGGGACTAATGAATTTTTACAGTGCATTATTTTCAACAGTGTGTGGCAGTGGAAATGCGACATAGCAGTCACACCTATAGGGCAAAAGCATACACTTCATTTCAACAAACGACAACGGCCAGCAATGCACACGTGAAGGGCGTGACACAACATGAATGCCGACAAGAGAGGAAGCACACGGAAAAACATAAAGGTCCTGAGTTGATCTAAACTTCTTCCCTATTATATATGGCTCCTGTGCTGACGCACTGCGGGCTGCACCAGTGATTCTGATGAAGCTGCCATCAGACAGACGGCATGTGCTGTCACTTGCATTATTCTGCAATTGGAAGCGTCCTGGCACTGTCACACGTTTGTAAAGCGGAGGCATACAACCTACAGGAACTGTTGCACCTCTAACCTCAAGTGATAAGCTCACATCACTTGCAACAGGAAGCCTTTCGGGGGCAGTGCACCTTTGCTCCATGATTCTGTTGTGCAGCTGCTCGAGCGGCCGTTCAGGTTTACGCAAATACCTTTTTATGACCTGCATAAAGTTATCAAAGGGAAAAGCACTGAAACGGTCAAGAGGCCCGTAGTTTCTAACATCTGCAGCCAAGTGAGCAAGACCATGGACATTGTGTGACACTGTTTCGAGCCCGTATATCTGGGCATGCTTTTTCACAAAGTGATGCAGGAGCTTTTCAGCATAGTCCAAATGAACCTGGGAGAGAGTAGGGCTAACTAGTATTGAAATCGCTACATGAAGCTCCAGGAAATTCTTGTACTGTGCTCGAGGGAGGGAAGTTGCTAATGAAAGTGGGCCGGTATAGAGAAGGAACATTCGGAACTCTGTAGCTTTCCATATATCGAGCTCTGACATTGGCTTGGGCTTTCGTGAGAAACCAACTGGTACGAATGAAGCCAGTGACACATGTTTTGCAGATACAGTTTCTCGTAGAGTGGGGCTCAGTCGGTGTTCTCTACTTCCTTTGAACCACATAGAAAGCAGTTTTTTCTGGACGCCAAGACACACCAAATGCATGTAGTCCAACGTTACCTGTTGTACCGTATCAATAGGAAGCTGCTCGAGTACAGATGTCCCTGTGTGATGCTCCTCTTGTAGCTGACTGCGAAAGCTCTGATTAGACCGCAGTGGTGCATCAGTTCCCAGGAAGCACACCCTGTCCCTGACATAGTCTGCTTCTATAGTGCACTTTGTGCAACTATAATATCCAGAAAGGCCCTTCACTGAAAGTATGTATGACTTTGCTGGTGCATCACACACGAATGCGGATATCAATACTCTGATTTTCCTCCCTTCTATTTCCAATACAGTACTGTACAGCTCGCAGTACTCTGCCACAAATGGACCTAGGAATGTACTTGCACACAACGCCTTTGACTTTCCATAGAATACACCAACTGGAAAGGGTGCCATCCTACTATCAGTGTTCATGACTTTGCATAAAATAGGCCAGAACTGGTCCTTGGTCCCCTTTGTCAAGGGGAGCCGATCTACATTAACATTCAAATAGATCACATCTGGCACATTTTCCACTCCGCCAAGTACATACTAAAGTCCAGACTTCAATCCAAAGTGGCAATATCTGCCTTCGCCCATGTCCACTATATTGTTCTGTCTTGGGGTGTGCAGCAAAGAGCGAGCACTGCTGGGAAGATCCGCGTGACAGGGATGCGATTTTAGTAATTTCAGTAATGTTCTAATGTGTCTGTGCGATACTCCAGATAGTGCCCATGTCTTCAACTGTGCAAGCATTACCGGAACTTCAGCACTTTCAGCGCGATTTGCCAGCACCTCAGGGGTTGGACTCAAAGCCCCCTCCGAGGCCGTCGAAACTGGGGGCGAGATGTCACATGGCGAAGTATTCCCGCCCTCCGTTTGGGACACACTTACTGATGTTTCGGGTTCGTGTCGGGAAGCGTTCACTTCATTACTTTGATCACGCTGCTGAGAGTCTTCTGTCTGAACGCTTTCAGACACAGCGGAAGATATCAGCTGCGAACTTCGATCAAATTCCCTTTGAACATGCCGATAAAATGTTCTTTTGGGTGCTTTCGGCATGCGTCTTAATTTTCAGGGACGCAGTCAAATGCACAGACGCAGGGACGCTTTCGAAACCATGCAAGTAGAAAACATATCACAAGCCTTACTTGCGTGAGACATTCTGGTCGAGCCAACACGGAGGTGGCACTTGAAAATCACGATTAAGGCAGACGTTTGATTACACAGAAACGGCGAACAACGACAGCGAGCAAACACGAACCAACCGCCACATACATTCCCGACTTTGCATTGCACCAGTGTTGCCAGGTCACTTAGGCGGAAATCCAGGAGGTCGGCATCAGAAAATTCAGTAGAATTCAGTAGGTATACTAAGAGCAAGGGTGAAGCGCTCCATGGCGACCTAACTAGTGGGCCATATGATCAATAGACACGAACTATCACAACATATAGGCGATAGAATAAGCAAAATATACATGTTATTTAGTGTATACAGTAAAAACGTGCTTGCCGTGCTTACACGGTCATTCGATCACATACTCTCGCTCATACATATGTATGTTCAGTTTCTACTAAGTCACAGTGAAGTTATAGCAGTTCTTGTCTCCTATCAGTCGCTCCGTGTGTAGCAGTCCAGTGATAGTTTCTGTCGAAAGCTGTTTCGTTTTCATGAGACTGACCTCAGAAAACATCCACACACGCGCTCGAATGCGGCAAGCAGAGGGGGATTACAACGAAACTTACTAATGACGGAAACATAAGCTCGTCGGAACTTGTCACGTTTGCTATGTTACCGGGTGTCCTGTGGAATACGCATACTTCTGCAATGTCTTTGCTATAAATTGTTTTACTTGGGCAGCCGCTCGCTTTTTTTAAGGGTGACTGCTTGCAGATGCCAGATAACGCGTAGACCCCTTACTGTGTCAAAACGAACGACGTGATTTTCTCGGTCGTACGCGGACTACGATGCAACCAGGCAGTGTAAAAGCAAACGTAAATTAGAGTTCGCTATGTAAAACCACGCTTCAGGCAAAAAATTCAGTAGACTTAAGCACATTTTGTTCTTTTTTCAGTATTTCAGTAGACCAACTCGAAGTCCAGTAGATCTACTGAAATTTCAGTAGACCTGGCAACACTGCATTGCACATGCTTACCGGATCCGGAAACTGTAGACTGGTAGAAAATCGCAAGAAACCTTAACGCTTAACGAGCGGGTATGGCACAATACTTGTTCTCTAGTTTCTTTTTTTTTTTGTAGCATTTCATGATAAAATATATATTGTTCTTTTTTGTTGAAAACACAAGGCCGCAAGGTGCATTGAGAGTGGATATGAAACGCATAATCCAATCCGAACCGAAGTCACTAGCTGTTAGCGTCATGGCGGTGCTTGGTGCCTGTGCTCGTATCTGCACTACGCCTACGCACTGTACGCACCCGTAGATCCCTGGTTCAAGTGGCAGGAATATGCTGCAGCATGTTCATGTCACCTGTGCATGTGCTGTGTCCTGTGCACCTTTACATTTGTTACATGACATATTTGCTACATTTTACATGACCAATATGTATGCTGAAATCTAATTCTACTAATATGGAGTTACATTTTTTCTGTCTGTCACAGACTTTGTTCCACAAAGCATGACAGCATTAAAGGGAGAGTCTGGGACAATCCAAAATTAATATAACTTTGGTACATTCTTCAGAAATAATAAGCAAGGTTGGTTTGGCAGTCGGGCACTCATTAGTTTCCGAAAGAGCTTATATGTAAGCGGAAACTCCTGATGGCTCATTCTCCAGCCTTCTGTGTGATGTCAAAGGCACTCGCGTGCGGGTCTTTGGCTGTGTTTCGGACATGCGCTTGGTAACTTACGCGTGCGACCTGGATGCAAGTCATCTACTTCCTCAATTTCGTTGTAAAGTACTCGCCAAGGGAACCTAGAGAAAGGCGTACATGAGGAACACTGGTGACGTGAAGTCTAGTGTTGCTGGAGGGCAAGTCCAGCAACATTGGGCTTCACCTCACCAGTATTCTCCATCTGCTCTTCTCGGTCCGTGAAGAAGCGGCACATGACTTGAAGGAAATTCTTTTTCTAATTGTCTGTGCCACCCACGGATGTGATGATTATGTCCACGGAAACGTACGGTATGGATTGATGCCACACTGTTACTTCAGCACGTTTTTGGTGTGGAGTCTCTCTTCAAAGTGTGCATGTATTTCATGAAGTATACTGAAGTGCTTCACTTATACGAGACGAGTAGAAAATCCTGAGCTGGCTGTACTTATTTTCATGTGTGTACACCATTTTGTACTGATGGGCTTTGATGATGGCCATTTAGAGGCTTTCCACAAATTCACATTGAGATCCTGCACAAAAATTTATTTAACAATAGTTGAATTAGCCTGCCTGCATATGTAGCAAATGCAAAGGTGCACCTACAGTACATAAATATTTAAGAAAGCAGGAAATGAATCTGAATACAGGGAATACATGTGGTTATTTTCACAGTGACATTTACAGCCTGCAGAGTACCACTCGAGAAGAAAAAAATGCAATTCTCTAAAAAGAAAACTTGTCGAATGCCTGCTTGTGTTATATGTCAGCTCCCATATCTAGAGCACACATAATATTGTGTATTTGCGCTTACTGAAAACTGTGATAGCAGCTTGTTTACCATTTAGAAGACTGTCATCTTGAGAACTGCTAGCACAGAGTGGGGCACTTCTCTAGACTGCATTTAGGATACTTCAGAGAACACGTGTCACTAAAGGGGTGTGAATATACACAGGAGAAAATGAAGTGGACAGCACAGGATTATGCCATTAATAAGATAAATGCAGAGCTGTCGTCTTTCATGACTATGGCATAGAGTTACCTGTTAGTCACTATTAAAAACACATTTTTAGCTGTGGTGATTACTGTACTTTGTGTATATAACATGCACCTACATCATGCAGATCCCAGTTCTTTACTTCTGAGCAGGAACTAGGCCCTGTATTGCTCAGCCATGCACGACAAGTACAACCTATTACCTATTATTTATAATTGTCATGTATTATCATACTTTATGTACCAGCATGGTAGAGAAGGGTGCACTTGAAGAACATAAAAAAAAAGAAAGGTGTCACAGAGCTTGCTCACTTTGAGTATTTCATTTTTTTGCTATTATGAATGTGATAAAAGCTATAAAAGAACTTTATGTCCCATGAGGTGACCCAAAAGATGGGCACAGGATGTCATCAAATGACTCTGCACGGACTATCCACAGATGATGTCTCAAGCACGTCCTGAGGACAGCTACAGAAGGATGAGGACATGGTGACACTTTGGGGACGTCCTGAGGACTGTGTGTGTTCTTGGGGTATTATCACGTGCCACGTGACCTTCTGACGCCATCCGCTCAAACGTTGCCTGCCTGCGTACTGCTGATGAGGCCCAAGAAGGCCGAAACAGCTGTCCAGTACTGGTGTGGCAACGTTTGACTTACAAACATATGCTATACGTGCAGCCAAAGAGCTCCTGCTATTTTTTTCCTCTTATACACTTGACTGTCTTTGCAGTGGGTTTTCAGAGGTGTCTTACGACACCCTGACGGGAGGCATCACGTGCCGCGTGGCCTTCTTACGCCATCCGCTCAACCGTTGCCTGCTTGCGTACTGCTGAAGATGCCCAAGAAGGTCATGGAAGTCGTCGCAAGTGGTTTTGTTTGCCCTGGGGACAGCGCTCGTCTCGTCAACGCCGCTGGGGTGCCTGCGATCATGGCTACGGTGAGCATGTCGTGGTCTGGCCTCCCTAAGGCCTATGCCTTTAATTTATCTGCTCCGGTAGACACCCCAATAGATATGATTGTGCGCAAAGTGCGTGAAGTAACCGTGCCAAAGGCGGTGCACTCGATGCAACACCGAGGACGGGATAAGTTCCAAGTTGTAGTACGCAATGAGGTTGCGCGAATGAAGTTGAGCGAAATAGAGAGTTTCGAAGTCGATGGCGGGGTTGTCCAAGTTGAACCAGTCGGGCCTTGTGTGATTTTCATCACTATAATGTTGTTGCCCGCCTACGTGGGAGACGAATACCTGGTACGGGCGTTGGCGCCTTTTGGGAAGGTGTTGGACATCTCTCATCTGTGTTATAAGGACGACCCAGACCTTTGGACTGGAAACATCCTTGTAAAGTTCGAGGCAAAGAAAATGCCGCCCAACTTTTTAAGCGTGTTGGGGCATAGTGTGATGCTCAATTATAGGGGCATGAAAAAAGTGTGCGGACGATGCAAGAAGGTCACTTTCGTTACGCATGCAAAACTCCCAGGTGCACACGTTGTGCGGTCTTCGGACACGTGACCCAAGGTTGCACCTTGCCGTGTCGACGGTACAATGGAAATCACGCTACGGTGGATTGCATGGGCAGAAAGCTCTATTCTGATGCGCTGCAGAAACGAGGGGCGGTGCCCGAAGATCGGACTGATGGTGACGCCCACGTCATTGTCCACATGGCTGAGAGCGTACTCGCTGAAGAACTTTTCAACAAAGGCGACGATGTCGCTGGTGAAAACATGAAAGAAGACGCGAGCCACGTAACGCAGCAACGCAAGAGCCAGTCGGAGGAGGAGTTGGAGGGATTGGAAGAGTCAGCGGAAGCGCCTGACGCATCTTGCCTGCCGCCTCTTGTAATTGATGAGGAAGCACAGAAGACGTCCGCCAGTGAAGATGAAATGGATGAAGAGAACGAAGACCTGCAGGACCTAACCCGGTGTGCTGATGGGAAACGTGCACGACCCACCACAAGCAGCGATAGCCCCTGCGAAACAAGCACAGACAGTCACACAAGGCCCACTCCAGGAAAAAAGCAAGAACAGTGAAGTCCCAAGATGTTTTACAAGGTGGAAACACCACCGAGGAATTTTACTAATTCTTTGGTGTGCGAGTTTGGGACACCTGTGTCAAGGTAAAGTGTTTCTTTTGCCTAGTATTCGGTTTTCCAAAGACTCAAAATGATGGACTCCAGTAAGAACAAAGAACTTTTCATTAGACGCCATATTCTTCTTTGTTCGGAAGTTACGGTGTTAACTTTCATTCCTTGAATGTTCACGGGTTTCGTAATCTTGTCAAGCAAGTTGAGGTGATAAGCTTTGCACGCGCGTTATCGGTTGATATCTTATGCCTGCAAGAAACACACCCAGGCAGCACAATGTACTGAAAGTCAAGTGCAATAGGGGTGGAGGGGTAGGTGGAAGGCCTTGAACAGACTCGTGAAACTAAATAAAGTTGATAAGACACATACCGTCCACCCCCATTGCACTCGACTTTCAGTACATCGTGCTGCTTGGGCACTTCTTTTGTAAAGCAGAAGTAGTACAATTTGAAAAACATTTTAACGTGAGGTCCTTTTGTAGTTTTGGCAGCACCCGATCTTGCGGTGTAGCATGTATCTTTTTACGGCCAGACCGCATTCAGGAATATTTTTGCACTTATGATGCCGTCGGTAGAGTAGTAGCTATGGACCTGAAAATAAACGGATTTAAATTGCGAATGTTAAACATTTATGCACCAGCTGACAAATGTAGATTGAACGAATTTTTTTTCCAGCCTGGATTCTTTCCTACTAGTCCCGTATCCCGTTATATTATGTGGGGATATGAATTGTGTACTTGATGCAAGACAGGACTGTATAGGCAGGTCGCCTTCCCGAAGAGGATACCGGGAAACAAAGTCTTTGAAGAACTTAATTGTTCAGCGGGATCTAGTGGATATGTGGCGCGAATTTTACCCATCACGTGTTCAAGTAACGTGGAGGAACACAAGAGGGATGGGATCCAGGCTGGATCGGTGTTACGCGACTCGCTCCCTCGCACAAAGAGTTGTGAGATGCGAGATTCGGAAGCTGCCAAATGTGGGCTTTTACATTTCCGACCATGATGCTTTGTTTTTCACTGTCGAATTCCCAAGACAGGAAAGCCGTACCTGTCGGCCATGGCGTATGGATGTGTCCTTTGTGGCAGACAGCGAGGTTGTAGCCGACGTAAATAGACACATTGCTGAATTTGTTCGGCAGAAGCAAGCTGGATCCGAAACCTGGGAAGAACTTAAAGGAAGTGTTCGTTCACTTTTTATTGAGTGGGGGAAACGCAAAGCCCGTGAACAAACGGAGCAATTACGGGACCTAGCAGAAGGGATACACATCGTACGCCGTGGAGCCCCTGTGACAGCAAGGATGAAAGAATATGTAGACACACTCACCACCACACGATTGGCTCTCTTGCGAGAGTCTTCACTTGTAACCAGATGTCTCTACAACCGTCGTAAACAGCTGGGGGGTCCAGAAATGCTTAGATATTTCCATTGCACTAAGTTTAAAACAGACTCGAACAAAGGAGTCACAGGTTTCATGCAGGCTGATGGTACGGTGTCGTATGAGCCATTAGTGGTACGCACAGGTTTCTTTAATTTTTACAAGCAGAATGCAGAGGCTCTGCCAGGTTCGTGTGACTTGTCTAGTCCTATTTTTCGTAACCTTCCCAAAGTGCGAGTGGAGGAATGCGAATCCCTTAAAAAAGGGATTACTGTTGAAGAATTAGACATGGCAATGGCCAAAGCGAGACGTAGAAAGTCCCCTGGACCAGATGGCCTCCCAGTCGAATTTTACCATACATTTTGGCTAATCATCCGAGGGTTTTTTCATAATGTAGTGAGTGTGTCGTTGCAGAGAGGCACTCTCCCGTGTTCCTTTGGGAAGGGAGCAATTGTTTTGATCCCTAAACAAGGTGGTGATTCTTTACGGCCAGATAGTTGGCGGCCCATCACACTTTTAAATAGTGATTATAAATTGCTTACCTCGGTTCTTGAAGAACGGGTTAAAGATGTCTTAGAGATAATTATTCACCCAGCACAAACATGTAGTGTTCCGGGACGGAGTATGTATTCTTCACTTGGGGGGATTCGTGACATCTTGGAGTATATTAAGGAGCGACCAATATCTGGAGGGATCCTTCAATTAGATCAAAGGAAAGCTTTTGACTATGTGAGTCGCAACTATCTTTTTGATGTGCTTTATGAATATGGTTTCCCAGTGCCATTCATTGAATATATACGTCTTTTTTATCACAACCATATGAGTTCTGCAGTAGTGCTTGGACAGGAATTGCCAGCATTCGCTGTGGAACATATGCTAAGACAAGGGTTTTCCTTGTCTCCACTTTTGTTTTGTATTGCTTTAGATCCATTCGTTCGGGCAGTACAGTCAAGTAAGAAGGTAACGGGGCTTCCGTTACTTACAGGAGATACGTTGAAAGTATTGTCATATGCAGATGTGTGACAGTATTTGTACGGGATGAGACATCTTTTTTACATGTTTTTAAAATAGTCAATGAATATGCAAATGTATCTGGTGCACATTTGAATATCGCAAAATGTAAGCTGTTACGTTTGAGACAATTTCGGGCGCCGCAAAATGTACCCTTAACTGTGTGTCAGCAGTTGACAATACTAGGTGTAACTTTCAGTGATACTGGTCCTGTCCTGGCCAATTGGGTCCAATTGTATAGAGAACTCAAAGATGATGTGGAGATGGCTGAGAAGTTTGATTTTTGTGTAGTTGAACGGGTCTTTCTAGTCAGGTCTGTGTTTTCAGGCAAACTGTGGCATCTAGCTCGCATAGCGTGGCCCTCAAAGAGAGTCATGAGACGCATAAATTCCTTAATGCATAGTTTTATTTGGGGGAAAAAGACCGAACTTGTTCCAAGGATAGTGCTGCAGCCGCCCCAAAAGTCAGGTGGTTGTGGGGTACCGAACTTTGAGCTCACTTGTAAAGTATTAAATTTGAGGACAGTCATGAAAATACTCTCTGGAACGTCGTCACCAGAGCAAGCTCTGCTATGGTATCTTTTCGGTACAGCTCGGAGCATGTTCAAAGACATCTGCCCGCTGAGAGGTGGGCCAACGGTGGAAACCCCAAGTGCGTTTCACAATACACTGATCTCCTTCTGCAAATACATAAAGGAACAATGCCCAGAGTTTGATATCACCAGTACACGCCCATCGTTTTACGGCTTTAGAATTTCAGAGCAAAGGCTTGAAAGACGACATTCGGCCACAGTTAGAACTGTGAGGTGGGCAACTGTACAGCAGCAGTATGTGCCTGTGGCACTGATAGACTTGATGTGGCGACATGCGTGGGGTGTTTTGCCCACACGAGACAGGATATCAGCTTGGGGTATTACCCCACTTTCACGGTGTGCCTGGTGCACCAATGTAGAGACAAACACTCATTTGTTGCTTGAGTGTATTATGAGCAAGAGGTTTTGGGGAGCAGTAAGAAAGCAGACAAACATAATATGTCCGCTTACCTGTAAATCTCGAGGAGGTCCACGAAGAACATGTCTAAGGGTTCTTGTAACGGCCGTGGGCTTCAGTATTCTTTGGAGAACTCGGTCTTACTGCATAAAGAAAGGAAAGATTCGGTTCCAGTGCTATGGATGGTTGCACAACTTCGTGTGCAAATGCAGACTTTGTTATCAACAGAACTCAGATGCCATAGGTTGCAAGGTTTTTACGCGAGATGGGGGCAGCACCCAGGCATGATGGTGTCAGGGAATAACGTTTTTCTAAAAAACTATGTGTATCGAATGATAGCACAAGTAAACAAGAAGCCTTTGTTTTGGTATAGAATCTCTCAGGAATGTTTAATGTTTCCTTTCTGTCACTCTGACAAGAATGGTGTAAATAGTGCACATATGTAAATACACTCATTCTACCCAGAAACACGCAAAGTCCCTCGGATGTCCTGGCGTTCCCATCAGGTCCTAAAAATAAAAATGTCCCGCTGAAACTTTGTGGGGATATCCCACGCATGTTTCAGCAGTACGAAACTCGGAATATCCCATAGGCGTCTAGGCGGGATAATTTTTGTCCTTCGTCATTTGACTTCCTGAGCAGGTGAAATTTCGGAACTGTGGTTACCAATAATATCGCATAAGTGTGTATCTGATCGTCTGAAATTACGCTGTGTCTGAAGCAGGAAAAAAAAAAAAAAAGACATATATCTGCAATTAGACACGCTTACTGAAAAAGGCCACTGTACATACAGGGCCTCCCAAAACGTTGTACTGTACTTTATTATCCTTTAATTATACTGCACAACGCTGCTAAAAACTTGCCACCAGATAAATGTGAATGACCCCATGACGAGCGCTGCCGGGCACTGCGGTCAGGACCTACGCGCTAGGCGCAATCTATATCCTGGTTTATTAAATTTGGGACATGCAATATTTTCTGTATTCCTCGCAATGTCGCCTGCGACATAAATTTGAAACGGTGCCTAAATCGCTACTTTTTACATTGAAAACGCAAGTCCGCGACCTCATTTCTTCGACGATTTGCAAATCACCACGATGTGTCAGGATGTGTGTGCATCTGCGTGGTCATAAAACAATGTTCACTCGTCGCTTCCACCACTAAAAAACAAACGCGTATGACGCGCGCACACGCATCCGAATCCAGCAATACACTGCCGCCCGCTGGCGCCGTCATAAAAGAAGTAGGAAGTCAGCAACCATGGTCGATCCCCCGAGCGGTCAACGCAGGGCACTAAAGGCCGATCCAATCCAATCCGTTATTTGTTTTGTGGCGTTCGTTGTGGTGGCATTGTTTTGGTAGGCGTCACCATTCCCCAAGTCGGCTTCACCTAGCGCACGAGTGCATTAGGTGAAGCCCACATTACGAAACTACCATGGTGGTTAGACTGTACGTAAGTTTCCGTCATGAATGGCGAAATGTAGCAATTTGGTATCAGGTGAAGCCCACTTTACGGAGCCGCTTGTGTTACTTTGTGTCGTTTTCTCCCCTTATCTTTTGTAACATTATGTGCACGTTTATTTCGCACGATTTCTTTCTCTTTTTTGTTTTTATTTCGTACCTTCCTTTTTGTCTTTTTTTCTTGCCTTTTTGTACTACCACAAAGAATTCCCTGGCGGGGGGGGAGGGGGGCGGAGGAACTTACAACTCATAGGCAAAAGACTAGCATGAGGGCAATCGAAAGCTCGAATATGCAGACGGTCCGCTGATGAGGTTTAAATCATTATAATGATAACTGGGGGGTGGAGGGGGATATATTTATTAAGAAAAAAAAAAGACGGAAAGATTAGCTCAACCGGGGAAAAGAAGGAAAGGTTAGCCGGGTATTGTTCTTGACTACCTAGCTGCGAGTGAAGAGCCGCGGGCCCCGCCTGGCCCCCTTCCCTCGTACTCCCATGGTCTGTACTAACCTCTCCTTTGCATTTCCTTGTTGTGTTGTGGGGTCGTATACCCGATAACGGAGTGGCACTTTCAACTTGACAGTAATGAATTTATAGCGTGTAATGTGGTGGAACTTGCGCATATGGTGTGGGTTATCAAAGAAAGCATTTATTTACTTCGTCAACGCGACCTCGTCTCCGTGGGGTCAACGTCGCCCAGCTATAGTCCACCGGTGACATCTCGCTGTGAAGGTCGTCAAGGGAAGGAGCATGTGAGCGCTGGGTTCGGCTCCATGGTCGCAGCGACTAACAACGACAATAAAAAAGAAAAGCAAACAACAGATGGGACATGGGCATGTACGTCATGGTTGCCGGTCAGGTGCGATACTGGATCACGCGGGGCTGGTCGTTCTGTTCGTCCGTCTGTATGTTCCAGCCTCAGGACACACCCCACGGAGCAGATTGTGTAGCTTCGTATCGTTGTCTCCCCTTCGTATTCATTG
This sequence comes from Ornithodoros turicata, assembly GCF_037126465.1. Lineage (NCBI taxonomy): Eukaryota > Metazoa > Arthropoda > Arachnida > Ixodida > Argasidae > Ornithodoros > Ornithodoros turicata. Next base: position 162,238,802 of record NC_088201.1, read on the forward strand.
TAAAAGTATGGGCATCCCTGTGACTTTTTTTTTCAGCCTAAGGCATAGAATTCCCGAAGGGAGGGGGGAGGGACAAAAACGTACAACCAATAGACCCAAGACAATAGCATGAGGACAATCAAATGCTCTGACATGCAGACGGTCCTCTGATAATGTCCAAATTATTAGACGATATCCGAGTATAATTCTTGACCTCCTGCGAGCCTGTGATAAGTCGGTTGTCACCAGCATCAAGGTCAACGCGGCGCAAAGAAAGGTAAAACAAGAGGCGGGAACACTTGCTCCTCTCCCCGTAAATACCCTGCGCTTTTCTTTGCGACAATCAAGTAGGCGGGGCTAAAGCCCAATTTTTACTGATCTTTTAGACTATTTCTGTTGCTATACAGTGCATAGTTTCGGTTGGGTGTGCGGTTATCAGTGGAGGACTTCATATTTCTGTGAAAAAAAAAAGTGAGGTTCGCTTGGCAGTTTTCAAAGTTTAATTGAAAAACTAAATTTCCCGCAATTAAAAATTGTCCAACACCTTTCTCAATCGTCGCAAAAGTTTCAAGAAGGTAATTGCCGAAAGCCCGACAATCCTTAGAATATTTTATCACCTTAGGTGAAACACCCTAAATAGAGATCTTGGATGGTACGTTCGACGACTCGTGAGGCATACCTGGCTGTTTTGCCTTAGTCATTGCTAGAACAATCGACAAAGCCTGTAAAGTGCAGATGTAATAATAATTTGCAAATCATTGTACTTTTGACAAATCACAAAATCATTGCATACTTTCGACAAGAACAAACAAGAAAAATGAGGGAACACGCTACCGCTCACTTACTTCTATAAATTTATCTTACCGCATTTACTGAAAGCATCAACAAGTATTTCAGTTTCTGGTGCTCTAATGTCAATTTCTTTTCCGCCTCAAGGTAATCAAGAACGCGAGATTGCCTTCCCTATCCGCGCTACAACCTCCACCGTTTATCGGATTACTTGAACGACTCATATTAATGAGCATGTCAATGGTTTCCATTTTTATATTTGTCGCCCTCAATCTAGAACTCAATACACGGTAGTGCTCTCTTCTAGGTTAGGTTAGGTTAGACGTTAGGGTACGTTAGTCATACGCTGGGTGTTAATGCCCGTCACGGGACACACAAACTTCATGTTGTGGTTAACTCTTGCGTACTGAAGATGCATGTGTGTCCCGTTGAGCTCGCGCAGGTGGCTTATGCACCTGTAGTCCTGTCATTCGTCTGTCGCTGCTTTCGTGCCCGGTGCGACGCTCTGCCGAATGATGAAGCCGAAATGCAAGATGAAAATGCACAAGTAAAGTTAAAAAGGAAAGAGCAAAATAAATAATAAAGAAGAAAAGAAAGCGTGCCAAAAAATGCACATTTTTTACAAAGAATACCAAGAGGAGAAAATGACACGGAGCAACATTAGCTGCTCCGTAAAGTGGGCTTCACCTGACATCAAATTGTTACATTTCGCCATTTCTGGCGGAAACGTACGTACAGTCTAGCCATACTGGTAGTTTTGTAAAGTGGGCTTCACCTAATGCACCCGTGCGCTAGGTGAAGCCGACTTGCGGAATGGTGACGCCTACCAAAACAATGCCGTTGTGGTGACTGTTTATGGTGTTCATGCGTGTACGTAAATGCAGAATAATCTGAGTTTCATAATGGGTGAGTGAAAAGTATGACTTTGGTAATGAGTCAGAAAGGATTGTTTACGAATGTTTGTATTTGTGTTGTGAAATAGAAAGTTGTGCTGTTTCGTTTGTGCTTACGTGCATGCGTTCGTGTAGTGCGGATCCCATTGTGTTTTGTGTTGACAAAATGAAAAGATCGACGGCATTTTCCACTGACGTGTGAAAGCAGCTGTTCAACGCGCTCCTTCGTCAGCTTGCTCGACATCTTCTACTCGGCTAGCAGTACTGTGCCAACAGTGAGCAGGGTGAAGATACTGATACATTATATCAAGTTGCGAGTGCGCTCTCAACTATTTCAGAACATACCCAGGACGCACAGGACAGAGTAATTATAGCTTTTCCGCTACTTCTAACAGTGCGATCAAGAGACATAGCATCTTCAGGTATGACTTGCTTAGTTCTGTGTCTCAAAAGGAAATGCTAGCCTGACTAAGGCTGACAAATTTCCACATTGTGTGTTCCTCAAATGAATCACAAAATTTTCGACATCAAAGCATTTAACTGTACTTATACAATGCCATTAATTTCGTTATCTCCCAACACTGACGTTACCGAGGTTTGTTTCTAGGGTAATTTCGTTTAATAGGCAGGCTGGTTCGGGCGTAGCCTGCTCTATTGCCTAAAGAAGTGATTAGTCTGTTCAGCTTCTCTCTATACTTATTTGTTGTCGATAAAAGTGTGAGATGGACTGAGGCTGATGGGTTTCCTCACTTTCACCGCAGAATTTTCTGGTTAAGAACCGAAGCTTTTAACATTTGAGGATACCAGAAAGGCAAGTTGGTGTTCGAACTTCGTGATAATAGACTTGAGCGAGGAGCAAATTTGACTTTGGACATTTCTCTAACAGAAGTTCATTTCTCCGGGCTGCGGCGACTGGTATGAAAAAAAAAATTGCTCTTCGGGGTCCCATATTTACGTGAAAAGATTAGTGACTTGGCCTGCTAATCAGTTTCACCTGAGAAACTGAGAATTTTACGAGCGCTCATGAAGGACAAAGTAGCAACCTCCTTCAGCTCGCAGTGAGGCAAGGGGAAGATGAAGTTCTGCGACCTGTTATGCTGTGATGTAAGTTCTTGTAAGATTCCATAAGTTCTTATGCAATCCTAGTCATTTTTGTGAACTCCCTCGTCATGTTTTACTGCGATGTGTCTAAGTTGGACTTGAACAGTGATATGCTAAGTTTTAACTACAGTGCTGGCTACAAGTACAGTACTAGTCCGTCCCACTCTGCTATAAAGAATGCATGTGCAGCTATAGTGCTGAACAATTTATTGTCAGTAATAAGCATTTTCCCACACCCTTGCATTCATGCTGCAGTAAGTATTAAACTATGTGCTTGCATATTCTGTATATCTGGCTTGTCACCTGTGTTTCTGAAGCCAAGTCACGTTTTTAATTATAGGCACTTTTATGTCAAACCGGCTGCTCAAGGACGTGACCCGCAGTGAAGCAGAGCATCACATAAAGTCCTGGCTGGGGCACGCCAAAGAACCTCATGACAGGACGTCGACACAAGATAAGGGCTCGGAGTACTACACAGAACAGTGGCGACAGCTGGGCCAATCCGTGCGAAACTATCCAGACCTAGCTTTGACTCTAGATTTCACGAGAGAAAAAAAAAGTGCGTTCTCTGAGAGTGTGGTAGATACACATTTCTTTCCTCTGTATATTTGGCTGCAGACTGAGGGCTATGCAGGTGTTGCCTTCAAAATGAAAAGTCTTATGCCAATGTCATCTCCATGCAATACACATCGACAATATTAATGGGTTTTCCATGTCTAATGTTGGACAAAAAGATTTCAGCACATGAAACAGAAGGTGGGATTATGTTAAAGTTTATTCTGTGTAGAGAGCTCGGGAGCAGATCATAATTGTGACAAATAGTTAATAACTTTTGGTGAGCGTAATAAGCTTGATTGTGAATAATAATAATACATAAAGACAACTCGAATATTCTTCGAGTTGTCTTTGTGTTCGTGTGTATTGGAAGGGGACGACAATAGAGCCAGATATAACTTTGCAACATAGAAGGCCGCACATACAGGGCGTTTCACCTATCGTGATAAATTCTAACTGTAGACGTACACGCCGTATAGGATTGTGGGACCTTTGGCAATTACCCTCTGGCAACTTTTGCCGACACTTAGGGAGGCTTTGGACAATTTTTAACTGATGGAAATTTATGTTTTCAATCAAATTTGGAAAATTCCCAAGCACACCCCTATTTTTTAACAGAAATATGAAGTGCTCTCCGGATGACCGCAGACCCAACAAGACCTATGCGCAGTATTAACAGAAACGGTCGAAAGAAGTAAAAGTGCTGCTTTAGTCCTGCCGACTTGATTGTTGCAAAAAAGCGAGCAGATAAGGTGCGAGGAAGATGTATCCCCGCCTCTTGTTTTACCTTTCTTTTCCCTGGTTTGACCTTGATGCAGGTGATGACCGTCACAAAGAAAAAAAAAAATCAAGGTGGGAACACTTCTTCCTCTTCCTGGACATTTTGCGTACGCATTTTTGCAACAATAAAGCAGGCGGGGCTATAGCAGCACTTTTGCTAAGTCTTTTCAACTATTTCAGTCACTATACTGTGCATAGTTTTTGTTGGGTCTGCGGGTATTCGTAGACGACTTGATGTTTCTGTTAAAGAAAGTAAGGATCGCTTGGCAATTTTCAAAGTTTTTCATTGAAAAGATCTCTGAATTAAAAATTGTCCAAAGCTTTCCAGAATGGCAGCAAAAGATTCCAGAAGGTAATTGGAGAAAGGTGGTTCCTCAAAAAGGTTACAATCCTACGTCCAGGTACGTTGCCAGTTAGAATCGTTTATCACTTTAGGTGAAGCACCCTGTATGCATATGTTCATAAAAAAAATAATAAAAAAACACCAGGAATTTTCCTTGCATATGTGACCCCTCAGAGACTGCACTTGTTTCAAGCAAACTCCAAAGAGGGCAAGTTACACCTCTGCTTAGTTTCCGTGACCTGATTACTAGTCATCATGGTGCGTTTATTTCATTCATGAGCATGTTGTGTTATCCTGAATAGGCTCAGAATGTTTGAAAATCCCTGCTATATTTTACAGCTGCCATTGCAGCACTTGTACAGTGTTATCTTGAACACCCAAACTGGGCTCCTTACATTTCATCTTGGCCGAGGCCAACTGTAGACTACAGAATAATGTCGTGTGAAGTGCCGTATAGATGACGTTATTCATTTTATTCATTTATGTATTTTGTAAAGACTGCACTTGGCTCGCATTGTCATATCGGACTCCTGATACATGTTTCTTGTTCGGGTTGTTTGTTACGAGACCACGCTGTCCAGAAGGGAGTAAATAAGGTTCTCTTTGAAGTGATTGGTATTTTTGTGCATATTATTGTAGTCAAATAATGTTCATCGGATCAGTTAAAGAAGACTCAAATATCTGTATCAGGGATTGTGAAAAATGGTTTTGCTCAGATGACAAAGATGGAAGGCAGTTTTGAAGGTTCGTAGTACAACTTACCTCGACCGAAATGACAAATTTGTACATGAATCTGATGTGTACTGCACGGAATTGGGTTTGTGGTGTTTGCTCATTTTTGCTAGGAGGTGCTTCGAACCAATTATGCGATGACGGCGTTTCCTAGGTGCTACAGCGCATTAATGCGATGACATTATTTACTCATTTATGCTGAATGGTGCTTCAGCCCATTGATGTAGTGACGTTAAATAACAGCACCAAGGTGATGATCCTTTAGTTCCATATGTCATGTGTACATTTACAGAGCCTTTTCTAGATAGAGGGATGCCATTTTCGGTCCAAGTAAGCATATCGACTATTTGTTTAGCGTTATGAATATTTGTAACTGCTGGCGCAAGAATCGTTCAGCTTTTCCCTGTTATACAAGACAAAGTGTGGTCTGACCCTGTAAGCCTTCCAGCCCCTATTAATTACAAAGCACCCCTTGTGGGCTTAATGACTGAGAACACAGTTTCTGCTAGTCACTGCTAAATGCAGACTACAAATTGATTTCACCTCTCAGCAGGTTCAGATGTTGATGTGATGTAATTTCTAGAGCTTTTATGCGTTCATGCATTGAGCACTTCTCTGCTTTGTTATAATTCAAGTCAAAGGTCATTTTCTTTTTATGCATATTGTGTAATATTTAACATTGTGTAGGTATACATCACTTGAATTTCCTTGAAATAAAGAAGCCATGAGAGGTTTGAAACTGCTCTTCTCACGTGAAAATTATTTGCTGCAGCTAGTGTTAAAGCATATCGGATACCGTGAGGGTACGGTATGGCATATCCCATCAGAGCCTGATCATATCCCAGGCTTGTCCCACGGGATGTCCCCAGGAAAGGTCATAGGACGTCTTTTTGCAGACAACGGGATGTCCCATGGATGTCCGTCGGATATGTTTGGACATCCCATGGATATCCTGTATTCCCAAATAGATCCTCCTCAATGCCACAGTGCACGCCAGTGAATTATAAAGAGGGGGAAAAAGTCATTAAAAAATAGGTAAATGATGCTAGACGTGTTTGAAATTCAAACTTACAGTTAAGATGGCTTCTATGGCTGCACGTAGAGAAACAGATACTCGTTGAACGATGCGACAGCACCAGAGGACACGTGTTTCGCATGTGTTTGCGGCTCGTCGGCCCTGGGTAGCTGCGCATCGTTCCGAATTGGCAAACCAGGGGTCACTCAGCGAGCGATATACACCTGGGAGGGTGGCCGAGCACTCCTCAATGCCACAGTGCACGCCAGTGAATTATAAAGAGGGGTGAAAAGCCATTAAAAAATAGGTAAATGATGCTAGACGTGTTTGAAATTCAAACTTACAGTTAAGATGGCTTCTATGGCTGCACGTAGAGAAACAGATACTCATTGAACGATGCGACAGCACCAGAGGACACGTGTTTCGCCGTGTTTGCGGCTCGTCGGCCCTGGGTAGCTGCGCATCGTTCCGAATTGGCAAACCAGGGGTCACTCAGCGAGCGATATACACCTGGGAGGGTGGCCGAGCACTCCTCAATGCCACAGTGCACGCCAGTGAATTATAAAGAGGGGGGAAAAGCCATTAAAAAATAGGTAAATGATGCTAGACGTGTTTGAAATTCAAACTTACAGTTAAGATGGCTTCTATGGCTGCACGTAGAGAAACAGATACTCATTGAACGATGCGACAGCACCAGAGGACACGTGTTTCGCCGTGTTTGCGGCTCGTCGGCCCTGGGTAGCTGCGCATCGTTCCGAATTGGCAAACCAGGGGTCACTCAGCGAGAGATATACACCTGGGAGGGTGGCCGAGCACTCCTCAATGCCACAGTGCACGCCAGTGAATTATAAAGAAAGGGAAAAAGCCATTAAAAAATAGGTAAATGATGCTAGACGTGTTTGAAATTCAAACTTACAGTTAAGATGGCTTCTATGGCTGCACGTAGAGAAACAGATACTCATTGAACGATGCGACAGCACCAGAGGACACGTGTTTCGCCGTGTTTGCGGCTCGTCGGCCCTGGGTAGCTGCGCATCGTTCCGAATTGGCAAACCAGGGGTCACTCAGCGAGAGATATACACCTGGGAGGGTGGCCGAGCACTCCTCAATGCCACAGTGCACGCCAGTGAATTATAAAGAAAGGGAAAAAGCCATTAAAAAATAGGTAAATGATGCTAGACGTGTTTGAAATTCAAACTTACAGTTAAGATGGCTTCTATGGCTGCACGTAGAGAAACAGATACTCATTGAACGATGCGACAGCACCAGAGGACACGTGTTTCGCCGTGTTTGCGGCTCGTCGGCCCTGGGTAGCTGCGCATCGTTCCGAATTGGCAAACCAGGGGTCACGCAGCGAGCGATATACACCTGGGAGGGTGGCCGAGCACTCCTCAATGCCACAGTGCACGCCAGTGAATTATAAAGAAAGGGAAAAAGCCATTAAAAAATAGGTAAATGATGCTAGACGTGTTTGAAATTCAAACTTACAGTTAAGATGGCTTCTATGGCTGCACGTAGAGAAACAGATACTCATTGAACGATGCGACAGCACCAGAGGACACGTGTTTCGCCGTGTTTGTGGCTCGTCGGCCCTGGGTAGCTGCGCATCGTTCCGAATTGGCAAACCAGGGGTCACTCAGCGAGCGATATACACCTGGGAGGGTGGCCGAGCACTCCTCAATGCCACAGTGCACGCCAGTGAATTATAAAGAGGGGGAAAAAGCCATTAAAAAATAGGTAAATGATGCTAGACGTGTTTGAAATTCAAACTTACAGTTAAGATGGCTTCTATGGCTGCACGTAGAGAAACAGATACTCATTGAACGATGCGCAGCACCAGAGGACACGTGTTTCGCCGTGTTTGCGGCTCGTCGGCCCTGGGTAGCTGCGCATCGTTCCGAATTGGCAAACCAGGGGTCACTCAGCGAGCGATATACACCTGGGAGGGTGGCCGAGCACTCCTCAATGCCACAGTGCACGCCAGTGAATTATAAAGAGGGGGAAAAAGCCATTAAAAAATAGGTAAATGATGCTAGACGTGTTTGAATTTCAAACTTACAGTTAAGATGGCTTCTATGGCTGCACGTAGAGAAACAGATACTCATTGAACGATGCGACAGCACCAGAGGACACGTGTTTCGCCGTGTTTGCGGCTCGTCGGCCCTGGGTAGCTGCGCATCGTTCCGAATTGGCAAACCAGGGGTCACTCAGCGAGAGATATACACCTGGGAGGGTGGCCGAGCACTCCTCAATGCCACAGTGCACGCCAGTGAATTATAAAGAAAGGGAAAAAGCCATTAAAAAATAGGTAAATGATGCTAGACGTGTTTGAAATTCAAACTTACAGTTAAGATGGCTTCTACGGCTGCACGTAGAGAAACAGATACTCATTGAACGATGCGACAGCACCAGAGGACACGTGTTTCGCCGTGTTTGCGGCTCGTCGGCCCTGGGTAGCTGCGCATCGTTCCGAATTGGCAAACCAGGGGTCACTCAGTGAGCGATATACACCTGGGAGGGTGGCCGAGCACTCCTCAATGCCACAGTGCACGCCAGTGAATTATAAAGAGGGGGAAAAAGCCATTAAAAAATAGGTAAATGATGCTAGACGTGTTTGAAATTCAACTTACAGTTAAGATGGCTTCTATGGCTGCACGTAGAGAAACAGATACTCATTGAACGATGCGACAGCACCAGAGGACACGTGTTTCGCCGTGTTTGCGGCTCGTCGGCCCTGGGTAGCTGCGCATCGTTCCGAATTGGCAAACCAGGGGTCACTCAGCGAGCGATATACACCTGGGAGGGTGGCCGAGCACTCCTCAATGCCACAGTGCACGCCAGTGAATTATAAAGAGGGGGAAAAAGCCATTAAAAAATAGGTAAATGATGCTAGACGTGTTTGAAATTCAAACTTACAGTTAAGATGGCTTCTATGGCTGCACGTAGAGAAACAGATACTCATTGAACGATGCGACAGCACCAGAGGACACGTGTTTCGCCGTGTTTGCGGCTCGTCGGCCCTGGGTAGCTGCGCATCGTTCTGAATTGGCAAACCAGGGGTCACTCAGCGAGAGATATACACCTGGGAGGGTGGCCGAGCACTCCTCAATGCCACAGTGCACGCCAGTGAATTATAAAGAGGGGGAAAAAGCTATTAAAAAATAGGTAAATGATGCTAGACGTGTTTGAATTTCAAACTTACAGTTAAGATGGCTTCTATGGCTGCACGTAGAGAAACAGATACTCATTGAACGATGCGACAGCACCAGAGGACACGTGTTTCGCCGTGTTTGCGGCTCGTCGGCCCTGGGTAGCTGCGCATCGTTCCGAATTGGCAAACCAGGGGTCACTCAGCGAGAGATATACACCTGGGAGGGTGGCCGAGCACTCCTCAATGCCACAGTGCACGCCAGTGAATTATAAAGAAAGGGAAAAAGCCATTTAAAATAGGTAAATGATGCTAGACGTGTTTGAAATTCAAACTTACAGTTAAGATGGCTTCTACGGCTGCACGTAGAGAAACAGATACTCATTGAACGATGCGACAGCACCAGAGGACACGTGTTTCGCCGTGTTTGCGGCTCGTCGGCCCTGGGTAGCTGCGCATCGTTCCGAATTGGCAAACCAGGGGTCACTCAGTGAGCGATATACACCTGGGAGGGTGGCCGAGCACTCCTCAATGCCACAGTGCACGCCAGTGAATTATAAAGAGGGGGAAAAAGCCATTAAAAAATAGGTAAATGATGCTAGACGTGTTTGAAATTCAAACTTACAGTTAAGATGGCTTCTATGGCTGCACGTAGAGAAACAGATACTCATTGAACGATGCGACAGCACCAGAGGACACGTGTTTCGCCGTGTTTGCGGCTCGTCGGCCCTGGGTAGCTGCGCATCGTTCCGAATTGGCAAACCAGGGGTCACTCAGCGAGCGATATACACCTGGGAGGGTGGCCGAGCACTCCTCAATGCCACAGTGCACGCCAGTGAATTATAAAGAGGGGGGAAAAGCCATTAAAAAATAGGTAAATGATGCTAGACGTGTTTGAAATTCAAACTTACAGTTAAGATGGCTTCTATGGCTGCACGTAGAGAAACAGATACTCATTGAACGATGCGACAGCACCAGAGGACACGTGTTTCGCCGTGTTTGCGGCTCGTCGGCCCTGGGTAGCTGCGCATCGTTCCGAATTGGCAAACCAGGGGTCACTCAGCGAGCGATATACACCTGGGAGGGTGGCCGAGCACTCCTCAATGCCACAGTGCACGCCAGTGAATTATAAAGAGGGGGGAAAAGCCATTAAAAAATAGGTAAATGATGCTAGACGTGTTTGAAATTCAAACTTACAGTTAAGATGGCTTCTATGGCTGCACGTAGAGAAACAGATACTCATTGAACGATGCGACAGCACCAGAGGACACGTGTTTCGCCGTGTTTGCGGCTCGTCGGCCCTGGGTAGCTGCGCATCGTTCTGAATTGGCAAACCAGGGGTCACTCAGCGAGAGATATACACCTGGGAGGGTGGCCGAGCACTCCTCAATGCCACAGTGAACGCCAGTGAATTATAAAGAGGGGGAAAAAGCCATTAAAAAAAAGGTAAATGATGCTAGACGTGTTTGAAATTCAAACTTACAGTTAAGATGGCTTCTATGGCTGCACGTAGAGAAACAGATACTCATTGAACGATGCGACAGCACCAGAGGACACGTGCTTCGCCGTGTTTGCGGCTCGTCGGCCCTGGGTAGCTGCGCATCGTTCCGAATATGCAAACCAGGGGTCACTCAGCGAGCGATATACACCTGGGAGGGTGGCCGAGCACTCCTCAATGCCACAGTGCACGCCAGTGAATTATAAAGAGGGGGGAAAAGCCATTAAAAAATAGGTAAATGATGCTAGACGTGTTTGAAATTCAAACTTACAGTTAAGATCGCTTCTATGGCTGCACGTAGAGAAACATACTCATTCAACGATGCGACAGCACCAAAGGACACGTGTTTCGCATGTGTTTGCGGCTCGTCGGCCGTGGGTAGCTGCGCATCGTTCCGAATTGGCAAACCAGGGGTCACTCAGCGAGCGATATACACCTGGGAGGGTGGCCGAGCACTCCTCAATGCCACAGTGCACGCCAGTGAATTATAAAGAGGGGGAAAAAGCCATTAAAAAATAGGTAAATGATGCTAGACGTGTTTGAAATTCAATTTTACAGTTAAGATGGCTTCTATGGCTGCACGTAGAGAAACAGATACTCATTGAACGATGCGACAGCACCAGAGGACACGTGTTTCGCCGTGTTTGCGGCTCGTCGGCCCTGGGTAGCTGCGCATCGTTCCGAATTGGCAAACCAGAGGTCACTCAGCGAGCGATATACACCTGGGAGGGTGGCCGAGCACTCCTCAATGCCACAGTGCACGCCAGTGAATTATAAAGAGGGGGGAAAAGCCATTAAAAAATAGGTAAATGATGCTAGACGTGTTTGAAATTCAAACTTACAGTTAAGATGGCTTCTATGGCTGCACGTAGAGAAACAGATACTCATTGAACGATGCGACAGCACCAGAGGACACGTGTTTCGCCGTGTTTGCGGCTCGTCGGCCCTGGGTAGCTGCGCATCGTTCCGAATTGGCAAACCAGGGGTCACTCAGCGAGCGATATACACCTGGGAGGGTGGCCGAGCACTCCTCAATGCCACAGTGCACGCCAGTGAATTATAAAGAGGGGGAAAAAGCCATTAAAAAATAGGTAAATGATGCTAGACGTGTTTGAAATTCAAACTTACAGTTAAGATGGCTTCTATGGCTGCACGTAGAGAAACAGATACTCATTGAACGATGCGACAGCATCAGAGGACACGTGTTTCGCCGTGTTTGCGTCTCGTCGGCCCTGGGTAGCTGCGCATCGTTCCGAATTGGCAAACCAGGGGTCACTCAGCGAGCGATATACACCTGGGAGGGTGGCCGAGCACTCCTCAATGCCACAGTGCACGCCAGTGAATTATAAAGAGGGGGAAAAAGCCATTAAAAAATAGGTAAATGATGCTAGACGTGTTTGAAATTCAAACTTACAGTTAAGATGGCTTCTATGGCTGCACGTAGAGAAACAGATACTCATTGAACGATGCGACAGCACCAGAGGACACGTGTTTCGCCGTGTTTGCGGCTCGTCGGCCCTGGGTAGCTGCGCATCGTTCCGAATTGGCAAACCAGGGGTCACTCAGCGAGCGATATACACCTGGGAGGGTGGCCGAGCACTCCTCAATGCCACAGTGCACGCCAGTGAATTATAAAGAGGGGAAAAAGCCATTAAAAAATAGGTAAATGATGCTAGACGTGTTTGAAATTCAAACTTACAGTTAAGATCGCTTCTATGGCTGCACGTAGAGAAACATACTCATTCAACGATGCGACAGCACCAAAGGACACGTGTTTCGCATGTGTTTGCGGCTCGTCGGCCGTGGGTAGCTGCGCATCGTTCCGAATTGGCAAACCAGGGGTCACTCAGCGAGCGATATACACCTGGGAGGGTGGCCGAGCACTCCTCAATGCCACAGTGCACGCCAGTGAATTATAAAGAGGGGGAAAAAGCCATTAAAAAATAGGTAAATGATGCTAGACGTGTTTGAAATTCAATTTTACAGTTAAGATGGCTTCTATGGCTGCACGTAGAGAAACAGATACTCATTGAACGATGCGACAGCACCAGAGGACACGTGTTTCGCCGTGTTTGCGGCTCGTCGGCCCTGGGTAGCTGCGCATCGTTCCGAATTGGCAAACCAGAGGTCACTCAGCGAGCGATATACACCTGGGAGGGTGGCCGAGCACTCCTCAATGCCACAGTGCACGCCAGTGAATTATAAAGAGGGGGGAAAAGCCATTAAAAAATAGGTAAATGATGCTAGACGTGTTTGAAATTCAAACTTACAGTTAAGATGGCTTCTATGGCTGCACGTAGAGAAACAGATACTCATTGAACGATGCGACAGCACCAGAGGACACGTGTTTCGCCGTGTTTGCGGCTCGTCGGCCCTGGGTAGCTGCGCATCGTTCCGAATTGGCAAACCAGGGGTCACTCAGCGAGCGATATACACCTGGGAGGGTGGCCGAGCACTCCTCAATGCCACAGTGCACGCCAGTGAATTATAAAGAGGGGAAAAAGCCATTAAAAAAAAGGTAAATGATGCTAGACGTGTTTGAAATTCAAACTTACAGTTAAGATGGCTTCTATGGCTGCACGTAGAGAAACAGATACTCATTGAACGATGCGACAGCACCAGAGGACACGTGCTTCGCCGTGTTTGCGGCTCGTCGGCCCTGGGTAGCTGCGCATCGTTCCGAATATGCAAACCAGGGGTCACTCAGCGAGCGATATACACCTGGGAGGGTGGCCGAGCACTCCTCAATGCCACAGTGCACGCCAGTGAATTATAAAGAGGGGGAAAAAGCCATTAAAAAATAGGTAAATGATGCTAGACGTGTTTGAAATTCAACTTACAGTTAAGATGGCTTCTATGGCTGCACGTAGAGAAACAGATACTCATTGAACGATGCGACAGCACCAGAGGACACGTGTTTCGCCGTGTTTGCGGCTCGTCGGCCCTGGGTAGCTGCGCATCGTTCCGAATTGGCAAACCAGGGGTCACTCAGCGAGCGATATACACCTGGGAGGGTGGCCGAGCACTCCTCAATGCCACAGTGCACGCCAGTGAATTATAAAGAGGGGGAAAAAGCCATTAAAAAATAGGTAAATGATGCTAGACGTGTTTGAAATTCAAACTTACAGTTAAGATGGCTTCTATGGCTGCACGTAGAGAAACAGATACTCATTGAACGATGCGACAGCACCAGAGGACACGTGTTTCGCCGTGTTTGCGGCTCGTCGGCCCTGGGTAGCTGCGCATCGTTCTGAATTGGCAAACCAGGGGTCACTCAGCGAGAGATATACACCTGGGAGGGTGGCCGAGCACTCCTCAATGCCACAGTGCACGCCAGTGAATTATAAAGAGGGGGAAAAAGCTATTAAAAAATAGGTAAATGATGCTAGACGTGTTTGAATTTCAAACTTACAGTTAAGATGGCTTCTATGGCTGCACGTAGAGAAACAGATACTCATTGAACGATGCGACAGCACCAGAGGACACGTGTTTCGCCGTGTTTGCGGCTCGTCGGCCCTGGGTAGCTGCGCATCGTTCCGAATTGGCAAACCAGGGGTCACTCAGCGAGAGATATACACCTGGGAGGGTGGCCGAGCACTCCTCAATGCCACAGTGCACGCCAGTGAATTATAAAGAAAGGGAAAAAGCCATTTAAAATAGGTAAATGATGCTAGACGTGTTTGAAATTCAAACTTACAGTTAAGATGGCTTCTACGGCTGCACGTAGAGAAACAGATACTCATTGAACGATGCGACAGCACCAGAGGACACGTGTTTCGCCGTGTTTGCGGCTCGTCGGCCCTGGGTAGCTGCGCATCGTTCCGAATTGGCAAACCAGGGGTCACTCAGTGAGCGATATACACCTGGGAGGGTGGCCGAGCACTCCTCAATGCCACAGTGCACGCCAGTGAATTATAAAGAGGGGGAAAAAGCCATTAAAAAATAGGTAAATGATGCTAGACGTGTTTGAAATTCAAACTTACAGTTAAGATGGCTTCTATGGCTGCACGTAGAGAAACAGATACTCATTGAACGATGCGACAGCACCAGAGGACACGTGTTTCGCCGTGTTTGCGGCTCGTCGGCCCTGGGTAGCTGCGCATCGTTCCGAATTGGCAAACCAGGGGTCACTCAGCGAGCGATATACACCTGGGAGGGTGGCCGAGCACTCCTCAATGCCACAGTGCACGCCAGTGAATTATAAAGAGGGGGGAAAAGCCATTAAAAAATAGGTAAATGATGCTAGACGTGTTTGAAATTCAAACTTACAGTTAAGATGGCTTCTATGGCTGCACGTAGAGAAACAGATACTCATTGAACGATGCGACAGCACCAGAGGACACGTGTTTCGCCGTGTTTGCGGCTCGTCGGCCCTGGGTAGCTGCGCATCGTTCCGAATTGGCAAACCAGGGGTCACTCAGCGAGCGATATACACCTGGGAGGGTGGCCGAGCACTCCTCAATGCCACAGTGCACGCCAGTGAATTATAAAGAGGGGAAAAAGCCATTAAAAAAGAGGTAAATGATGCTAGACGTGTTTGAAATTCAAACTTACAGTTAAGATCGCTTCTATGGCTGCACGTAGAGAAACAGATACTCATTCAACGATGCGACAGCACCAGAGGACACGTGTTTCGCATGTGTTTGCGGCTCGTTGGCCGTGGGTAGCTGCGCATCGTTCCGAATTGGCAAACCAGGGGTCACTCAGCGAGCGATATACACCTGGGAGGGTGGCCGAGCACTCCTCAATGCCACAGTGCACGCCAGTGAATTATAAAGAGGGGGAAAAAGCCAGTAAAAAATAGGTAAATGATGCTAGACGTGTTTGAAATTCAAACTTACAGTTAAGATGGCTACTATGGCTGCACGTAGAGAAACAGATACTCATTGAACGATGCGACAGCACCAGAGGACACGTGTTTCGCCGTGTTTGCGACTCGTCGGCCCTGGGTAGCTGCGCATCGTTCCGAATTGGCAAACCAGGGGTCACTCAGCGAGCGATATACACCTGGGAGGGTGGCCGAGCACTCCTCAATGCCACAGTGCACGCCAGTGAATTATAAAGAGGGGGAAAAAGCCAGTAAAAAATAGGTAAATGATGCTAGACGTGTTTGAAATTCAAACTTACAGTTAAGATGGCTTCTATGGCTGCACGTAGAGAAACAGATACTCATTGAACGATGCGACAGCACCAGAGGACACGTGTTTCGCCGTGTTTGCGGCTCGTCGGCCCTGGGTAGCTGCGCATCGTTCCGAATTGGCAAACCAAGGGTCACTCAGCGAGCGATATACACCTGGGAGGGTGGCCGAGCACTCCTCAATGCCACAGTGCACGCCAGTGATTTATAAAGAGGGGAAAAAGCCATTAAAAATAAGTAAATGATGCTAGACGTGTTTGAAATTCAAACTTACAGTTAAGATGGCTTCTATGGCTGCACGTAGAGAAACAGATACTCATTGAACGATGCGACAGCACCAGAGGACACGTGTTTCGCCGTGTTTGCGGCTCGTCGGCCCTGGGTAGCTGCGCATCGTTCCGAATTGGCAAACCAGGGGTCACTCAGCGAGCGATATACACCTGGGAGGGTGGCCGAGCACTCCTCAATGCCACAGTGCACGCCAGTGAATTATAAAGAGGGGAAAAAGCCATTAAAAAATAGGTAAATGATGCTAGACGTGTTTGAAATTCAAACTTACAGTTAAGATCGCTTCTATGGCTGCACGTAGAGAAACAGATACTCATTCAACGATGCGACAGCACCAGAGGACACGTGTTTCGCATGTGTTTGCGGCTCGTTGGCCGTGGGTAGCTGCGCATCGTTCCGAATTGGCAAACCAGGGGTCACTCAGCGAGCGATATACACCTGGGAGGGTGGCCGAGCACTTCTCAATGCCACAGTGCACGCCAGTGAATTATAAAGAGGGGGAAAAAGCCAGTAAAAAATAGGTAAATGATGCTAGACGTGTTTGAAATTCAAACTTACAGTTAAGATGGCTTCTATGGCTGCACGTAGAGAAACAGATACTCATTGAACGATGCGACAGCACCAGAGGACACGTGTTTCGCATGTGTTTGCGGCTCGTCGGCCGTGGGTAGCTGCGCATCGTTCCGAATTGGCAAACCAGGGGTCACTCAGCGAGCGATATACACCTGGGAGGGTGGCCGAGCACTCCTCAATGCCACAGTGCACGCCAGTGAATTATAAAGAGGGGGAAAAGCCATTAAAAAATAGGTAAATGATGCTAGACGTGTTTGAAATTCAAACTTACAGTTAAGATGGCTTCTATGGCTGCACGTAGAGAAACAGATACTCATTGAACGATGCGACAGCACCAGAGGACACGTGTTTCGCCGTGTTTGCGGCTCGTCGGCCCTGGGTAGCTGCGCATCGTTCCGAATTGGCAAACCAGGGGTCACTCAGCGAGCGATATACACCTGGGAGGGTGGCCGAGCACTCCTCAATGCCACAGTGCACGCCAGTGAATTATAAAGAGGGGGAAAAAGCCATTAAAAAATAGGTAAATGATGCTAGACGTGTTTGAAATTCAAACTTACAGTTAAGATGGCTTCTATGGCTGCACGTAGAGAAACAGATACTCATTGAACGATGCGACAGCACCAGAGGACACGTATTTCGCCGTGTTTGCGGCTCTGTTTCTCTACGTGCAGCCATAGAAGCCATCTTAACTGTAAGTTTGAATTTCAAACACGTCTAGCATCATTTACCTATTTTTTAATGGCTTTTTCCCCCTCTTTATAATTCACTGGCGTGCACTGTGGCATTGAGGAGTGCTCGGCCACCCTCCCAGGTGTATATCGCTCGCTGAGTGACCCCTGGTTTGCCAATTCGGAACGATGCGCAGCTACCCAGGGCCGACGAGCCGCAAACACGGCGAAATACGTGTCCTCTGGTGCTGTCGCATCGTTCAATGAGTATCTGTTTCTCTACGTGCAGCCATAGAAGCCATCTTAACTGTAAGTTTGAATTTCAAACACGTCTAGCATCATTTACCTATTTTTTAATGGCTTTTCCCCCCTCTTTATAATTCACTGGCGTGCACTGTGGCATTGAGGAGTGCTCGGCCACCCTCCCAGGTGTATATCGCTCGCTGAGTGACCCCTGGTTTGCCAATTCGGAACGATGCGCAGCTACCCAGGGCCGACGAGCCGCAAACACGGCGAAACAGGTGTCCTCTGGTGCTGTCGCATCGTTCAATGAGTATCTGGTTCTCTACGTGCAGCCATCTTAACTGTAAGTTTGAATTTCAAACACGTCTAGCATCATTTACCTATTTTTTAATGGCTTTTCCCCCCTCTTTATAATTCACTGGCGTGCACTGTGGCATTGAGGAGTGCTCGGCCACCCTCCCAGGTGTATATCGCTCGCTGAGTGACCCCTGGTTTGCCAATTCGGAACGATGCGCAGCTACCCAGGGCCGACGAGCCGCAAACACGGCGAAACACGTGTCCTCTGGTGCTGTCGCATCGTTCAATGAGTATCTGTTTCTCTACGTGCAGCCATAGAAGCCATCTTATCTGTAAGTTTGAATTTCAAACACGTCTAGCATCATTTACCTATTTTTTAATGGCTTTTTCCCCCTCTTTGTAATTCACTGGCGTGCACTGTGGCATTGAGGAGTGCTCGGCCACCCTCCCAGGTGTATATCGCTCGCTGAGTGACCCCTGGGTTGCCAAGTCGGAACGATGCGCAGCTACCCAGGGACGACGAGCCGCAAACACGGCGAAACACGTGTCCTCTGGTGCTGTCGCATCGTTCAATGAGTATCTGTTTCTCTACGTGCAGCCATAGAAGCCATCTTAACTGTACGTTTGAATTTCAAACACGTCTAGCATCATTTACCTATTTTTTAGTGGCTTTTTCCCGCTCTTTATAATTCACTGGCGTGCACTGTGGCATTGAGGAGTGCTCGGCCACCCTCCCAGGTGTATATCGCTCGCTGAGTGACCCCTGGTTTGCCAATTCGGAACGATGCGCAGCTACCCAGGGCCGTCGAGCCGCAAACACATGCGAAACACGTGTCCTCTGGTGCTGTCGCATCGTTCAATGAGTATCTGTTTCTCTACGTGCAGCCATAGAAGCCATCTTAACTGTAAGTTTGAATTTCAAACACGTCTAGCATCATTTACCTATTTTTTAATGGCTTTTCCCCCCTCTTTATAATTCACTGGCGTGCACTGTGGCATTGAGGAGTGCTCGGCCACCCTCCCAGGTGTATATCGCTCGCTGAGTGACCCCTGGTTTGCCAATTCGGAACGATGCGCAGCTACCCAGGGCCGACGAGCCGCAAACACATGCGAAACACGTGTCCTCTGGTGCTGTCGTATCGTTCAATGAGTATCTGTTTCTCTACGTGCAGCCATAGAAGCCATCTTAACTGTAAGTTTGAATTTCAAACACGTCTAGCATCATTTACCTATTTTTTAATGGCTTTTCCCCCTCTTTATAATTCACTGGCGTGCACTGTGGCATTGAGGAGTTCTCGGCCACCCTCCCAGGTGTATATCGCTCGCTGAGTGACCCCTGGTTTGCCAATTCGGAACGATGCGCAGCTACCCAGGGCCGACGAGCCGCAAACACATGCGAAACACGTGTCCTCTGGTGCTGTCGCATCGTTCAATGAGTATCTGTTTCTCTACGTGCAGCCATAGAAGCCATCTTAACTGTAAGTTTGAATTTCAAACACGTCTAGCATCATTTACCTATTTTTTAATGGCTTTTCCCCCCTCTTTATAATTCACTGGCGTGCACTGTGGCATTGAGGAGTGCTCGGCCACCCTCCCAGGTGTATATCGCTCGCTGAGTGACCCCTGGGTTGCCAATTCGGAACGATGCGCAGCTACCCAGGGACGACGAGCCGCAAACACGGCGAAACACGTGTCCTCTGGTGCTGTCGCATCGTTCAATGAGTATCTGTTTCTCTACGTGCAGCCATAGAAGCCATCTTATCTGTAAGTTTGAATTTCAAACACGTCTAGCATCACTTACCTATTTTTTAATGGCTTTTTCCCCCTCTTTGTAATTCGCTGGCGTGCACTGTGGCATTGAGGAGTGCTCGGCCACCCTCCCAGGTGTATATCGCTCGCTGAGTGACCCCTGGGTTGCCAATTCGGAACGATGCGCAGCTACCCAGGGACGACGAGCCGCAAACACGGCGAAACACGTGTCCTCTGGTGCTGTCGCATCGTTCAATGAGTATCTGTTTCTCTACGTGCAGCCATAGAAGCCATCTTAACTGTAAGTTTGAATTTCAAACACGTCTAGCATCATTTACCTATTTTTTAGTGGCTTTTTCCCCCTCTTTGGAATTCACTGGCGTGCACTGTGGCATTGAGGAGTGCTCGGCCACCCTCCTAGGTGTATATCGCTCGCTGAGTGACCCCTGGTTTGCCAATTCGGAACGATGCGCAGCTACCCAGGGCCGACGAGCCGCAAACACGGCGAAACACGTGTCCTCTGGTGCTGTCGCATCGTTCAATGAGTATCTATATATATATATATATACATATACACATGTATTTGTAAGTCAAACGTTGCCATGCCAGTACTGGACAGCTGATTCGGCCTTCTTGGGCCTCATCAGCAGTACGCGGGCAGGCAACGTTTGAGCGAACGGCGTCAGAAGGTCACGTGGCACCTCTGAAAGCCCAGTGTAAAGCCAGTCAAGTCTATAAGGGATACATACACTTATACATACCTTATACACTTGACTGGCTTTGCACTGGGAGGCATCACATGCCACGTAACCTTCTGACGCCATCCGCTCAAACGTTGCCTGCCTGCGTACTCCTGATCAGGCCCAAGGACGCCGAAACAGCTGTCCAGTAATGGCATGGCGACGTTGACTTACAAACATATGCTGTACGTGCAGCCAAAGAGCTCCTGCTAATTTTTTTCTCCTTATATATATATATATATATATATATATATATATATATATATAATTATGAAGGAGTGAAAGCCAAACAACGAAGGTAGGGGAAGTAAAAAAAACGGGGCGATTTATTACAATTTAAACTAATAGAAAGATATATAAGGGTATGGTCGACGTTGTGGCGGAAGCCCCGCCTTCTTCAGGACTAAGAGATTAGAAGGGTGCCTTGAAGTTTTTCTACATGTGTAGCATGACGTCACAGTCGGGGTTCGCGCCACCTGGCGGTCGTTAGGGTCAAGCTTGGTAATGTTGTTGTGTCAAGTCCAGGCGTAAGGTCAACGTCCTTGGGGTCGGAAGGGTGTTCGGAGTCCGGCTGAAAAGAAAAGAAAAGTAGGCAAACAACAACAGCAACTTTATTTCAGGATGATGGGTGGGAAGTTTCATAGTCGGGGGCGATACTCTACCCCATTGCTGAAGGTGAAGCGGGGAATGAAGGTATGAGTCACGTTACAATGAGGATCGAAGTCCTGTGGCGTCCAAAAAGGCGAAGAGATCCTTGAGGACAAAGCGTTTGTGAGCTGGATGCGGCCATGGGCCAAGCAATTGTGTGAGGAAGAGGGGATGGGAGTCTAGCTCGTTGAGGGAGGCGGAGAGTACGGAGCTGGAAAGGTGGTAGCAAGGGGATGAAACTCGCTAGTTCCTTTGCTTACTAAAGTGAGGCGCTGCGAGCTTTTCGCGTCATGAAACGTCATGAAACGTCATAATTTTTACATGGAAGCGCGAGTTCTCTACCGAGAGCAGCCCATTGGCACCTGCGGCCACACCCTCGGTACGAGAACTGTGATTGGTCGTTTTGAATTTGCGCAGTTTGAGGTTTGAGTTTGAGCGTCGCGCCGCGCAAGCTGGCGACTCTGCGTCGCCGTCGCTTTGGGTGGTTTGTGATAGCCGTCAAGGCTGTCAATTACTATATTTCCGGGTCTGACACTGGTTTAAAAGCATGGACCGCACCGTGCCCGAGACTTCCGAAAGTTGTGACTACCAAAGATGCGCGGATGGGTCATCTGCTCCGCTTCTTGGTGTCGAAACAGCTCAAAAGGGACCGACATCTCGTTCTTCCGATTTCCACTTGATGACAGGTAAGTCATTTGTCATTAATTGCTGCTGTAATGCCCTCTGTACCTGATAACGTATTCCGATTCGTGCGTATGCACTAAAATACTTTTTTTTTTTTGAAGTGAATAGACAAAAGAAAGTCATCGTCAATCGAAGTAGGCTGTCAATAGCTGCTTCAACCGCTTTTCTTTTCAGTATCCTTTAAATTTTATAGTGTAGTTAACGGTGTGCAGATCGAAGACTATGCTATTATTGACACTTTGCGGCTCTAGATACCAGTGATACATGTAATTATGTATGAACCTTCTGTGGCGTGCTGCAGCTAAAACAATCCTGTCCGATTGTACAACGCCTCACCTATGGCAATGCCAACTAAAATGTTTTTGATTCTGATGCTAGCAAAGTAAAAATAATGAAGATGAACCTTAACCCTGCTCCTTGTTTTCGCAACCCTTGTTTCTGATTTGGCAACATTAGACACATTTAGTTCTACTTTACTTGCTGATGTACATGCGTGCAAGCAAGGTTCTTAAAGCCTCTTCTTGGAAGTTCTACTCACGTGAAACTGTCTTCAAAAGTAAATTACACCTACGGAACACACTACGAGGACACACTGCGTGCCCCACAGTCGCAAGGCCATGCCGTAGAGCACTAGATACAGGTACGCATAAAGTATTGTACTTCTACAGGTATTCCCATGATATGATATCCCATTCCAAGGGCTATCTCATTACAAATCATTTATACTTTGTGAAGCATTTCATGCTTTCATCATGGGTATCATACTATAACAGTAAAATCTGTGATTATTCCTTCTGCCTCATGCCCACGTTTTCTCCCACAGTGTCCCATCAATGGCCCGCAAGCCCTACAACACCTGCCCCACGGAGTCCGACGCCCTCTGGCTCCTCCATGGGTGCTCTTCTAGGTGGCCCCTCGAGAGGTAAGTGTCAATGTGTTTCACGCCCCTGTCACGGCTATACTAACAGTGCTCCTTTGCTCCTTCTTTGGTTACGGTCTGGTCGTGTAATGTTCAATTTGGAAAGACATGTTTGTGACCCCCTTTTCCATGTTTTCTCCCACAGAGTCCCATCCATGGCCCGCAAGCCCTACAACACCTGCCCCACGGAGTCCGACGCCCTCTGGCTCCTCCGTGGGTGCTCTTCTAGGTGGCCCCTCCAGAGGTAAGTGTCTAATGTGTTTCACGCCCCTGTCACAGCTATACTAATAGTGCTCCTTCTTTGGTTAAGGTTTGGTCGTGTAATGTTCACTTTGGAAAGACATGTTTGTGACCCCCTTTTCCACGTTTTCTCCCACAGAGTCCCATCTATGGCCCGCAAGCCCTACAATACCTGCCCCACGGAGTCTGACGCCCTCTGGCTCCTCCGTGGGTGCTTTTCTAGGCGGCCCTTCGAGAGGTGAGTGTCTAATGTGTTTCACGCCCCTGTCACGGCTATACTAACAGTGCTCCTTCTTTGGTTATGGTCTGGTCGTGTAATGTTCACTTTGGAAAGACATGTTTGTGACCTTCTTTTCCACGTTTTCTCCCACACAGTCCCATCCATGGCCCGCCAGCTCTATAACACCCGCCCAACAACGTTGCGACGCCCTCGAGCTCCTCCGTGGGTGCACTTATACATGCTGGTTCCTCAACGGGTGTGTTCCTCACACCTTTATTTGACGGGTTACCCCTATGGCTACACTGAGAGTACAACTTCACCATTGGATGGCCAGCAGATTACACGTGGGTTCGTTCGCATAAATGTATCTGAGATGAGTCTTACATCGAAGTTCAGTGTCAAAAAGTCCATGCTTATGGTACTATTAATGGGCATTTGCATTACTTAAATGATCAAAAGGCCGGTAATGTAGCTTTCCACAGATAATACCATGTCAGTGGTGTGTTGCTGTGACATAAGGACCGGTTGCTAAGATTAAGCTTGAAGAAGGAGTGAGAATTTATATACCAAACCTCTGGCAAGGAAGTGTAAGGTGCCTATATTGGAAAGGAAAGCAGAGAGAGAGGAAAAAAACAGGATGTATAAACAGCGATGCGAGACCAAGTGGAACATGATATCATCGGCCTGGACAAACAAACGACTCTGCGTCATGGTGCGACCCTTCCATCCTCACTGATGTCCTCACCAATGATGTGTGTTGTGAGGTCTCGCATTGCTGTTCACCCACCCTCGTTCTCTTTCTTTCTCCCCAGCAAGTATCGGACAACTTGAGGTAGGATATATATATATATATACCCAGACGACAAAACGTCATCCCACAAACGGCCCAGGGATATTCCTCTATGGATATTCAATATCCCCCCTGCATTCCAGAAATGTCCGTGGGTTGGCATATGCATGTCCCAGTGGTAGCCCTTTGGACATTCCCAGCAATATCCCACAAATGTGTCACGTGGATGTTAATGGCCATTAATGTACCTACCGTTATTTGATGTGTCCGCGCCACCAGACAGTGCTCGGTGCACAAGTCCCAGGCGTTTCGTACATTTCGCTGCATTTCTCGATCGCCACGCAGACTTGCACACACATGAGGACAAATGATGAGTGTAATAAAAAAGTGCCAGCCGAATCGAGTCAGTGTGTAGTGCTCTGGCAAATTTTATTTACTACGTCCAACTTTCAATTACACTCAGTTTGCGTGCCGGAGGTATGACTGGATGACACTCTCTACCTCGAAAGCGTTTACTTCTCGGAGCCTTCTGTTTGCCTCACCGCATCTGAGATATGAAAAGAGAGAGAGAGAAAAGCATGTCTGTACATACGTATACATGGTTGTCGTTTTTATCCGATTTTTAAACACATAGGTGCTGAAAGCTGCACAGGTACCATTTCTTGTAGTTTCTTCACACATGAAATACGGCACCTGCCAAATTACGTCAAACTGAGGCAAACCTAAAGGCAAAACAACCTGTGTTGAGTGCAGGGAGAACTGCCTAGAACGATCATACGCTGTGACGCAATAATTCGCGCCCGTACTCGAAACTGTTATACCGACCGACTACAAAAACCATGCCTGTGCAGTTTTCGTACCTGTTTCATACAGATTCGATATTATTGTGTAAAATAGAATGCAACCTATTTTGAATATTTAGCAGAATCGTGCTATTGCTTAGCTTTCAAACATCCTGACGGAAAGGAGCAGGAAGTTCTTAAAGCGAAAATGATACCAACAAACAATAACAATAAAACAGTAAGAAATATTACTGACAATGCAATGCCACCACTACTGGCTTCATAGGAGGTCAGCAAGAGACGCCGTAACGAATGAGGCTGCACAGTCGATATAAGAGCATATCTAACTATGAAGCATTTCGGTATTTGTGAAAAAGTTCATATGGGAAGCACAGACGGCAATGCTTACGCTTATTAACGCCAGCCGTCACTTGTTCCAGTAAGGACCGCACCCAGAAACGCCTACAAGAGAGGTATATTTGAGAATTAACTTCCTGTTGTAGCCACACAAGCCACAACAAGCGTCAGTGTGTACTGGAGATCTGAAAACGAAACAGCGCTTGCGGGCTGGGCACACACTATATGCATATATAGTGTGTGCGTTCATAGTGCGTCTCCATTTCACACCTATCGCATTCAATCGCATAAAGGACCGCACGCAGAAACGCCTACAAGAGATGTATATTTGAGAATTAATTTGCTGTTGTAGCCACACAAACAACACAACAGCAAGCGTCGTGTGTACCTCTAGACGAAACCGCGTTTCCGTTCATAGTGCGTCTCCAATTCACACCCATTGCCTTGAATTGCGGAACGCAATATCACTGTGTTAGTTACTACGTTATTACCCAGCAGTAAACCCGCACTGACTCTACCTCATAAGGACACAGTATTTCTTCGCTAGCATTCCTATAGCGGCAGAAGATTGTTTGAAAATTGACACTCTGAACAATGTGGTTACGCCTTTATGTAAACAAACACTGCATTTGCTTTCTAAGGCTCTGTATCTGTGCGTCATGTATACGATACAGTATGGAATACTTACTTTCACGAAAGACGAAACCTCTGCCTTTGCGTCGTAATAAAGCAGTTCAACAGCCGCGTCCACTCCCGCGTTTCACATCAACCAGCTTTCAACTGACTGAACTGCGTCTTGACTTGGCTTCGTCGCCGAACAGGCAACCGCCGTTAGTCTTCCGGCTCGAAAATTGTCATGTGACTACCGCCAGCGCGAATCCCACCACTTGCCCCTCGACATTTCCTTCCCCCACAGGAATGAAAGGCCCGACCGCGGCGTTCTCGGTGCATTTTTTGGACATATCTTTGTGGATGCTACCGGAAATGCCGTCTTCGGCAATCTCCGAACATTATTTGGATATATCTTTGCGGGCCTTCACATGGAATGCCGGCTTCCGCAATCTCTGGATATTGTTTGGACATATAAATTTTGTCGTGGTTGTCTGGGTATACTGAAGGGAAAAAAGCCAATAAAGAAAAAAGTAAATGACACTAGACACTGACACTTGTTTCTTTAATGTCTTTTTTTCCCCTTCATTATAATTCACTGGCTTGCAGTGTGGCATTGAGGAGTACTCATTCACCTCCCAGGTGTATATCGCTCGCTGAGCAACCCCTGGTTTGCCAATTCCGAGCGATGCGCAGCTACCCAGAGCTGACGAGCCACAAACACGGCGAAGCACGTGTCCTCTGGTGCTGTCGCATCGTTCCATGAGTATCTATTTCTCTGCGTACAGCCATAGAAGCCACCTTCATCTGTGATTTTGAATTTCAAACGCGTCTAGTGTCATTTACTTGTTTCTTTAATGGCTTTTCCCCCTCATTTTATATATATATATATATATATATATATATATATATATATGTGTGTGTGTGTGTGTGTGTGTGTGTGTGTGTGCATTGTGTACTGCTATGTGGTACTTCCCAGCTGACAAATGTGATACACCAAGATGAGGCATATATAATATTTCTTAGATGTGTGTGGAAGAACTGTCAAGAGGCAGACCTAAGACCCTGACTAAATGAGGCAGTTCCGTGACCTACCCAAAACAGGTTCACGTTAACGTTTGCTGTAAAGCTTCATTGACACAGTCACCATCCCCCTGGTACCTCACTTTGGAATAGCCTTTCAGCTTGATGTATGCACAGAACTGTGACCTCTGACACCACATTGCCTTACTCTGTCTCCATCACTCACGTATTTAATATTTAAGCGTGCTGTGGAGGTTCGCATTTTCACTGAGTTATACACAAATGGTCCTTGGTACTTTGCGGGATACCCAATGGAAAAGTATGTTCTGATGGAAACGTACACTAAATTCATTATGGTACTTTTCGTTTACTAAACCATGTAATTCCTATTTCACAGTGTGCACCTCCTCGGCCACACAAAGGTGGCGATGGGTTGCAGGTCGGTGGAGATAGGTTGCAAGTGGGTTTTTAAAAAGAAACGTGTCAAAGACGGGGAAATTGAAAGGTACAAGGCGAGACTTGTTACGAAAGTCTACTCTCAGAAATATGGTGTTGATTACGACGCTACATTTGCACCTGTTGCAAGGCAGGCTACTTTTAGAGCAATACTACCAGTCGGAGCCGCACAGGGGATGAAAGTCAAGCATTGTGATGTAAACACAGCCTTTCTGCATGGAAACCTCGAAGAGGACATCTACATGTCTCAACCAGAGGGCTACGTAAAAGATGAGAAGGCCACCTCGTGTGCAGACTGAAGAAATCCATCTACGGACTCAAACAAGCCGCTAGAGCTTGGAACGAAAGGCTTAACGAAGTGCTACTTGAATATGGCTTGTGCAGAAGCAAAGCGGATCCTTGCCTCTACACGAAGTACGCTAACAGTTGGTTGTATGTACTAACATTTGTGGACGACATAATCATTGCATATGAGAATGACAGTTGTATTCAAGAGCTACAAGAACTGTTGAATCACCACTTCGGAATGAAGCATCTTGGAGATGTTACACACTATCTTGGAATTGCAGTTGAGCGTGAAGCGGACGGGAGTTTCCTTCGCTGTCAACGCAACAAAATAGGCGGCCTCCTAAGTCGATATGGCATGCACTGCCACTCCTGTGGACGCAGGCCACCTCCAGTGTAGGAGAGACGAGGATTTGTTACCAACGAGTCATAAGCACAAAGAAGCAGTTGGGGCTCTATTGCATATATCGACGACAACACGGCCAGATATAGCGTTTGCGCTAGGCGTCTTGTGCAGACGAGCTAGCTGTCCACGTCAGAGAGACTGGAACGCACTAAAACGAGTACCACGTTACCTCAACCGTACTAAGGACATGAAACTGAAATTACCAGTACCTGCAGTACTCAAGCTTTCCTGCTACGTTGACGCTAATTGAGCAGGAGACCTTCAAGACCGGAAATCAGCATCGGGTTTTTTGTTTAAGCTTGGTGAGAGCAGTGAGTCTTGGGGCAGCCGAAAGCAACTCTGTATTGCATTATCATCCACCGAAGCTGAATACGTTGCCGCAGCGAGTGCTTCTCAAGAACTGCGTTGGCTACGTCAGCTGTTACAGGATTTGGGAGCGCCACAGACTGAACCAATGGTTATTTACAAAGACAATCAAGGCTGCATCAGGCTCACCGTGGATGAAGGCTCCAGCACTCGGACGAAGCACATAGACACTCGCTACCATTTTATTCGTGACTTGGTTAGTCAAAAGGCAATTCGACTCGAATACTGCGACACCAAGAATATGGCGGCGGTCTGTTTCACGAAAGCTCTTTGCAAACAAAACTTCGAACGACTGAGAGCTCAAGTGGGAATCGTAGGGAATTGTTGTTAACAAGTTGGGGTGTTGGATAACGCTAACAACAATGGATTGATGTTTTCTTTTTCTTCGTTTTATCTGTGGTGCGAGGCTCGCTCTTTTTGCACGTTATTCTATTAAAGTACGTTCTGCTAACAGTTTGTCATCACTCTTACGATTATGTCACTTGCAAGATCCGCCTTGGGCACATGCTGTTAACATTCGTCAGTATCTATCTACGTCCCGCGGTACAGGTTCCGTGGACTGACCTCGAACGCTTATTCAATTCACTGGAATCCCCAGCTCTCGCGCTGGATGACTTCAGTGCTCATCATACGGCCTGGGGAATTTCAGTAGAAACACATTGGCCAATGTTCCATTAAATCTCAATAGCCAAGACAATTACAACTAAATGAATTTTCAATAAAAAATTTGCCTGTTGAGGAAGTCCAAGAGAGTTTCAATGGAATTCCAATAGCCATTTTTGTAAGCTCTTGACCCCTGAGAACGCGCCTATGGCTAGTTTAAAAACAACAACAAAAGAAAACAGGAAAATAAAAATTTGATGTACAATTCCAAATTTCTTTCTCATCTTGCTCCACCTTACCCTATACGAATTTTATTCAAATGTAATCGTACCGGCATTTCGATATCGCCACTTTTCGCAGAAGTTGGTAAAATTATTTTGTGATGAGTATATCTGAAAGGGTTCCATGAATGTTGCGACTTCGCCACAGGTGCGGTCTGTTCTCTCAGCAATATTTTAAACCTTATTCTCGCAGTCTTTTCAGCATCGATATTTCGGGATAGCGATGACTCATCTATCCGTTGTATGGAGGGTAGAACTTCGAGCGTTCCATTTTGTTCGACGGCACGAATGGATTTGATAATGGCAGCCCACAAATACTTCCAACGTTGAATGCGCTTTAGCATGTTTATGATTCCAACCAGCGTTCGAGAAACTGTGCAGTTTAACCGTCACAGAATGGAAAATGGCTGACGTACACCCTTGGACAAAGATATCATCACTTTCTGCCATTGTTCTCGCAACAGAAAGTTCTGGAATACTAGAGAGCAGTTATATAGCTCACGACCCGCGTCGAGCATCAGTTGAAAGCGCAAATTGAGGGCTAGCGAATCATGTCGTACGTATCGAACACGTCCGAGTTCACGTTTGTACAAATGCAAGTGCTGGCCAAGGCCCGATCCGATCCGGGCATTCACATCATTCTAACGGTTAGTAAATAATTATCGGATGCTTTCTCCTGCCATTGTATGTTAGTTCGGTGGTTAGGGTTAGCTCTTAGGATAAAAACGCTAAAACCAGTGCTAAAAACACTAAGAACGAAGCAGGACGGACGCACTGCATTTTCAACAAATGTTTAATAATCCATTACCTTACTCAACACTTCAGCGCCACGTCGCTCCACTCATGAGTTGGTGAGCTACTCCACTCACCCATGAGTGGAGCGACGTGGCGCTGAAGTGTTGAGTAAGGTAATGGATTATTAAACATTTGTTGAAAGTGCAGTGCGTCCGTCCTGCTTCGTTCTTAGTGTTTTTAGCAATGATTTTAGCGATTTTATCATGAGTGACCAACAGGCCCAAATTGGTACTTTTTAGCTCTTAGGGTTTATCGCTGTCGTCGATAATATTTTATAGATATATTTTATGGTCATCAAGCGAAATGAAATACAACTCATGTAGTATCTCACCACATTCATTTTCAATGGCCTATATCTCGCAAACATCGCCATTTTTTCTCTCCTGTCTGCTTCACGAACACATCATCACATACACGTCGCACTGCCTACAGCAATACGCCCTTAACGACGCGGTCCGCGCCAGGTGGGCCGTGCCCTTGAACGAGCGGCCAATAACACGGTCGTCAGGGCAGCATCCTCTGGGGTGCTGTTCCCGGGAAGATTTTTCCTAAAATCATCCTGTTTTGCATGCTGGCGCCACTTGTGTGTGGAGATACCAAAATGAAACGGGCACGAGAAAAAAAAATGGCGGTGCTTGATAGGCCATTAAAAATGCATGGGGTGAGATATTGCTCAATTTTTAATTTTTTCTGTTATATCCCAGAGAACGAGACTAATGCCGAGTCCAACTTGTAGTTTATTAACTGGGTGATCGCATCTCAACTAAGGAACGGTGGTCCTTGCACCATCACTAATTTTTATTGAAAACATATATGTTCTAGCCTTGCTCAGATTGAGAAGGGTACAGCAAGTATTTTTTCTCTCGTTTCCGTAGTTCCCGAGAAAAAAAATGCGGAAGAATATGGCAGATTCGGGACACTTTCAAGCATAGCGGTTTTGGCGTTCAATATCTGTCCATCGAACGCGTTCACGGCTTTGAAGTTTTTTCCACGCACTGTCAGCTATGTTGGCTTCTAGTGCTTCGGTTCAGTTCCGGCGGGGATTTTGTTATTTTGCAGCTAAAAATACACAAATTTGGGGGCGACAACGAAAATCGCTCACATTCTTGCGGCTATTGCGGCACTTGTGTACGTGCCAGTGAAACGAGAAAGGCATCTCCATGTAGCGGAGACTGAGCTCTAT